>NC_141929.1:2806875-3118750 GCF_057802395.1 Ceratotherium simum simum | reverse complement strand
AGGGATTCTCTGGGACTTGGACCCTTGGAAATTAAGTTGTTGCGAGTAACTATTTCTATTTAATAATGTAGTTTAAATTTATTTGCAGAAAAAAATTAAAAACCTGAAACTGCTACAAGTGTTTTAAGGAGGGAAGGAAATACTGAAATCTCTGCTGTGTTCTAAGTCATGTAGCCTGCTGGTGCCAACTCTCTAAAAACAGCCTCTCTGAGCTCCTACACCGACTGGGCTCGGGAGTCTTTCTCCCCGAGCTGCAGAAACTGACGTCAGGTTACATTCTTTGCTAGTGCAATCCTTAAAAAGCCCAGAGATTAGTGCCTAACCACTTCAGGAACAAAACAAAAAACAAAACAAAGGCTACATTTTCCCTCACCCAGGGGTGTTGAGAGTCTGCCTGATGGCACTCCACCTGGAGAACTCGCACCTTCGGTTCTCGAGTCCGCTCTCGCGTAGCTGCCCTGGAATTACGCGTGAGCCTAGAAGGACTGATCACGGCAATGCTCTTCAGGAGACGGGAGGTCTCTGCGCTGCAGCCAAGGGTGGAGGTGGCCAGTTTGACCCACCGCGGAGAGACCCACCGCGGCAAGTCCTGACATCAAGCTCCAATCTAGGATTTTGGCAATAAAACAGTTGCACTCCTACACTAGGTTTTCTATCCAGTCTAGTAAAGTAAAGCACCTTTGGATTAAAAATATTAAGCTCAACAGCAACTAGACTTCTCAGTTTTGTATTTAATTTTCCTTATGTCTCCATGGCTTAATAGTGTTCTGTTGCCAGAGAAAAATATCAATCTGTGGAGTCCAGACTTTCTGCTGGAGGGGCATATTTCAACCTAAAAGTACCTAGAGAAAGGGGAAAAAAGAGATCAAATTGGAATCACTGTAGAATTACCACAAACAACCGATCTGTCCAAAGTTACGTCCAGAGTCACTGCTCAAGACCCGGGTGCTAGAAATCTAGACCACCTGTTCTAACCATTCCCAGCTCCCCTCTCCCACTCCTCAACTGGACGCTATGGTCCAACTTGATCAAATCAGACAAGGGGTAAAAGGGACTGGAGAGCTTTATTCTTTGGAGCTCTTTTTCTGGGACTCAGATGGCACACAGCTGGTGGGCCATCCAACGTGCACCCTTCCCTGGGACAAGGGACAAGGGCAGGGAGGCCTGACCATCACCACGGGCTCTGGGCTTGCTGCTTCGGGAGATGCAGCACTGTATCAACAGGGGTAGCCACAGCCCACAGTCACCCTCACCTGCCACCAGACCTACTGAGGCCAAGTTGTCTTTAAAGCTCTCCAGGTGACTAAGACGCACAGACAGGTCTAGAGCAACCCTCGAAAGTCTACAGAGATCACGTAACTTTCCAAGGTTGCCCAGTGACTAGTCAGTAGCTGGGCCCAACGCTCTCAATGCCCAGTCTCATCTTCTTTCCAAAACAAACAGCAAGAACAAACCTGTTATAATAAACACATCAACATACACTTGAATTTGACTAAAGGAGACAGAAAGAGGGAGTGAAGTAAGAAAGGGGAGGAGGAAGACAGCAGCACAGTGAGTGAAGACATCACGACTCACACAGGACAGCCTCGGCCACCCTGGAGGGGAGGACAGAAGCGGGCACAGCGAGTGCCACCTGGAGCCTCTCAACTCAGGCGCCACGCCCTAGGCTTTCGGTTAAACGCTGGGGGTGGCGTTCGATTACCCACACTGCTCCCCCGGTCACATGGCAAGAAATAACAGACCACGGAGCCATCGGGCCAGACAGCCCCTCTCCACAGCCAGCCAGTCACGTTCTAGAATGAGGAATACAGATGGTCTTAGAACCAAAGTAACCTTTTTGGGGGCTTCAGAGCCTACCAAGAATTTCACGCTTTTTCCAAGAGCATTCAAAAAATTACTCTTTGCTTTAAAAAGAAGAAAGTTTACTATTATTTTCATAGGAAGTAAACTGTGGTATGTACCTCTCCGCGGAGGCAGCGCTGCACTGCTAACCAGTGTAGCCCAGTCTGCCTCCGGAGCCCAGCTGGCCGCGGCCCGCCTTTACCTTGCCGATTGAAGTCCATGGACGGCTGCTTGCAGTCCTGAGCGCGGTGACCGGTGGCCCCACAGTTGTAACATGAGAGATTCCCACTCTTTTTGTGACTGGAACCGTTGCTACTGCCCACCAACCCCTGGGCCTGGTACACGCCCGCTGCCCCCGCCATGAAGTTCTGCATGGGTGGGACGGCGAATGTGGACTGGCCGCCCAGGACGGGCTCGGGCGGCACGCTGCCGCTGTAGGGCGAGTGCACGACCGGGAAGGCGCCGCTGCCGTACTGCTGGGTGCCCACGTAGCCGCTGCCGCACACGGGGCTGAAGGGCAGGAAGGGGAAGGGGAACATGGACGGCCCCGAGAACGGGTGCTGGAAGTAGTTGGCGTAGCTGACGGTCAGGCCACTCGAGCCGCAGCTCCCGCTGCACCCGCAAGACGTGCACACGACGCAGCCGGGCGGCGGGCCGGGCGTGGGCTGCTGGGGCGCTGGCTGCTGCTGATGGTGGTGGTGGTGGTGATGGTTCTGAGCAGCAGCAGGAATGTTGCCGGGGGAGCCGCCGCCGCTGCTGCTGCTGTAGAAACTGCTTTCAGGGACCGAGGAGAGTGCGGGGCTGGAGCTGGGGGCTGGGCAGCTGGGCACAGTGGCCATGTTTGCAAAGGATGTGGAAGGGTGGCTACTGGAAGAGGCAGTGTTGCTGTTTGCACAGAAGCTGCCCTGCAGGGGGCCCACGGGCACACTGCTCATCGCAGAGAAGGCAGCTTTGGTGTTGGCTGTGTACAGAGCAGTCCGGGGGTTTATTATTGCAGGGGGCACACTTATTTGCACGTTATTAGAACAGGAAGTCTGCCCAGAAATGGCAGAATCCGCAGGGACGGATGACGACACCAGAAGTTTGATGGGTGGCCGTGCCACGTGGAAGACGGTGCTCGACGTCCCCGCAGCTGCCGTGCTCGTCTCCACCACCAGGGCCGGCTGCGGGGCCGGCTTCATTACCCTGTCCAGTGCAGACGCATGGACAACTTTGGCGCGGGGACCAAAGGATACGGTGGGAGACACAGAACTGCTCTCAGCAAGTCCAGAGAGGACCTGCATGGGCTGTGGGGGGACGGCCGCGGGTAGCACATCCATCATGGCGTTGCCAAAGCTCTTGTCCACTTTGATGCCACTTCTTGGTCCGGAGACTTTACTCCTTTCTTCTAGAGACAGTAGCGAGTGCATAGAGGACGAGAGGAGCTTCATGTCCGCGCCTCCCCTTTCCGATTTGTGCACAGAATTTAGCATTCGGATGGGTGCGATGTGCGAGGCTGCGCTCATCATCTGTGGAGGCAGTGGGTGGTGGCCTGACGGGTTGGAGCCTGCCTCATTCTGCACAGGGAGAACCTGGGCTGTGGGTCTGGCGGAACTTGAAGTGAAATGATTGAGGAGCATTACAGGCTTCTCCTTCTCAGAGCCCTCCAAGTGGATCTCCACACCTAGAGATGGAAACAGAGCGGTCAACACAGCTTCACGGGCCAGGGCAGAGGCAGGACAGCACGAGCCACGCTGAGCGCCCTTACGTCTGTCGTTCTCCTCGGCACTGTCCGAGCTCTCTTCCCGCGCCTGCACCCCCATTGGGCTGGGGGAGGAGCTAGAGCACTCTGAGGAGCTGCCTTCCCGGGCCGTCTGGTGAGGGGGCTGCTCCACTTCCACCCGCAGCGCTGCAGAGAAGGGACAGGTGACAGTCTGAAGGTGGCACCCACAGCCACGCACTGCAGGCCGCCGACGGGCTGCACCAGCTAGCATCTGCTGCGCCCTCCTCGCTCACCTCCACGCACGTCTATGGCACCCGTTTCTCCACCTCCAACCAAGGAGGCAGCTACTTTACGTCCACATTCAGACAGGGCTCGGAGAGTCTAAGAAATGCTCAACTGCCCGAGGCCACACAGCTAGGGACGCAGCAGATGCCCACACAACAGTGCTCTCAGAGCTAACTCAAACGCTGGGAACAAGAGAGAAGCGTTCCTGAACTACCACAGTGCTAAGAGAAGTCCTCACCCACAAACAAGGGGGGACACCCTGTTTTACGAGGGCGAGGGACAGAAGACCTTTTTAGTCAAACAGCCACTTCAAAGATACACTGGCATTTTTTTCTTCCTGGTTTCCTGTGACTTGTGATATTTCTACCGTATAAAGACAACAACAAAGCAACTGTTACAGGCGTCCCCAACCTTTTTCTGAGCAGAGGGAGAAGGCAGGGAGAGGAGGAGGATGGTGGCTGAAAAATGAGATCACTGAAGCTTCAGGTCCCTGAGAGCAGGAAGGCTCGTGGTCAGGCACGAAGGAGAAGTCAAGATGGACCTGCCAGGTCACAGCCTAAACATGACCTCTCAGCAGCCATCTTGAGGAAGAGAGATTTTGATCTATTCTGTGTACTTCCTACTCTTTCCCTCGAGCCACTCTAGTTTCTAGATCTAATTCTTTTGCCCAAACTACTTCAGGTGAGTCACCAGTCTCCAGCTTCTAACCCAAATGTCTCTTCCATTTTCCTATGGTAGAGACAATAACAGCTAAAATAACGAAATGTAACTGTAAATACTGAAAAATGTAAGTGGCAAAAGGGTGTGATCTACAGTCTAATTACTACCAAGAAGAACAGACCATGAGCCATGTGTCAAGGCCGACCCGGCCCTCACCCACCTGCAGCGTGGCTGCCTCGCATAGCCTGCACGGGCCCCACGTGGCTCGTGGGGGGGACACGGGCCACTCCACTGCTGGTGACCGGGGCTGGGGCTGAGGGGTTCAGGCACCGTTTCTCTGACTTCTCCCTGTGCAATAAGAAAGCAGGTAAACGAGTGTTCAATTCTTCTCCTGAAGAACCTTTTAATGTTTCACAAAATTCTGCTTAAGTTATATTCTATACAAAGGTGACTTCCATCAAAATAATCTCCAGGGTGGAAAATAACCCATCTGACTTGTCAGATTCACTATAAAGGGCCTTTCCTAGCAACCAAAGCCACATCTGCAGAATTTTAAAAGCATTAATTAAGGTTTGATAAGCAATCAAAAGTAATCCAGTCACTGATATTTAACAAAACTGTAAGTCCCAGCATCTGTCCAGCACGTTAGAAACTAAAATGAACACACGTCTCACAGCCATTTCACACTTACTTCTCCAGCTCCAACTGAGTCTTCAGTTTTTTCTTTGCTCCCATGGTGAGGGATTCAAATTTATTTAAATCTTCTTCAGTAAGGCTCAGAAACTTCCATAGAAGAAACAAGTTACAAAGTTACTGAGAATTAGGATTCTGAAAACAAAGAGTTTAATAAACATACTCTACCTCTAGGATATGTAAACAGATAATTAGATAATACAAGACCTAGAAACACTAAAACATTTACTTGCTAAATGATTTGGTGTCCACAGTTCAAAATATGAGCGCTCACTTTGTGTCTGAGGGTCACAGGCTGTGTGCACCACGCCTTCAGCACCGGCAGCTGAGCCATGGCTGGTGAGGACGGGCACCTGGGAGGTCCGTGCTACTCGGGCAGGTGACTCAAGAAAATGTCTTGCAGTTTCAACAGCCCCCCCGGCCCCACGCCGCCCCCGCCTTACACTAAGCAGACAAACCACACCCTGGTTCTCATGACAGTCCAAATGTGATTGGTGATTTCAGCCATCTCAACTCAAGACGGTAGATTAAAACTTTAAACTGATCATGACCAAGTTTAGTAAAATCTGTTTTTTTTTTTTTTTTTTTTTTTAAAGATTTTATTTATTTATTTTTCCCCCAAAGCCAAAGCCCCGGTAGATAGTTGTATGTCGTAGTTGCACATCCATTCTAGTTGCTGTATGTGGGACGCGGCCCCAGCATGGCCGGAGAAGCGGTGCGTCGGTGCTCGCCCGGGATCCGAACCCGGGCCGCCAGCAGCGGAGCGCGCGCACCCAACCGCTAAGCCACGGGGCCGGCCCAAATCTGTTGTTTTTAAGATTTATGAATCCTAAACCGAAAGTATTACAAATATACTTAAAATTTGTTTTTTAATATGTAGTAAAAGCTTGATTTCTACGTTCAATTGCAGATTTTTGGACAAATGAAATTTTTATGTAGATAAAAGCCACCAGGTCATTTTATCCAGCAGGGGGAGCTCAGAATTGAAACACCGTGTAAGGTCTAATTTAGTTTTATCAGTGATACCGAGACTTAAGAAATTTCAGAGTTTTTTTTAATAATGAAAAAATGCTCCTCATCAAAACTCTCTATTATAAAAAAAATTTTTTATGTAGAACTGAAAGACATCATTTTCATGATGGAAGACGTCAAATTCACCTATTCCTTTAGCTATATGACCCTACATCAAGCCAGATCATTAGAGAGCCACCTACTCGGATCTAAGTATTTGGGCCCCTTGTAAAGCCGGCCTTCCTGAACTGAGCGTCAGCATGTGCACAGGTGCACTGACAGACACCTAAGAAAGGGGGGCCTGGGCACCAAAGGTCACTGTTGCTACCTACTGCAGGGCTGCTGGAGACATAATCTCCTTCACATCACACAGAGGATCTAATTTGTGAAGACCCCAAACTATCTAAAAAAGCTGTTTACAACCAATCAGGTTCCAGTTTTTGCTTCGGCTGCAGGCAGCCTTCAAAGTCAAACCCAATGCCTGCCTCCAGCAAGCATGCAAGACTCAGGGCACGCATCTGGAGGTGTTAAATACCAGGCAGTGTGATTCCCACATCATAAACAGTTCAGACACCCAGCTCAATTCCTCGAGGAACGAGGTCAGAAGACAGACAGGTTTCCTGAGAAAACAAGCAAATTCTATACTGCCTGCTTAGTAACCAACATACCTTCTCCATTGTGAGCTGTTTAAAGACGGGGTAGTATTTGTGCAAACGGAGCTTCCTAAGCCAATCTAAAATCCCATTCTGCTCCTGTGTCTGAGGGGTCTGCAGACTGGAAGGCATTAAGATGGCAGGCGAGGTGTCCATCTGGGTCCGGTAGGCCAGCGCCGAGCCCGTGCCCCCAGCGTGGGAGCAGTGGGGCAGGGCAGCTGCGCTGGCCGAGTGCTGCATGTGATGCTGGGTGCTGCTCTGAGAGGACGGGATGCCAGCCACTCCACACACAGGTCTGTGGGGACAGCAGACAGCTGGTTTTCAAAGGATCACAGCCTCTGCACAAGATCACTGTTCGAGGTCTGCCCGAGCCGGCTTCCACACCCTGGACTGCCTCCGAGGTCACGTCCACTGTTAACACAGAGCCTCTTCTGCTACTGCCCCTCCCCACATCACCCTGAAGTTAACGTACACATGTCAGTGTGTGCATGTATGTTCATGTGTCTACTGGTGTGATGTGCTTGCGAGTGTGTCTATCTATCTAAATACATAAATGTGTGTCTACGTGTGTGTACCACCACCAGACCTGTGGCTGAGCTGCCTACTTACCTTCTGTTACTTCTATCATAGGATGATACTGAACTGACTCTCAAATCTTTAATATTTTAATTAATTTTTTTGAAAAGTAAATCCTTGAAAGCTGGAGGAAGCAAAAAGCATTCTACCTTCTGTCCTTGCCCCTTCCTCCCTAAACTGCAAACCCACATACATTTATTACGTGCTGACAACGTACCAGGCAGAAGGTGCAGAAACAAGCCAGCACTTTCAAAGACCTCATTATCTGACCCGTGTGTGTGTGCTCTCTGTGACGTCAGCCCATTTTCACGTTGGCTGTCAGTCCAGACAGGTAGCCTGTTTGTCACCTGACCACTATCACAATCATTGAGGGGTCTCACACTGACAGAGGACCCCCAGAGCAGCAACTCTGGCACCTTGTGGTAGGAGCTTGTAAAAATGAACATTCTCAGAAATTCTGGTGACCTGGAATGTGCAAGGCCCAGAAACTGGCATTTGTAATAAGGGTCCTTGGGAATTCCAATTCCAGTGGCTCAGAGAACCACTTTTTTTGGGAGACATCATAAATTGGATTATCTCTATCTAATTCCTCTCTCAGTATTATTCAAGACTAAGATGGAGAATGACTGATCTCTAGAAACAGTTATTTACACACAGTTAGAAGTAACCTGTGCACAGTGCTGATCTGAACCGTGCTGGTCACATGGTAATGTCTCACCTTCCAGACACACCCATCATGGTACCGACTTTAGAAAGGGCAGGGTTGCCAGGACCTGTAAGGGAAAATAGATATTATAAAACGTACAGACAATAAAAATGTTTTTATTTTTATTTAATCACATTTTACAAACTCACTTGGACTTTGAAGCTGTTGGGTGGGAGATGAAGTGCTGAAAAATTTCTTAACATGGTCATTTTTTAATATGTGAGAAGGTAATGAAGCCAAATACCTAAAAATTAAACAAAGTAGTTTTATCAACATCAAAATGGTATTACCAAAAACTAATTGGGAGAGAAACTGTTATTTTCAATTAAGAGAAATATATATTAGAGGAAAAATTAAACAGAAAAGACCTTAACCTGTGTTCTTCCTGCTCTGATTCCATCTAATTCTTGTCGGGATCCATACTGTTTCCCACATCTCTTTCTTCATGGACACTGTATGAATCAAGACTTTCTGGGCCCACCAAATGGGCAGTGAGCTGTACGTGAACACAGTCAGTGCCCTCACAATCATCCAGGACTTGCAGCCTCTGCGCTGCAACTAAGTCTCAGGTGCTAAGATGTCCGTCCGTGTGCAGTCCCAGAGCCCAGGTGGCAGGCCTGCCCCTGCTCGCACCTTTACAGAACCAGTATGCCAGGATGTGGCTGAGGGTGCAAGGACAAGGGCCGAAGAGACTTTTTATTAGGCCCTTGTTTTATCCTGGAATAGCCTCAACTTTCAACTATACGTCAGAAACATTCATCAGATTTTATTTCATAAGACTGCCCAAAATGGTGGCATATGCTCTGAAATTTCTTTACTCAGATCCTCAAAGTCACACCGAGGTTATTAAGATCCTTCAAATCCTTCATAATGATGAGAAGCCCTAGAAGCAAAGTAGAGGCCTGAACCATCCAGGGCAGCATGGTACCTCAAGAGCTCCTTGGATGACCAGGCAGCTCATGTCCAGCCCTGCCCTGCCCACACCACAGACGGGCAGTGGTCACTGCAGGGCCAGCAGCAGGGCTGCTCCCCCACAGCCCTTGGGTGGAGTGAAGAACATTACCTCAGGTCCGCTTCCAGATCCATGTGGTTTCGCTCTACATAAAACGAATCTGGGCCAGCTAAGCAAGGAATGAATTTCTCCAAATTTTCTTCCGGGTACAGCTGAGACAGCTGGAAGAAAAGAAGCAGCACAGGGAGCGTGTCAAATCCACTTCACAGTAGCATTTACTCCTCCATTTACGAAAACCCCGGGCAGGTGCTAGATGGTGACATCTGCTGGTCTGATACAATACACCATTCTCTTAGCTGTTTGGGGTTCTACATCCACTTAGGATATAGAAAGCCAGAAAAGAAGATCACACTCCCACCATAACATCAAGAAAAAGCTTACTCATCTACACAATCGTACCTTTCCTTGAGCCCATCAGAGAGCTGAGCTGCCAGGCCACCATGTGAACTGAATTTCAAGAGGGACCTGCCCCTCTGAGGAGAGACAGGACACAGGAACTGTCTCAGCTGTGGCAGAGCATGAGGAAGAGGTGGCCGCCACCCAATCAGACAGAGGAGATGGACTAAGTTGGGGACATCCCCATGGGCTGGATGTGGGCCAGACATCAGTCACCCAGGAGGCCCAGACACAAGGGGAGTGTGCCTCATTCCCCAGCTCTCTTCCACAGGCAGGAGACTGGAGAGACCCTCCACAGGCGGCACAGGTGTGGGTCACCGCCCCTCGGGGCCAGGCAGGAAACCCTGTGCCTTTCCCTGGAGACTTCTCTTAATCCAAGGCAAAAGCCTTTAAACTGCTGGGAGAGGGACAAGATTGCTCCTGCTCCCAGAGCCCAAGCAAAGACCTCAAGTTTCTGGGGATGAGGCAGAAGCAATACTTTCCCGCCTCTGGGGGAGGTGTAGGAGGGCCTCCTGGTACCAGGCCGTGGGCAAAGATGCTCTGCTTCTAGAGGAGGCAAAAGCAAAACGTCTCTGGCCCTGAAGAAGGGGCAAGAAGCCGTCCTGGGCCAAGGATCCGGCTGCTGGGGAAGGAAGGGGCAGGGATGCTGACAAAGACCCTCCCAAAGGCCCTGTGCCTGGCACTGAGGCTGGACCAGGAGGACAGAGAACCCCCCTCACTCCCACCACAAGTCTATCCCCAGGCAACAAGTAACAGCCGTCTACGCCGGGGCATGAGGGGTCAACAGAGTAGGGAGACCCCCTCCGTGCCACGGGCACACGAGGACTGCTGACAGCTGGGGGTGAAGCAGGACCACTGAGAAGAACCCTCCGACAGTCTGGGCCCCACTGGAGGCTCAAGCTCCCAGCAGCCCTCCACTGGAGGGATCTGAAGCCTGTGTGAAGGTAACCCAGGCAACAACAAACCCAAACCCAGCTCAACTCCTGACCAGATCAACTCAAGGACCCCCTCATGGTCCGACAGGAGCAGTAGCACACCCAGTTCCAGGCACACATCCTGCTCCCTCAGTCTCTGTATTTTCAAAACGCAAGGTCTAACATTCAATCAAAAATTGCAAGACACACACAAAAAAGTAGGGGGAATAAAAAACTATTGTCAAGATAATCATCAGAATCAGCCTCAGAAATAACTCAGATGTTGGACTCACAGACAGGGACTTTAAAATAACCCAGATCAACATACTAAAGGATTTGGTAAAACAAAAAGCAAACAAACAAACAAGGACAACGTGCATGAACAAACAGGAAATTTCAGCAGAGATGGAAACTTTATTAAAAGACACGTTAAATGGAACAGCTGAGAAAAACAAACAACCATGGTACCAGAGATGAAGAATTCAGCAAATTCAAAAGGCTCATCAGCAGCCCGGGCAGAGCTGAGAAGAAACATCAAGAAACGTGAAAACAGAAATTATCCAAACTGAAACGCAGAGTGAAGGAGGAAGAAAACAAAATGAGCATCCAAGAGCTGTGGACAATGTCACAGGTCCGAGGACACGGTACCTGAAGCCCCAGGAGGAGAGAGAGAGGGTTGGGGCAGAAGAAATATTTGAAGAGAAAACAGACAAGAATTTTCCAAAATTAATGAAAAACAGCAAACCAGATAGCCAGGAAGGTCAGAGAACTGAAAGCCAGGTTAGTGTTAGCCACCGTAAACACTCAGACTAAAGACCAATGCAAGGTCAGAGTTCCCGCCAGCAACAGGAGAGTCCAGAGAAACTGCTTTTTTACAAAACACAAGGCTAGGCACAAAGGAGAGGAAATTCAGTGTGCTGAATGTTAGAGTGGAAACTGTGAATCCCGGGAAGGATGAGGAATCCTACAAAGCATGGCACTGTGGTGGTGCTCTTCAATGCCCAAGACGCCGAAAGGACAGACACAAATGAATTCCTGTCCAAGCTTCAGAAAAGGATCCATCAACTGGATTTTCTCCTACAGGATCATATTCTCGATTTTATAATGAAAAGCTAAGACTCACTCTGGAGACACTTCAGATATATTATTCCATAACACAAAGATGACAATTAAGAGGCATTGCTTTGGCTAAGACAGTGGTTCACTGCTGGGGCCCAGGCCAGTGGACTCTAACCACGTGTTAAACATGTTGGCACGTACGTATGTATGTATGGACACGTGTATATATAGGTAAAGAGGTATTTATTTAGTGGAACGTTTTGTTCAAATGATATTTGTTGAATCAATTTAAAGATGAACTGGAAAACCCAGTTATGTAAAACAGATGAGGGTGGAACTAGGTGAGGTTTCTGACCACTAGGCCACCTGTGTGTGCCCCTCTCCCTCAGCCTCTGTAACAGAATCAAACCAAACTCCCTCAGTCATCTGTGCAGTCGTATCTTTCTGCCTCATCTCCTCCTCAACAGCCGGAAGCAGCAGAGATCCTGGCCTGGAGGACCATATGTTTATGGCCACGCACCCTGTCAGAAGCAGACCTTGGACTTCACTGTAGAAAGGCATGAGTTCCAGCACTGCACTCATTCTGCTAACTGAAAGGAGCAATCCACTGAAATTATCTGCAGTATTATCAACCACTGGGGAATGAGATCCTTTTAATTTTTATAAGAGCCCTTAATCACCTTACCTTTGAAATAAATTCAGTCACTTCAGAGGAAGATTTGGTTACTGATGTTATTGAAGAATCAGACCACAAGACCTTAAAAACAAATAAACAAACAAACCTTAAAAACAGACACCACATACTTAATTCACAACACACTTGTCCAGGTGTTCTTCGCTGGCACAACAAGCCCTAGTGTACTGTGCACCTGTGGATGGAGCATCTGCACATCCCTTGACCTGTTATAGAAAGAACATTCACATAACCCAAGTCCATTAAAGCTTACCCTACTGGTTTGTGCAGTTATTCAAATCTCACTGAGTTACTCCAGCATGGAGTCTAGGGCTTACTCCTCAAAGTTCTAGAAAGTCACTGACAGTTATGACTGCTTGTGTCTGCCAGTGTACATCCTCCTCTTAGGTCGTCCACATGACTGTGAATACGGAATCAAGAAGTTACCAGAAGTCAGCCCCTTCATCCAAACAGTAAGTGCTCCTTCTGTGTTGGGTGCTGTGGATACACTGACAAAATGAGACAAGGTCCCTGCCCTCAGGAAGCTGACAGAACTGGGGGGCGGCATGGGAGTAGACCCCTGACACCAGGCCAGGGCCGTCAGCACCAGAACAGCAGAGAAAATCTTCCATCAGAGCGAGCAGCAAGAACCCAGGGAGAGTATGAGAAAGGGCTTTCTGGAGGAAGTTCCACGATGCCTGCTAGGCCCAGACCTGACTGCACACCTGTTCTTCCTTGCCTGCACGTATGAGAGGGGGTAGTTTTATTTAATTCCTTCAAAATTCGCAGTCTCCCCAGACAGACCGTCTGCTCCCTGGGGTGCCGTCCTTTTTCTTCAGTTTTCTCCCAGCACTCGTCACAACGTTCACCGCCTAAGGTGCTAAGGGAACACGAGGTCAGGAGGGAGACGGCGCTTAGGCATATCAGAGGGCTTTTCTGCACTGAGGAAAACCTGAACTGAATTCGGAAGGGCAAGTAAGTAGTCCGCTAAAGGAGTGAGAGGGACAGACGGGAAGGTGTAAAAGGAGAGGGAGGCAGGGGCCAGAGCAAGAAGGGCTAAACCACGAAACAGGAACTTCCCCCTAAAACCCAGAAGCCTGGAGAGTTTCAAGTCAGGAAATAAAATGACCCAATGTATTTTATTACCAAAAAGAAAGCACTGTATTTATACTGATTTTGAGCAAACAGAGCTTGGAGATATCAAAACTCCTGCTCCCCACTCACCCTCATCTTCTGAGAAACGGCCCACCATGTTTGCTAATGTCTCCCTGGGCCTGGAAGGGCTGGCCGTCTCTACTGAAGTTCACACGAATCCCTTTCTATTTCAGTAATTGTCACACCACATAACAATTAGTGAGGTGTTGGTTTCATCACGCACCCATAAATACAACCTAACTGAGGAAACGGACCCCTGTTCTTTCTCTCTACATTCCCATCACCTACAGAATGCACTGACAAGGCGAGCATTGGCATTCTCTGAATGAACGTGCCTGGTCATCCAAAACCTATCTACACTAACATAAAAATCCAAAACCGTTTTTCTGTTGGAAATAATCAAATCTTATAACAACATTAAAAAGAAGTGTGAGGCGGGGAGCGAGCTGCTATCCACATAAAGCACCAGTAACACCTATGATTAAAGGTGAAAACTTCCTAGTCATTGAATGTTTGACCCAAAGCACTGTTAACATCTTGTGTTTTTCAAAGTAAATATGCATGGAAAACTTCTGTTTTCCAACTCCTGCACCATGATAAACACCTGCTTCTGATTTGAATCTTTCCTCTCTTTCCTTCCACATTCACGTTGCATGAGGGCATCCTAACCCAACTAAAACATGAAACCCAACACCCAAGCAGGAGCATGGCATGGTGTTGAAGTAGACAGTCTGCTTCCCCACGAAAACGTACTGTAGACAGGTGCCGCCCTCCCAGGCTGTCTGTCCTGCTGGGATTCTCTTTCACTTCTAATGGAGTTGCTAGTTCAACCTCCACTGACAGCAGGCTCGCTGACAGGCCGAACTGCCAGCCCCCGGCTCTGCATATGACGTAGGTCTATCTCAGGCTCGCCCTCTGCCTCCTTTGCCCACCCCGCCCCTGCACAAGAGGAGGGGACAGGAGGAGCATGGACATGGGAGAACAGTCTCATGTCATGCCACATGCTAGAGAGACACGGATCCCGTCAAATCCAAGACGACATCAATTGTAAGCTACAAATTTTTTGTACAATTATTTTACATACACCACCAAGAAAAAACGTTGCCAATCAAATTACACAACTACTTCCTATCACTTATACTTACTCAAAGAGCTACTTAGCTTTATGGGGACAGATTTTAACATATCTTAAGCAAACACAAAAAGCAAAATATAACAAAATAGATATATACTTAGGATTTCTTCACACTCAGAGTCTTAACTCCTCTGACTCACTTTTCAACTCAGTTCTCAACACTTGTGTTTGTCCACACAGCATCACACTCTGGAGCAACGGAGCAGCTTTTTCTACACTCTGCACAGGATCAGTCCAGCCAGAGGCCCCTGCCCACTGCTCATGCCACACCCGACAGGGAACAGGCAGCCCGGGGCCGCCAAATCACTGGACCTCTGAGGAGCTATGAAGCCGAAGACAAAGGAGTCACATAGAACAATGCAGTCTGGAGAAAGCACAAACCATGCATGGATAAGAAAGCTGGTTTAATGACTGAAAAACTATCATAATATTCTCAGTGAACTAAGAGAAAGAAAGCAGAGCCAAGAATAGGATGCTATGAAAAAAGAATTGTCAGAGAACAAGAGTTCTTTGAAATTAAAAACAGGATAGCAGAAGTGAAAAATTCAATTGAAGAGATGGAAGATGAGGTAATCTTCCATAAAGTAGATCAAAAAAATCAAAGGGGAAAGAATACAGATGAAGAAAATAAAACAAAGGACAGTCTTGAGGTCCAACATGCAGACAGCAGAGTTCCAAAACGAGAAAAACGGAGCAGAAGAAATCAAAAGGAATGATTTAAGGAAAGGCCCCCAAATTAATGGGTGTGAGTCTTCCCTTCAGACTAAAAGGGTAAACTGAGTCTCAGCACAATGGATGAAAACGGACCTACACCCAAGCACGTCTCTGAGAAATGGGCAAACATTTGCGACATGAAGAGAATACCCTAAAAACTTCTAGAGATTATAAAACAGGTCACAGCACAGGATCAGAATCAAAACAGATTAGTGCCTCTCAAAAGCAGCACTGCAAGACAGGGGAGCAGCAGTGCTTTCAAATCCCTGAGGGACAATGACGTCTAATCTGCAATTGGATTCTCAGTCACATGTCAGGGGACATAGATAAAGACATTCCCAGACATGGAAAGTCTCAAAAACTGTCCCTCTCAGGTACCCTATCTAAGAAGCTACTAGAGCAACCACTAAAAACCAGGATTAAACCATGACAAAAGATGACTAGAGAAGAGGGGATCAGAGCCAGCAGGGAGGAGGAAACTCCCCAGGCGAGGATGAAAGGAGACATCCCCAGTTAGAGTTGTGTACCAGGCTGAAGACCCTCGAGTCCAGGTCTGAGCAGAGCCACAGCTCCAAATATGAAACCAGTGGGATGCCGGGGACATCTGAACGCAATGAGAGGAGTTTCAGACAACCAAGGGAGACCTCACAGGTGAAGCTGTTTTCTAAGTACTTCTCCCTAAGCAAAAAAACAAACACACACACACAGACAATCAACTCCAGGGAGAACAAAATGTTGGGAAGGAGAAGTACTGAGCATATTCCATATGGCTCCAGTGTCCACAACCTTCACAGGGTCATGCTCATGAGCACACAAGCACTGAGGTACACATCAAAGGAAACAGCGCCCTGCTCCTCTTGGCCGTGTGTGCAGAATTATACACTATACTCTTCAGCACAAACTCTGCACATGTAGAGCTGATGAAAACAAAAACTAAATTAAAAAAACAGTTGATAAGACTCATCCTCTGCTAGTAGCAATAAAATATTAACCAGTTAAGATTGTTTGGAGATGAAAAAATAAACTTTCAAAGAAAAGATATAGCACTAAAGTAAATGGAATGTCTGGGTTCTTAAGAAAGAATGACATAAAAAGAATGTTTTTTATTAGTATAATTCTTCTCTTTTTTTTTGCTGAGGAAGATTTGCCCTGAGTTAACATCTGTGCCAATTTTCCTGTATTTTGTATGTGTGTTGCCACCACAGCATGGCTGACCAGTGGTGTAGGTCTGCGTCTGGGATCTGAACCTGTGAACCTGGGCCACCAAAGCGGAGCACGCAGAACTTGAACCACTCGGCCACAGGGCCAGCCCCTATAATTCTTTTTAAGTCAATAAAACTCTACAGTCTAACAGATGTTTCGAGGGTTTGGGTAATCTTTTGATGTTTTTTTCCCTCCCTGTCCTTCATGCGCAATAAGTAAGTTATAACTTAATAATTTTAATTAAGAAATAATAATTAGTCATTTCAGTTTTGCAACAATGAATCTGGAAAAGCTGGTGAAATCTGGACATTTCACATGTATACAATTACATACTAATTTTATATTTAAAAACATTCTGTCATTTCCTGCCTGTATACTGATTTGATCTCCTCAGTCACCAGTAACTAGCAATTACAACTTCAGCAAAAATAAAACCAACTCCACGGAAAAGAACAGGAGACTCAACTCCTATTCGAAGGACACTTGTATATCTTGACATCTTCTTACTCTGGTTACTTACGTCTTCCTATAAAAGAGTAATCTTTCATTTGTATCCTGGAAAACAATGATACATAAAAATTCAAACTAGAGATGCACAAGGCTGAGAAAACTGGTGGGGCACAGTCGTCGCTTTCTCCCTGAATAAGTGGAGGCTTTCAGGAAAAAAATGTTTCCTGGAGTCTCCCTGTACTGTTATCGGTAGACTGTCATCCCTCATCCAGGTACTGCAGACGTTCCTAATAAAGGCTTTACTGTCCTGCTCACAGTATAATAGCTATTTATTTCCAGGTACAAAGAACAACCTACTAAAGGACAATTTATTTAACCTTCATCAGTTAGGAGTTAGTGGACAGAAGGAAGGGTTTAATCCCCAGGTAATTAAAAAAAAAAGTTTCATTGAGTTTTAACTGACAATGAGCTGCACATATTTAATGGGCATAATCTAGTAGTTTTGACATATGTACACATACACTCATGAAACCATCAAGTCCATCAATATAATGAACACATTCTTTACCCCCAAAAGTTTCCTCTTGCCCCTCCCCATGAAACCATTCTGTCACTGAAGATTAGCTTGTATTTCCTAGAATTCTATGGAAATGGACTTATAACAGTATATACTCTTTTTCTTTGGCAGAAGAGGGGGTCTGGGTTCTCCCACACAGCATAATTATTTGAATTTCATCCACACTGCTGAGTTTAGCAGTAGCTCGCTCTTTTTTCCTCCGAGTGTGGTGTGCTGTACGGATACGATACCGTTCTCCTGAGGACAGATATCTGGGCTGTTACAAACAAAACTGTCATGAACATTCACGTACAAATCTTTGTGAACATGTGCTTTCATTTCCTTTGGGTAAATACCTAGGAGTATAACTGATGGGTTATATTTTAGGGATATGTTTCACTTTTTAAAAAACTGCCAACCTGTTTTCCAAAGTAGTTGTACCATAAATTTTGCATTCCCAGCGCCAACCCAGCAGTGCAGGAGAGGTCCAGTTCTTCCACATCCCTGCCAACAGTTGGCATGGTCAGTCTTTTTAATTTCAGCCATTCTAACAGGCATGTGGTATTATCTCACTGTGGTTTTAACTGGTATTTTCCTAATGATTAATGACGCTGAACATCTGTTCACATACACTATTTGCCATCCATAATCTTCCCTGGTGAAGTGTCTGTTCAAATCTTTGGCTCATTTTTTATTGGGTTATTTTCTTATTATTGAGTTTGAGACTTCTTTATATATTTTGAATACAAATTCTTTATCAGGTATGTAATTTGAAAATATTTCCTCCTAGTCTGTGGCTTGTCTTCTCATTTTATTTTTTTTATTTTATTGAGGTCATATTGGTTTACAACATTGTATAATTTCAGGTGTACATTTTTATATATCAGTTTCTGTACAGATTGCATCGTGCTCACCACCCATAATCTAGTTTTCATCCGTCAATATACATATGTGCCCACCTTCCCCTCTAGTAGCCACTAATCTATTCTCTTTATCCATCTGTTTATCTTCCACATATATGTGAAATCTTGCGGTGTTTGTCTTCCTCTGTCTGGCTTATTTTGTTTAACATAATACACTCAAGGTCCATCCATGTTGTTGCAAATGGGACGATTTTGTCTTTTTTTATGGCTGAGTAGTATTCCATTGCATATATATACACCACATCTTCTTTATCAATTCATCAGTTGATGGGCACTTGGGTTGCTTCCACATCTTGGCTACTGTGAATAATGCTGCAATGAACATAGGGGTGCACAGATCTCTTTGTATTGTTGATTTCATGTTCTTTGGATAAATACCCAGTAGTGGGATAGCTGGGTTGTATGATATTTCTATTTTTAATTTTTAGAGACATCTCCATACTATTTTTCATAGTGGCTGCACCAGTGTATGAAGGTTCCCTTTTCTCCACATCTTCTCCAACACTTATTATTTCTCATCTTGTTAATTACAGCCATTCTGATGGGGGTGAGGTGATATCTCACTGTAGTTTTGATTTGCATTTTTCTAATAATTAGTGATGAACATCTTTTCATATGCCTGTTTGCCATCTACATATCTTCTTTGGAAAAATGTCTGTTCATATCCTCTGCCCATTTTTTGATCAGGTTGTTTGTCTTTTTCTTGTTGAATTGTATGATTTCTTTATATATTTTGGAAATTAACCCCTTGTCAGATATATGATTCGCAAATATTTTCTCCCAGTTGGTGGGGTGTCTTTTCGTTTTGTTCATCACTTCTTTTGCCTTGCAGAAGCTTTTTAGTCTGATGTAGTCCCATTTGTTTATTTTTTTCTTTTGTTTCCCTTGCCTGAGTAGATGTGGTTTTCGAAAAGCTGCTGCTAAGACTGATGTCAAAGAATGCACCGCCTATGTTTCTTCTAGGAGTTTTATGGTTTCAGGTCTTACGTTCAAGTCTTTAATCCACTTTGAGTTAATTTTTGTGTATGGTGTAAGATAATGGTCTACTTTCATTCTTTTGCACGTGGCTGTCCAGTTTTCCCAACACCACGTATCAAAAAAACTTTCCTTTCTCCATTGTATGTTCTTGGCTCCTTTGTCAAAGATTAGCTATCCATAGGTGTGTGGTTTTATTTCTGGGCTTTCAGTTCTGTTCCATCGATCTGTGCATCTGTTTTTGTGCCAGTACCATGCTGTTTTGATTACTATGGCTTTGTAGCATATATATATATGTTTTACCCCCAAAGCCCCAGTAGATAGTTGTACGTCATAGTTGCACATCCTTCTAGTTGCTGTATGTGGGACGCGGCCTCAGCATGACTGGAGAAGCAATGCGTCGGTGTGCGCCTGGGATCCGAACCCGGGCCGCCAGTAGTGGAGCGTGAGCACTTAACCACTAAGCCACGGGGCCGGCCCGGCTTTGTAGTATATTTTGAAGTCAGGGATTGTGAGGCCTCTAGCTTCGTTCTTTCTTCTCAGGATTGCTTTGGCTATTCAGGACCTTTGTTGTTCCATATAAATTTTAGGATTCTTTGTTCTATTTACATGAAGAACGTCACTGGGATTCTGATTGGGATTGCATTGAATCTGTAGATTGCTTTAGGTATTATGCACATTTTAATTACGTTTATTCTTCCATTCCGTGAGCATGAAATATCTTTCTATTTCTTTATGTCTTCTTCGATTTCTTTCAATAATGTCTTATAGTTTTCAGTGTATACGTCTTTCACTTCCTTGGTTAAATTTATTCCTAGATATTTTATTCTTTTTGTTGTGATTGTAAATGGGATTGTATTGCTGACTTCTCTTTCTGCTAGTTCGTTATTAGTGTATAGAAACACAACTGATTTCTGTAAGTTGATTTTGTACTCTGCAACTCTGCTGTAGTTGTTGATTATTTCTAATAGCTTTATGGTGGATTCTTTAGGGTTTTCTATATATAGAATCATGTTGTTTGCAAACAGAGAGAGTTTTACTTCTTCCTTTCCAATTTGGATATCTTTTATTTCTTTTTCTTGCCTAATTGCTCTGGCCAAAACCTCCAGAACTATGCTGAATAAGAGTGGCAAGAGTGCGTACCCTTGTCTTGTTCCTGTTCTCAGAGGGATGGCTTTCAGTTTTTCACTGTTAAGTATGATGCTGGCTGCGGGTCTGTCATATATGGCCTTTATTATGTTGAGATACTTTCCTTCTGTACCCATTTTATTGAGAAGTTTTCTTCTTTGGTGAGGAAGATTGCCCCTGAGCTAACATCTGTTGCCAATCTTCCTCTATTTTTTGTATATGGGACACTGTCACAGCATGGCTTGATGAGCAGTGTGTATGTCTGCGCCTGGGATCTGAACCCACAAACCCCAGGCCACTGGAGTGGAGTGTATGAACTTAACCACTATGACACCGGGCTGGCCCTTACTGAGAGTTTTTATCATAAATGAATGTTGGATCTTGTCAAATGCTTTCTCTGCATCTACTGAGATGATCATGTGGTTTTTATTCCTCTTTTTGTTAATGTGGTGTATCACACTGATTGATTTGCAGATGCTGAACCATCCCTGCATCCCTGGTATAAATCCCACTTGATCACGGTGTATAATCTTTCTAATGTATTGCTGTATTCGGTTTGCCAATATTTTGTTGAGGATTTTTGCATCTGTGTTCATCAGCGATACTGGCCCGTAATTTTCCTTCTTTGTGTTGTCCTTGTCTGGTTTTGGTATCATGGTGAGGTTGGCCTCATAGAATCAGTTAGGAATCGTTCCATCTTCTTCAATTTTTTAGGATAGTTTGAGAAGGATCAGTATTAAATCTTCTTTGAATGTTTGGTAGAATTCTCCAGAGAAGCCATCTGGTCCTGGACTTTTGCTTTTTGGGAGGTTTTTGATTACTGTTTCAATCTCTTTAATTGTGATTGGGCTATTCAGATTCTCTCTTTCTTCTTGATTCAGTTTTGGGAGGTTGTATGAGTCTAAGAGTTTATCGACTTCTTCTAGGTTATCCAGTTTGTTGGCATATAGTTTTTCATAGTATTCTCTTATAATCCTTTATATTTCTGTGGTATCCGTGATAATTTCTCCTCTTTCATTTTTAATTTTATTTATTTGAGCCTTCTCTCCTTTTTTCTTAGTGAGTCTGCCTGAAGGTTTGTCAATTTTGTTTATCTTCTCAAAGAACCAGCTCTGTTTCACTGATCCTTTCTACTGTTTTTTTGGTTTCAATTTCATTTATTTCTGCTCTAATTTTTATTATTTCCCTCCTTCTGCTGACTCTGCGCTTTGTTTGTTCTTATTTTTCTAGTTCTCCCAGGTGTAGTTTAAGATTACTGATTTGACGGCCGGTCCTGTGGCTTAGCGGTTAAGTGCGCGTGCTCCGCTGCTGGCGGACCAGGTTCGGATACCAGGCGTGCACCAATGCACTGCTTCTCCGGCCATGCTGAGGCCACGTCCCACATACAGCAACTAGAAGGATGTGCAGCTATGACATACAACTATCTACTGGGGCTTTGGGGGAAAAAAAATAAAAAAATAAAATAAAATAAAAGATTACTTATTTGAGATTTTTCTTCTTTGTTGAGGTAGGCCTGTATTGCTATAAATTTCCCTCTTATGACTGCTTTTGCTGCATCCCATGAGTTGGTATGTTGTGTTTTCATTTCCATTTATCTCCAGGTATTTTTTAATTTCTCCTTTGATTTCTTCATTGACCCAATGGTTGTTCAGCAGCATGTTGTTTCGTCTCCACATACCTGTGACTTTCCTAGCCTTTTTCTTGTAGTTGATTTCTAGTTTTATAGCATTGTGGTTGGAAAAGATGCTTGATATGATTTCAATCTTCTTAAATTTACTGAGGCTTGGCTTGTTTCCTAACATATAGTCTATCTTTGAGAATGTTCCATGTGCACTTGAGAAGAATATGTGTTCTGCTGATTTTGGATGGAATGTTCTATATATCTCTATTAAGTCCATCTGGTCTGTATTTTGTTTAAGGCCACTGTTTACTTGTTGACTTTCTGTCTGGATGATCTATCCATTGATGTAAGTGGGGTGTTGAGGTCCCCTACTATTATTGTGTTGCTGTCAATTTCTCCCTTTAGGTCTGTTAATAGTTGCTTTACACACTTTGGTGCTCCTGTGTTAGGTGCATAGACGTTCATCAGTGTTATGTCCTCTTGGTGGAATGTCCCTTTTATCATTACATACTGCCCCTCTTTGTCTCTCATTGTGTTTTTTATCCTGAAGTCTGCTTTGTCTGACATAAGTATGGCAACACCTGCTTTCTGTTGCTTGCCATTTGCTTGGAGTAACAGTTTCCATCCCTTCACTCTGAGCCTATGTTTGTCTTTAGAGCTGAGATGTGTTTCCTGGAGGCAGCATATCATTAGGTCTTGTTTTTTAATCCATCCAGCCACTCTGTCTTTTTATTGGAGAATTCAATCCATTTACATTTAGAGTGATTATTGATACATGAGGGCTTAGTACTGCCATTTTACCTCTTGTTTTCTGGTTGTTCTATATTTCCATTGTTTCTTTCCCTTGTGTTTCTGGCTGCCATTTCAGTTTGGTGGTTTTCTGTGATGGTTTTCTCAGTATTTATGATTTGTGGCTCTGCTCCGATTTTTCATTTAGTGGTTACCATGAGGTCTGTATAAAAGATCTCATAGATGAAATAGTCCATTTTCTGATAGCATCTTATCTCCATTAGCCTAAGCAGGTTCCATCCCTTCCCTCTTCCCCTTCTGAGTTACTGTCACAAATTGTTCTTTTCTGTATTGTGAGTTTGTGTCTAAACTGAAGTGTTTATAGTTATTTTTGAAGCTTTTCTTCCCTTTGTCTTTTATGTTATAATTATTTACTGACCTATTCTGAAATAGAGCTGCAATTTTCTGAATCTGTCTATTTATCTCCTTGCTCAAGGTTTTGTAAACCTTTGCTTTTTTGTTACAGGTAGGAGGGCTTCCTTCATCATTTCTTGTAAGGGAGGTCTAGTGGCAATGACCTCCTTCAACTTTTGTTTATCTGGGAATGCTTTTATTTCTCCATTTTTATCTGAAGAATAGTTTTGCTGGAGAGAGTATTCTTGGCTGAAAGTTTTTGTCTTTCAGTGTTTTGAATATATCATTCCATTCTCTCCCAGCCTGTAAGGTTTCTGCTGAGAAATCTGCTGAAAGCCTGATAGGGGTTCCTTTGTAGGTTATTTTCTTCTGCCTTGCTGCCCCTAGTATTTTTTCTTTGTCATTGACTTTTGCCAGTTTTACTATTATATGCCTTGGAGGTCTTTTTGCATTGACGTAATTAGGAGTTCTATTGGCTTAATGTACTTGTAAGTCCAGTTCCTTCCCCAGGTTTGGGAAGTTTTCAGCTATTATTTCTTTTTTCGTTTTTCTTTTTTTGGTGAGGAAGATCAGCCCTGAGCTAACATCCGATGCCCATCCTCCTCTTTTTGCTGAGGAAGACTAGTCCCGGGCTAACATCCGTGCCCATCTTCCTCTACTTTACATGGGATGCTGCCACAGCATGGCCTGACAAGCAGTGCATCAGTGCACACCTGGGATCCAAACCTGCGAACCCCAGGCCGCCAAAGCTGAGTGCACGAACTTAACCATTACACCACTGGGCTGGCCCCATCAGCTATTATTTCTTTGAACAAGCTCTCTTTTCCTTTCTCCCTCAGTTCTCCCTCTGGAATATCTATAATCCTTATGTTGCTTTTCCTAATTGAGTCAGATATTTCTCGAAGAATTTCTTCATTTTTTAAAAAATCTTAGTTCTCTCTCTCCTCCACCTAAAGCATTTCTATATTTCTATCCTCTAAATCACTAATTCTGTCCTCCATAACATAACCTCTATTTTTTTTTTGTGAGCAAGATCAGCCCTGAGTTAACATCCAATGCCAATCCTCCTCTTTTTGCTGAAGAAGATTGGCCCTGGGCTAACATCCGTGCTCATCTTCCTCTACTTTATATGGGATGCCGCCACAGCATGGCCTGACAAGCAGTGCGACGGTGTGCGCCCAGGATCCGAACCTGCGAACCCTTGGGCTGCCTAAGCAGAGCGCGTGCACTTAACCACTACGCCACCGGGCTGCCCCTCAGCTCTATTTTTTATCAACTCTAGATTATTTTTTATCTCATTGTGTTCTTCATATCCAGAATGTTTTTTTTTTTCCCTCAGAGTTTCAATCTCTTTGGTGAAGTACTCCTTCTGCTCATTAATTTTATTCCTATGCTCACGGAACTGTCTTTCTGAGTTTTCTCAGAAAACTCAATTGTAACTCATTGAGTTTCTGTATGACAACTACTTTGAATTCTCTGTCATTTAGATTGTAAATTTCTGTGACTTCAGGATTAGTTTCTGGAGACTTTTTCCTTCTGCTTTGAAGTGCTACTGTAGTTCTTCATGGTGTTTGATGAACTTATCCTTTGCCAGTGCATTTGTGGTAGTATCAGGTCACAGATTCCACTGGCCACCACTGGGGGGTAAGCAGGAGCTGTGTTTTCTTTTTTTCTTTACTGAGGAAGATTGGCCCTGAGCTAACATCTGTTGCCAATCTTCCTCATCTTTTGCTTGAGGAAGATTAGCCCACAGTTAACATCTGTGCCAGTCTTCCTCTACTTTTTTTTTTTTTATACTTGGGTCACTGCCACAGTGTGGCTGATGAGTGGTATAGGTCTGCTCCTGGGATCCAAACCTGAGAACCTAGGCCATCGAAGCAGAACGTGCTTAACTTTACCACTACGCCACGGGCCCAGCCCCAAGGACCTGTGTTTTCTGATCCCGCCCCATCTGCTGGTAGGGCTGCTCTGCATTTGCGCAGGCTGGCCACAGCTGCTTGGCAGGTTGCACTCACATGGGCAGGGCCTCTGTGCTGGGAGGGCAGGTCGGGCACTGTAGGTGGGGCCTCTGTGCTTGGCAGGAGACTGGCTAAGCTGCTGCATGCTAGGTGGGAGAGGTGTCTATGTGAGGGCTAAGCCGCCACTTGGTGGATCCCGTGGGCTGGGGCACTCCGCAGGTGGGGGCACCGTCTGAGCGGGTGGGGCGCCTTCTCACCAGCGCTGCGCTAAGGGTGGCGGGCACTCACGCGGGGGCTGAGGTGCCGCCACTTAGTATAGAGCGTTCCCATGGGCAGGGCTGCCATGGCACGCTGGGTGCTCCTGAGGGCTGGGCTGCAAATATGAAAGCGTTAGCACAGGCCTATCCCTACCTCCTCTTACAGTCATGCACAGCTGCTGTGTGAAGATCTGCGAACTGGCTCACTGCCGCTGGGGAGGAGGAGGGGTGCACTTAGTTTCACTTTGTCCCAGGGATGCAGTCCCCCCACCTTCAGATGTATAGCTGGGCGGATCTCTCAGAAGTCCTGTTGTGCTGTGCAGGAAGTCCTCTGCTGGTTAATGAATGTCTATCTGGTCGTAACTTAAAGGGGAGAGACTGAGGGAACAACTCCCTCCGCCATGATGCTGACGTCACTCTTTCCTTGTCTTATGATTTTTTTTAACAGTGCCTTTCGAAAAGCAAGGCTTAAATTTTGATCAAGTCTAATTTATTTATTTTGTCTTTAATAGATTATGTTTTTGGTATTGTATCTAAGAAATTTTTGCCTAGTTTAAGTCACAGTTTCCTCCTATGCTTTCTCCTAAAAGTTTTATAGTTTTAGGCTCTACATTTAGGTCTATGATCAATTTTAAGTAAATTTCTGTAGAAGAGGTGAAGTTTGGGCAAGGTTCATGTCTTTGCATATGGATGTCTGTTCCAGAACCATTTGTTGAAAAGACCATCTATCCTTTCTTCATTGAACTGCCTTTGTACCTTCATCAAACACCAACTGCCCATCGACATAGGAGTCTAACTCTGGACTCTGTTCTGTGCATGGATCCACGCCTCCACCTTTCAGCAACGCCAGGGTCGGTATTCTTGCAGTTTCATGGTAAGTCTTGAAAACAGGGTAGTGTGAGTCTTCTAACTTTTTTCTTCTTTTCAAAATTGTTTTGACTACTCTACAATTCTTTCTGTATAAATTTTAGAATCAACCTGTTGATTTTTAAAACAGAAAAATCCTACTGGGACTTATTTTTGAGAAGAGAGTCATTCAAGATGATGAAAAGTTTGTAAGTTTAAAGATGCCACCTTAACCATCTTTAGCTGTGAAGTCATCTTCTCCTCATGCTGTCCCTCAGTTCTCCCTCTTTACAGAACTGGAGTAGCTAAGACAGCTAGCTAGAGTGACTGCAGTAAAATGCCAGAAGCTACGTAACCAGAAGATGGTGTCACTTGTCTTACGTGATAGAAGTCCCGAATCCAAGCACATGAACAATACGCATCAGCATCCTCCAAGCAGCCACTTACGTAGGAGTAGAAGAGGACAACTCACCAGCATAGAACAAGCACACAGTTAAAGCTGCACAAATCAACAGTGTGTTGTAAATAATAAGATAGATTTTTTTTTTTTTTTTGGTGAGGAAGATTAGCCCTGAGCTAACATCTGTTGCCAAGTGTCCTCTTTTTGCTGAGGAAGACTGACAGTGAGCTAACATCTGTCCCCATCTTCCTCTATTTTATGTGGGACGCCTGCCACAGCATGGCTTGATAAGTGGTACGTAGGTGCGTGCCTGGGATTTGAACCCGTGAACCCTGGGCTGCCGAAGCGGAGTGGGCAAACTTAACCACTACGCCACCTGGCCAGCCCCCAAGACAGATTTTTTAAAAAATGTTGATTATATCTTTCCTTTGTGCCTTGAAGTATCATCCCACAAATGCACTTCAGGCTGTAAATTCCTTAGAGCATATCAAGTTAGCACCCCAAAAGAAAAAATAGTTGGATTGCTAGGTAGTAAAGGATTATAACACTTTCCTAAATATAAGAATACTTATATCAGTTTTCACATCAGGAAACGTAAGCTCTTCAGATAACCTTTTTCTCTAAGTACTAACACACTTCAGCTTAACTATTTGGGGTAGCAACGTCTTAAACTGGACACCTAACCCTAGGTGACAGTTATCAGTGTCAACCTGAAGCAACAGTCCCTAGCCAATGCAGCAATCTCAGAGCTGCGAGTGGCCTGCAGGCCAGTAGCTCCAGGCTGCTTTTGGAGTTGTCCAGCTTGCTTTCAGGGGACTCAGGGCACCATGGCCCTGTCCCCGCCAGCCTGCTGCCTCCCTCGTCCTGATCATAACTCCCTGCTTCAGGGAGAGGCCACGGGAGGCCAGGTATCTATTCTGCCAAAGCTCATTCCTTTAGAGAGAAGCCGCAGACAGTCACGTTGTATACAGCTGCCACATCTCACACTGCACAAGCCCGATTCCCTTGCTACAAGGAAGGGGACTGAAGCCTGGGGGTGAAGCAAAGCCCAGAGTGATCAGACAGTCTGTGATGATCTAGAAGTCTAAAATGGCTTGAAGCTCAGCAGTTTCCCAAATAGGCAGCCCCTATGGAGGCAGACGATGACCACCATCAGCCCCTCAGGGCAGATCCGACAGCTAGACACGTGCAGGCAGGGAGTGGAGGAGAGGAGACAACAGGCCCAGCGTTCCAGGGACTTGCTGGGCTCCCTGACCCCTACTAGGCCTTGAAGACAGTGGGAATCCCAGGGTCTCTGGTTGCTGAGACTTTGGTGCTGGTCGCAGGCTTAACAACCTCCAAAACCTAACGTTAAGTCTTTCTCGTACATCTTGGAAAAACGCATCTACAGTGTAATAACTGATTCCTCATGATGCAGTACCCCCCGTATCAAATGAAGATGTTATCCTTTTAGTAGCCAAAGTATTCTAAAGTATTTTGATGTAGCTACACTCTTTGAAAAGTTAGTATTTTGATGTAGCTACACTCTTTGAAAAGTTAGTAAACCTGCAGAGAGTATACATACCAGATACTAGCCAGAAGCTTTTATTCCTGAGAACTTTCCTTCTCAATCAGTATTCTACAACGCATGTGGTCAAAGGGGAACCTCACGCAACATGATGGGCAAGTAACAGAACCTTGGAGACACAGCTAGCCAAATACATTTCCCAGCCTCTTCTGCAGCTAAGTGGGACCAAGAAACTAAGTTCTGTTCAATAAAACATCAGTGGAAGTGTCTAGTGGCTGCTTTTACGAATGTTCCTTAAAAGAAAGATAAAAGTAACTTTTTCCCCTCCTCTTCATCCTGTGTCTTGCTGTGTAGAATAAAATGTGAGGACTGGAGCCCTAGCTGCCATCTTGGACCAGGAGGCTAAGGGCCACCTCCTAGGGATGTGAAAGCAGTCAACTGGAGAAAGCCTGGACTTTGAAGGATTTTATGGAGCACAGCTGCCATACCAGCCCCGGGCTGCCTCCCTGTATACTGTGATGCTGTTGTTTAAGCCACTGTTATAGTAGGCCTCCAATCCTGATATACAGTATTTCTCAAGTTTCACGATTCTCCACTTTAGCCAACTTTGGTGACCAACTACCAGCAGCTGAGCATGTCAGTCTAGAGAATATTCACCATACAGACCAAGGCGTTTTTGTCATCTAGTGGGTATAGAAGAAGCACAGCTCATGTTTGCAGGCACTTACTATATCCAGATCCTGTGCTGAGTGCTTTGAATGGGTTATCTCATTTAATTCTATTTAGCCCCATCCTCCTTTACTGAATGAAGGTACTGGGGCACAGAGAAGTTTGGCATTCTCCTTGGTCACAGGGCTAACAGGGACAGAACTGGACTGTTAACTCCAGGCTGTTCCAGAGCCCAGGACCCTCCCTCTCGTGGAGGCTGCTGAGGTCAGGGGGTGTGCAGTCCCCCAGGTGGAAGCCCCACAGGGCCCATGCTGGAGACGGTCCACCCATGAGGCCCAGTCCCAGCTGCCTATCCCCACTGCAATGGCACAGGGCTTTGCAAAAAGGCCCATATTTTATTTAGGGAAATAAAAGTATCTATTTATGGTAAATGTTTCCTTCCTATCTCTTAGAGGAGAAAGGGGAAAAAAACTTAGCATCTTACCTCAAAGGAACATTCAACATTTCTTTCATTTTTTTTGTGTGATAATCCCTTCAGGTCTATCTTTTCAACACTCACTGTAAAGTAAAAAAGAAACAAAAAACAAAATTACAAAAATGAAATAAAACCTTGAGGTACATATGATTAGTTAGCATTGCACATTTTAGCAATTTTCAAAATAAGGCTTTCAACGCCTAGTGCTGCTCAGTCTCTTCTGTGGAGTGCTCACCTGGAACAAGAAACTGCAGAGGAAGGCAAAAAGCCATGATACTCAGGAACAGAGGGTGAATTTAAAAGTAAAAAGAAAAGACAGGCAAAAAGTAAAAACAAATCATAGAAAAGAGAACAATGCTTGAAAAGAGAACCTAAGTTTATTTGAGTGCACAAGAGTAGAGACTGTAATTATAACTACAGATTAATTATGATCTATTCTAATTTCTGGAAAGCTAATGCCCAGCACTTGCATCTATGATTGTTTTAGACACAGCTGCCCAGAATCTCATTCGGATCTTCTTGGTAACAGAATGCGGTCTCATCCTTCTGACTGACAGGGCCAGGCTGGAGGTGATCAGGGCAGCAGTTACCGAAGAAACAGTGAAGACCCCTAACGCCACCTCTAAAGACTGCAACCAGGACTGTCAGGGATGGCAGCTGTGCAGACAGACAAGGACAGGAAGGACACTCCGTCCCCAGAGATCTCTCGAGTCCTCTCTTTCTTTATAATTCCCTTTCCACATACATGGGGGCGTTTTCTTTCTCTTCAAAAATAAAATGATACAATTAAGTTTTTAAGCACTTAAACTGAAGTTTTAAGATATAAATTAGGTATGTAAGATGCAAATATTTGAGCACAAATATTTGCTGAAGATAGGGGCCAGCCCAGTGGCGTAGCGGTTAAGCGTGCGTGCTCCGCTTTGGCGGCCCAGGGTTCGCAGGTTTGGATCCCGGGTGTGCACTGATGCACCACTTGTCAAGCCATGCTGTGGTGGCGTCCCATATAAAGTAGAGGAAGATGGGCAGGGATGTTAGCCCAGGGCCAATTTTCCTCAGCAAAAAGAGGAGGATTGGCATCAGATGTTAGCTCAGGGCTGATCTTCCTCACCAAAAAAAAAAAAAAATGTGCTGAAGATAAAACAGCCACTTATCAAAGGGGTGAGGGAGGAAGGCGAAAGGGGTGACTGAACACGTGTATGGTGATGGATGGTAATTAGTCTTTGGGTGGTGAACATAATGTAGTCTACACAGAAATCGAAATATAATGATGTACACCCGAAATTTACAAAACAACAGCAGCCACTTATCAAACATAATGCAGTTTCCAAGCTCCCAAACCAGAGTAAAGTATGTATGTCCTATTTCTGATTCAAACACAAACATTCCTCAAGTACCAATATAACTAATTGTTCAAGCTTATGTATTTTTGCAGGCACGAACAGTCAAAAAATCCACCTTTTACAGATAACTAGGAAAGACCATAACAAACGAGGAAGGCTTCAATACGTGAACATTATATACACCTTCCTCCATTATTTTTCACTATTTTTAGACGTCATGTGACAATGTACTATGGGATTTCTACAGATCTTTAAAATCTAACTGTCCAGTACGAAACACTCAATATAACTTATCAAAACTATGATGGTACACTTCTTGCAGACACCCAATCTCCTGGTCTGCCACACCAACGTTTTCCAAAGTCTTCTCCAAGGAACACCAGTACTGTAAGATGCTCAAGGCAACCCTCAAAAAGCTTCATGGTCAAAAAGTTTAGAGGAAAAATCTAAGAAACTCCTTCCTATAGACTGTCCATGTACATAACCATATTAAAGGTTCTGAGAAGTCCTGCATTTTTATTTTTATCAACAACAATTCCCCAGTTGCTTTAGCCACAGAACTCTTTCTTCCCCTAACGTGTATGAACATCCCAGAGAATAACGAACTGCTCTGTCATCATGCTTTGGGGAAGGTGCTAACCGTGCACTGCCCAATACTGTAGCCACTAACCACATGTGACTGTGTAAATTTGTATTAATTACAATTGAATAAAATTAAAAATCTAATTCCTCAGTTGCACTAACCACATTCTAAGTGCTCAAAGGCCCCATGTGGCTAGTGGCTACCAGACTGTACAGCATAGACACAGAACCTTCAGTCATCACTGAGAGTTCTACCGGACAGTGCCCTTCTTTTTCGTTGTTGTTGTTGTGAGAAAGACTGGCCCTGAGCTAACATCTCTTGCCAATCCTCCTCTTTTTGCAGAGGAAGATTGGCCCTGAGCTAACATCTGTGCCCATCTTCCTCCACCTTGTATGTGGGACGCCACCACAGCATGGCTTGATGAGTGGTGCATCGGTCCGCACCCGGGATTCGAACCTCCAAACCCCAGACCGCCATGGCCAAGTGTTTGAACTTAATCACTACAGCACTAGGCGGCCCTGGACAGCGCCCTTCTAAGCCAGGGGCTGACAACCTACAGGCTGCCCTCTGCCTGTCTGTGTAAATGGTTTTATTGGCACATGGCCATGCCATTTGTTTACATATCGTCAACGGCTGCTTCCCACCCTGCCAACAGCAGAGCCGAGCAGTTGCACCAGACACCTTATGCCTCCCAAAGCCAGAAAGATTTACCCTCTGGATCTTTGCAGAAAATATTTTCAGATCCCTGCTCTAAACCAGCAATCGTTCATTCACCAACATGTCTTACCAAGTGCCTTCTGGGTATCAGGCCATGTTCTCAGGGCCAGGAACATAGCAGGAGCAAGACAGATGGGTTCTTGCACCCACAGAGGTTACGGTCTATTGGGGAAAAGCCCCTTCATCTGCTAAATTCTCCTCTCATGAGCCCCTCTAATTTGGTAAAGTTGCATCAAGGTCGATATGCATCTTGGGAGATACGAGAGCCCATTCGGTTTAGGGTATTTTAAGCTTAAAATAGCACCTTACAGGAAGGATTTACTCTAAAAAAATAAGAATGTTTCCTTCCTTCCTGGCAAAACAAAGCAAACACTACACTTAGAGGTTGTATACCTCCCTATTTTCACTCAGGGAAACTACTCACTGTTCCCATCTGACTTCCTCAAGTCAGATCGTCAGCAAATAAACAGCTTTTATGTTTTCCCGACGAGTATTTCTTAAAACTTACCCACGATGACATCACTCTAATCCAGATCTTTTACTCTTTTAAACAATACACAAAGTCAATAAATACAAAAAAACGTAGTTAGCATTTTCCCTGGCCACAGAACACTAACGTTTGTAGCTAACTGTTCCAGGACTGAATAATATTACGATTTAGAAAAAAAAAGTAAAAAGAAAAACATCCCATCTGGACTGACAGTGGGAAGTGACTCATATCTGGACAGGAAAATGTGAAAAGCAGATGAATGTTACTCGGCTGTTTTCAAATAAAAAAGGCATTTTGAACTCCACGACTGAAAGGTTTGTGGGACCTCTTGGAAATCGTCAGACCAACCAGCGCGGTGCTCTGTGTCAGCCCCGTGAGGCGGCACCATCATCAACCTGCAGGCTGCTGTGGACCAAATACGTGGTGGAGAGGTTCTGTTCACTCACAGCCGAGTCCTCTCCATGCTGCCCGCCCTGCAAACACCACCATGGTCACACGGGGCTCTGAAGGTGGGGAAGGCACCAGGGCGCTGGTGGAGTGACTTTCTCTCACAGATGTGGGTAGTGACAGAGGCTAATGGGGGGGGGGCGGTTATGAGATGTTAATTAGGATTAAAAGATGTTTAAGCATGCTTTCAATTTTAGAGCTACTAAAGATCGAGATTATAAAAACAAAAACATAAGAAAACACTCATAATAATAACTGAAAAATTATACATTATAAATTTAACATGATTATAGTTGTTTAAAATGTAAAAGAAAGAGAGGCTAAAAATAAATTATCAAAAATGGTAAGGACAATTGTGTTGGGTGGTGGAATTATGGGCAGTTTTTTCCCCAAATTTCCGTAATGTGGTTTCATAACTTTACAGTGTATACCTACATGCGTACAGATACCTAGTTACGATCCACTCCACATCTACTGGAGGATAAAGTGACCCGCTTTCCCTCTCACCTCCCTGGTCAGCCCTGCAGACTGTGTCACCTGTCACCCAGGAAGGCCCACTACTTTCTCAAGCGTACAAGGGAGTGTGTGTGAATCTGAGCGACCAGACACAGTCCGTCACCTGAAGGGAGCGAGCAGAGCCAAAGGTGACTACGAAGACTGGCAGCACCGCAAAGGCTCAAGGCCTGATGGGCTCGCTTCCACGTGGCCAGAGCGCCAGAGCACGAGCCCACCATGCCAGGAAGGCACTCTCAAAGGAGGCCTGGGAAGGTAGGAGCTACGACCTGGGGAGAAACTTGTGGAATGAGGAGACTATGTGTAGGCACGTCTGTGTAGGGCAGAGAGACGGGGCTGGGACAAAGGGACACGACGCCAGATCAGCCTGCTCTCTCATGCTGTGATGAGAAAGAAAAGGACCGTGTGCTTTTGCCTTTTAAATTTTGTTTGTTCAAACTTTTCTTCTTTTCTCATTGAAGATACACACTAGGAATTCTCCTCAAATCTACAAGCTAGATCACACAGGCTTTAATAAAAGGTATAACTGCATTAAATTACCATTTTTATAACTGGATCAATACCTAATTTTAAAAAACAATACACTAACGTCGCTGAAGAAAGAGGGAGGGAACTCCGTACAGGAGAGCAAGTCTCAAGGCGTGGTCTAACAGCCAGGTGAGAGAGGGAGGACAGGTACTCCACGGCGGGGCTGGCACAAAGTCACAGAGGATTCAGGACTAGGGCCGACCTGGAGGCCGCACAGCCAGTGGGTGCCAAGCCAGGGCTAGGAGCACAGCCTCTTGATTTCAGTTCCAAGAAGGAATCATTCTTTTGAAAGATTTCCCCTTTCTACCCTAAAGTCTAGAGGGAAAAAAATGGGTGGTTGGTAGTTTTCTGCCAAATATGTCTTTTACTTGATCTCAATGTACCTTTGTTAGATAGTTTAATTCTATACACCCAATAACAAGAAACCACTTCAAAAAGTACCAAAACTATGCTAAAAGAAACCATTGTAAAGAGGATATTATTTATGACTGAGGGAAAATATGAAAAAAAAATCATTTTCTGGCACTTTAAACACCTCCTTCTCCTAAGTTCTATACGTTAAACTCATGTCTCCATACTTGAAATCAAGAAACAGAACCAGAATAACACGTAAGATGCTTCTGCTTTACAATTCTATTACTGAAACCTAGTTTCATTTAAAAATTGAAAACTGTATTCTTAAAAGTATTAGTTGCATAATAACGTTCTTAAAATACCCCCTTACTCTCTCACTCCCATTTCGCTGTCGATGCGAATGGGGATAATTCTGAGAAGCACTGCTGCTTCCAGCTGTTGCTGAAATGCTAACACTCTCAACACTGGTGAAACTGATCCTTCCTACATCTTTCTAGGACAGATCAGGTTACAATTAAGAAATCTATCATTTATCTTTCTTTGATTTTTTATCATGTAGCTACCTTGCATTAATTTGATTTGTTAGTTCTCCAGAAATAGACAGAAATAAGAGTGCATGACCTAGAAAACATAAAGCTGATAAAAGACATTTCTAAAGTAGCAAAAATAGGAAATGAACACATACACATTCCCTGTGAATGGTCAGTGATATGGTTAGTGATACAGCACTTGAACTTAGGGTCCTGAGGAATTTCACGTATTTACCTATTAAGGCAAACATTTTATTCAGCATTAGTATGTACCAGGCATAGCACTCGCCACAAGTGTTTAAAAATTACACAGTTCCAAGTAGGCCTGTTTGAGTGAGACTTCAAAGGGAAGGGCCCACCTGGGCAGAGGGACAGTGATCAAGGCCCAGAAGATGACAGCACATGGTGAGTGAGGAAGGTCAGTTGCGGCTGGAGCAACGAAAGCGAAGAGAGGAGTGAGAGGAGCCCAGCACAGAGAGGAGGCAAAGGCACAGACGGGCCAGCCCACAAACCCCACGCGGGCATATCAAGAAACTCAGCCTCCATGCAGGTCATGGCAAACCCACAAGCTCTGCGGTCAGAGGGGTTCAGCTTGAAACGTGACCCTTCCCAGCTCAGTGACTCTGGGCAGTTATTTAATCCCTAAACAAAAGGAAGAATAGTTCCCACTTCATAGGACAGTGGCATCAATCAGGTGGACATGCGCTGCAAGGGCACCTGGTGGTGGTCACGGCTGTAGGACATCAGATGCGGCCATAAGTGCTGCTGACCAGCTTCCTAAGTAGGGGAGCGTGATCCAGCATCCTCGATGGATCCCCACCTGGAGGACAGACCAGAGATGAGAACCCACAGGCAGCAGAGAAGATGGAGGCCTGAACCAGGATGGTGGCCGTGGTGACATAAAGAAACCATGACGCAGATCTGCTAGGGCTGAGGGCTGAGACCCCCTTGTGGGACAGAGAGCTGTATCATGGACTTCCAGGTCTTGCTTCAAGTGCCTGAATGTTGGTATCAATCATGAATAGTGGAAAGCCATTTTAGGGGCGGCCATGAAAGTACTGGGTCCATTCTAGGCACAGTGACTGATGTACCAGCGGGCCATCTAGGTGGAAATATTTGATGACCAGCAGGTTCACAGGGATTTGGGGTCCAGGAGAAAGGTCTCAGGTGCACTCACAAATCTGAAAGTCATCACCAGATCAAGGGTGGCTCCAGCATGGGCTCAGAGTGTCAGGTGTGGGACAGAAAAGAGCCGAGAGAGCAGTAATGCTGACGGGGCAGAGGGAATCTCAAAGGAAAAAGAATTAGACAGGAAGGCGAGAGGAAACCAGGCAAGTGTGTTACCAAGAGACCAACAGAGCATGCCACACCAACGCTGCTGTAGGTGTGATGTTCCACAGTTTACAAACGGGAAGAAAGCAAGGGAGGACAGAGTTTGGGGTGGGGTGATCACAAATGCCAAGTAAAGACAATATGGGCCGATCTGTCAGCCAAGGAGTCATTTGTGACCTTCAATGAGAGCAGTTTCAGAGAGAAGGAGTGCTGAAGTCAGGGTGCAGTGGCTAAGGGTCACGGACAACCCACCTCCTCTTCCTGGAGCTGAGCTGTGGGCTGTACGTACATATGTCCATGTAGCTAGTACACATGGCCATAAAGGGCAGGTGAGGAAGAACCACACCAGTGGTGCCCCGGGCTGTGTTTAACAACTGGCTGACAGGGCAGTCCCTAATTTGTAGTCTTTACTGACTTCCAAGGTGTAAATACTTCTACCACGGCTGATTTCAAGCTATCAACGTGACATTCCTGAACTTTAACAACTGCTCTCATGGGCCAGCATGAGCTGGCTTCAGCACACCATTGACCAACACAGTTGTAAGATTCTTATATTTTACATGAAGTGGTTCAATATTACCTTGAAGTAAAGCCTGAAAAGTTAACGATGTACATTGCAATCTCTGCAGCTTCTCTCAACAGGGGTCCAGAGGGAGAAGTAAGCCCTATTGTCCCAAAGAAGCCATCGTGGGATGAATCAACTCCTCTCGTATGTCTCTAACCACATTCTCTTTAGGAGAATTCAGAAAATAGTCACTCAAATAATGCTACGATCTGTGGTTCAAATGAGAATCCTTGGCTGAGGAAGGCTGCAAGCAACCAGTTTTTAAAAAGTAATAACAATGCATGAAAGTACAGCAAAAAAGCCAAAAGAACAACTTACTTTGAAATGCATCAAAAAATGCAGTGTCTTGATGGATGGAGAGATGGGCGGATAAGGGAAGAAGCAAGTGACGTAAAATGAAATGTGGAATCTAGGTGGTAGGTATTCGCCGTAAAATTCTTTGAACTTTACTGTATCTTTTAAAGTCTTCATAATAAAATGATGAATAAAGAGCCAACACACAAATTAAAACTATCAAGGCTTCTCAATTCCAAATGCAAATTAGAATCCCCAGTGCAAACCAAGAAAGGTAATATACTACTGGTCTTTTAGAATTTAGGTTTTATTATAATTCTTCTCTTATTAGAATTCATATTCTAATTCTTTGGCTTTTGTTCTACAGAAAGCACACAGTTTTGGGGGTTCAATGTTTAAGTTATCTTTCATCATAATAATACTGCATGACAAACACAAAAACCTCAGTGGCACACAACAAACAGCATTTATTAAGGTTAAAAAAAATCTGTTTGAATCTCTGAATCTTTGAAATCCTTAACTGTTAAGAATGCAAAGCGGTCTTGAGACCAAAAAGTTTCAGAACTGCTGCTAAATGCTCTGCAATTCAATTAAGTTTAATGAAACTCTCTTGCACTGTCTCACAAAAGGATAATTTTAAAAAACAATTACTTGAAGTCAAGAGAACAAAGTTACAGAATTTCTTTCACTGAGAGTATTAGTAAAAGTCACTTCAGCCTCACCTTGTACATTATGACTGTTCCCTACGTTTCAGTGATAATAACCATGAGGGACAGGGTCTGGCGAAAACTCCGAGCTCTCCCAAAGCGTGCACGACATTCCCGAGTGATTCAACGCCCCAAGAGGAATACACAGTCCATGCTCCCATGCTAGGAGCTTCTGCACGGTTCTCTCGACTGCTGCCCTTGACACTCTTCACAAGAGAGTGCTGCCACTCCTTAGTGTGCACTGTCCAGCACCGCCACCCAACTTCCCTCTTCTGTTCTCTTCAGTCCAACACAGCAGTGAAGAGCACTGGCTCTGGGCTGGAATCCCAGTTTACCTTAGGAATGTCACTTATCTGTGACTCCCATCTCCCACCTGTGAAATGGGGTAACAGTTTCCTCATGGGATTGTTACTAGAATTAAACGAGTATAGCTGAGCCCCACAGGGCTCTCAGGAAGGTTATGTGGGTTAGTATATGTCATGAGCTTGGAACACCACCTGACCAGAGCAGTCAGGGTTCAGACTGTCCTTACTACTGTTCTCTGAGCTTTTTTTTTTTTTTTGTGAGGAAGATCAGCCCTGAGCTAACATCCGTGCTAATCCTCCTCTTTTTGCTGAGGAAGACCGGCTCTGAGCTAACATCTATTGCTAATCCTCCTCCTTTTTTTCTTTCTCCCCAAAGCCTCCGTAGATAGTTGTATGTCATAGCTGCACATCCTTCTAGTTGCTGTATGTGGGACGCGGCCTCAGCATGGCCGGACAAGTGGTTCGTCGGTCCACGCCCGGGATCCGAACCCAGGCCGCCAGTAGCAAAGCGCGCGCACTTAACCGTTAAGCCACGGGGCCGGCCCCTCCCTGAGCTTTTATACAAAAGAAATGTAAAAGTCTGTCCTCTCTCTGAGTTCAATTGTTATCACTGAAGACTTCCAGAGAAAAACCAAAGCACCCATGAGACACAGAAAAGATAGCAAGAAAACTTTATAGTAATAACACTTAGAGTGACTTGAGACTTTGTGAAGAGCCATCACCAAGGTTCAACAGGGATATCACAAGAAATGTGACTAATAAAACCAAGTTAATTTGCTTGCCAATTTCTGGACAGAAGAAACTATTACCTACGACCGCCGAATAGAGAACAACGTAGATAATTAACGATGTCTAGCTTACTATGTTGTTCAGTGTTATGGTGTTTGAGAACGGACAGTAGTGGTCCTGCTACAGATGGGCCTTCCTGCTATGTCTGCCATGGCTAATGCTGAAGCTGGCTCTCCCACTGGCTCTCAGGGCACCAAAGCATACAGACAACAGAATGACAGAGAGAAGAGCCATATATTCTGCAATTATATTTAAAAAAGTAGGCATGAGGGGTCTTGGTCACTGTGTCTTGAGGAAAAAGTGCTATGGTAAAGAAGAGGCCATCCTTCAGACCAGGAGGTGCAGGGCACAGGTCCCAGCCAGATGGTCTTGGGACAAAGGAAGCAACACTCCATTGGGAGGCACTTCTTCCTGGATAACATGTAGGAAGAAAAAGGACAAGAGCAGTTTTAGGGGCAGAAAGTCCCTATGACTGAGTGACAACCATCTGTGCTGGAAGTTGAGGTCCTGCTGCGTCTTCACAGTGACACTCCCTCCAGCAGAGAATATACAATGAACTGACCATGCGCTCCCGGGGTTGCTGTGAGGGTTCACTGTTTTAATACCATAACCTGCTTACATAGACAGAAACACGGGTACAGCCGTTAGGACATGGGTACTTCCAGCTTATGGCCTAAGTCAGTGATGGCTGGCTCTGTAAGATTTTGTCAGAATGGGGCTTTATTTTAAAAGTGAAGTACTTGTTAAGCATCTGTGAGGTACAAAGCACTGTGCCTGAGATACGAGGGAGACAGAGGAGGGAAAATACATCAGACAAGCAGGGCGTGGCTCCCAACCTTGGCGCAGCTCAGTTCCAGAAGAGACACAAACACAAAGAGAAACAAAGGCCAGCCTGTCTGAGCGAGGGACCAGCCTCGTGTGCCCCAGGACCTCATGGCCAGCGGTCTAAGTCAGAGTCATCCTAGCCCCTGTGACAACTCTGAGACTTGGGGTTCATTGTCAACCCCGCCTGGTCCTTCACATCCCCTCGCTCTCCTCCTGCAAAGTCTCTCGCACCTCCACACAGCTCACCAACTGCCCGATAAGCTCCGTTCTGTGACTGCCCAGCATGGCTGCACAAAGTCAGACATATGAGAACCAAGGAGACTCATGGCTTTGTCTGAATCGCGCCCTCTGTTATCTCCAGAGCTGCACTGTCCAATATGGTAGCCACTCTCCATACTGAGCTATTGCAATTGCCACTGGAATGAAATAAAAATAAAATTCAGGGCCTTAGTTGCATGAGCAACATTTCAAGTGCTCAAAAGGCACATGTGTCTGGTGTTGACCAGGTGCAGATAGAGAACATTCCAATCTCATAGAAAGTTCTACAGGATAGCAGTGCTCCAGAATATAAGACTTATTTTGGTGTGGGGCAGGGAGGAGGGTGTAACAACTTTCATTTTTTTTCCCCTTAATAAACATCAATATTTGATTTTTACAGCCAAGATATGTTCACATATCGCTTGCACAATTTATAAAAATAATATACCTCACTAAGACCAGCGTTTATGAAAGATCTGAAAGTATTTAACCAAGCATCACTGCAAAGATGTCCTTTCTACACTCTATGCATCTTCCTTCCTTTGACCTTTGGACAGACAGACTCACCTTTGGAGTGTTTTCCTACAGGCCTCTTGGGCAGCGACTCCTCAGTGGAATGTGCTGATGTGTGCAGTGCATTCTCCAAACTATTACTGACACTGTTGACGGGGGTCTCGGTTCTTGGAGTGACCTGAGGGGACAAAAATACAATCATCTTATTTTCTTCCTTTTAGTTCATATGGAATGATTTTCATTGTTATTTAAAAGTCATTTATGTTTACTGCAGTTTCAAATTTTTCTATAAAACATGTATTACTAGTGTAATAATAAGTACTTCCTACAAAAGACAAACATTTCACCATCTAACTTACTCACCAGTGAAATTTAAAAACATCCCAGATAACCTTAAGCAAACAGGGGTGTTTATGTCTTGTGTCAGTGGTTCACTTGACTGGACAGAAACTATGTCAGTCAAGTTGGCATGAATTATATACCTATATCTGAGGCAAAACCTTATTTTTTATTTTTTCTCATCACATAGTTCCCTATAAAATTAACTACACAGCAGGACTTAAAGCTGCCCTTCTATAAATCTTGAATAAATCATAAAATGCTCTAAAAACAACAGTAAAGAACAGAATACAATGGATCTGGGGGTACACTACACAAAAGCACATTCTAAAATTACATTACAATTTCATTTCTAGGAATCCATCTTACAAAGCACTTACACATAAAAAAGGTGTGTGTAGGGATGCTCACTGCAGCAGTGTTTGTAATGATAAAAAACGAAAATATCTCCAATAGCTCTCGATAGAGACCCGACTCACTGAAGGACTGATGGACTATGATATGGTCATACAAGAACGAGACAGGGTCCTCTGTACTGACAACGAAAGCTCTTCAACACATACAAAGTTTAAAAAACAAGTCATAAAGCATGGCTCCTTGGCTTAAAGTGAACGTGTTTGTGTGTACATAACTACACAGGGGCCCAGAAGGATACAGCAAACTTCACTGCAGTGATCTCTGAGAGAGGAGATTTTCTTGGGCAGGGTAGGGAGGGGGCAACAACTGTCTTTTTTCCCCCTTAATAATCATCAGTATTCGAAAATATAAGAGCCAAAATATATTTATGACTTGTAGGATTTAGAAAAATAAGAATGACCAATGCTTTATCTTCTTCAGAGTCACAATTTAATGTATGTCAAAATTTCAAAGAATAGTAGAGAAAAGTTAAGATTTTAAAGTTTACCAAAAGAGGCGAGTTTTCAAAGGTGGAGAAACATGATGCTATGCACACAATAAAGGGGAAAAGTGTGGGAAAAAAGAGGAGCAGGACTTTTTGATCACAATTCTGATTCGGAGCTGACTTGAGACACACATGTCATTAAGCTCTCTGGCCTTCATTTTCATTAGTTTACTTCACTACCTGGATGGTAGGTGGGAGTTGATCAAAAGAACCTGTAAGTTCCCTGCGAGCACAGATCCCATCACCAGCTGTATAAAGGTCTGGCCAGGGGGCCTTTAAGGCAAAGAGAGAGAAGGCGAGGATGGAGAGGGCTGCCACTCCTGCAGGGCTGAACTAGCACTTCCATATTAGAAAGACAGCGACATCCAATCATTTACAGACAGATAATGCAGTAAGACCACACGCCACATACACAACAAGCTCTCTCTACTCCACCTTTGTCAAAGACACTGCAGCAGCAAGGCCTTCCTGCTTTGTGCACATAAGTCTTGCTGTGCACGCACCGCACAGGACTAACAGGTCCTATATCACACGGGAGACCTCGTGCAAGAAAAGTAACTCACCACAAGTCTAGTTAACTTGGAAGTTTATATAACTCAAGGAAATAAATCCTACCTATCCAGTACTCCACTCCTCCAAAAAGTCAATTCTTCTGATAACATTACCAAGATGTTATCAAGACAGTTAAAATTTTTACTTATATTTGTAATTTAATTGAATTGGATTATTTCCCTTAGATTTGGCAAAGTTTCTTTCATCATCCACTAGTCAGTGTATTCCAGAAATGAACTTCTTTCCCATTAAATCAGATAATAGAACCACAGGTACAAGTAATTACTCAAAGAGTAAGACTTTTCCAAATAGTAAATATTACTTTGGGAAACAACTCAAGAGGTTAACTTTTTTTTTTTTTTTTGGTGAGGAAGACTGGCTCTGAGCTAACATCCGTTGCCAATCTTCCTCTTTTTTGCTGAGGAAGATTAGCCCTGAGCTAACATCTGTGCACATCTTCCTCTATTTTGTATATGGGATGCTGCCACAGCATGGCTTGATGAGTGGTGCACAGGTCTGCGCCTGGCATCCGAACCCGTGAATCCCGGGCTGCCAAAGCAGAGTGCACAAACTTAACGACTATGCCACCGGGCTGGCCCCAAGAGGTTAACATTTTTAATGATATAACAAACATAACCACAGCAGATTCTATACTATTTGGCCTGACTTATACGAACCTTCATATTCTCTTAGCTACCCTGCTAAGTGATTCTAAGTCTTGGTCCTAAAAAGAGAGAGGCTGAGTTGTCTGGACAACCAACAACAGAAGTACCAACTTTGCTGGCTAGTGACAAACCGCTCCTGCCCCAAGCAGAGACACACATACACCACTTGCCTACCCTAAAACATCCCCAACAGCCACAAACAGACAACCAACCTCCCGACTCAGCTTTTGGTGGCAGGGTGGGGTTTGGAGGAGCGGAGGAGAACGCATTACAGTCACAACGTTTAATGCTGTGGCCAGAAGAACACAGCTTGTGAAATACGGAGAGTTGGACTGAAACGGTGTTTCTCAACCTCGACGGCACACAGAACCCCCAAAGGCATTGGAAGAACACATGCCAATGCCCTGTCCCACGTACCCAATGACATCAGAATTTCTGGAGTGGGGCCGAGACACTGGCTGTGGTGTTCTTTTGTTTTGTGTGTTAAGCTCCCTAGGTGATTCTAACTGCAGCCAGGTTGAGAACCACTGATGGCCCCATGTCCAGGTTTTCGGCTGCACCCATCATCTTGTCAATTCCCACAAGGACCAAGAGGAAACCTAGAGAGAACAGGGAGCTCCTTCCATGGGTTACCAGGAAAAGCTAAAGGGCACAGGTCCGTTTGCCACAGCTACAAAGAGAAAGGGAAAACCTATGAGCTAGCCTATCGAAGTACATGAAAGAAAACTCTTTAACATTATAACTACTGGAAAAGAAGTATTTGTTTTCCTTGGTATTTTTTCCCCAAAGCATTTCTTCTTAGTTTTCGAAATGTTCACTTTTTCCAACCAAGCCTTTATCTTTACTTTGCTCCTTTGTTTACACTGAAAGCTGTCTTCACTTGCATTTCCCAGAAATGCTGTTTTTGGGGTTATTTTTGGTTAAGTTAATTTGCCCCACGTGACCTACGTAGTTTAACTCAAATGCTCTCTGACTCACGCTCACAAGCAGAGCTCCAGTCATCAGCTTGATGTACACAAGAATAAAGACTTGATCAGTTCCAAATGTTGCCTTCTGCTGCTACTAGGAAGGCAATGAGAAGACGCTCTCCAGTGGCAGAGCCCAACTCAACCTTGACGGATGTTTTCCATTAAGTTCAAAGTCCTTTTTTCTGCAAGCACTTTGCTTTATTTCTAAATGCACGCTCAATATGCTCCCCAGTACCAGCTAATCACTCTCTTCATCTTCCCTGCCAGCCTCTCCCATGACCTACAAGGGTCTCCACTTCTGGGCTCCTGTCATCTCTGACATCTCCCACTTCTCCCCTCTGCTCAATCCACTGCAGCCACTGGACTCAGCAGCCCGGATCTGCCTGCAGGCCTTCGCCCTGGCTGTACTCTCTGCCTAGAATGCTCCCCCAACCCCACATCTGCATGGCCCCCTCACTGCTGTCACATCTAAACTTGAGTGTCCCCTGCTTAGCGAGGACTTCTCGAAAATCCCGGAGGCAGGGACTTCTGTCTGCTTTGCTCACTCCTGTGCCTTTTGCACTTCAACCAGTGCCTGGCACAAACAGGCACCTGAGAAGTATCTGCACAATGGATGACTGCATCACCAAATTTGAATGAAATTCCCCATTTATTAACAAGGCAATGCTTCTCAATGGTGAGGCCCTCTGTCAGAATTACTTGGGGAACTCCTACAAAAGACAATGGCCTGCCTCCCGCCCCACACATGAAGCTAAAGTTCCAAATCCTACCCTCAGAGACACCCAAACACATTTAAAATGACATCTATACTAGGTTTTCCACTATTGCGATGTACATAATAGCAAAGGACTGGAAACAACTACATGCCGTTAACATGGGACTGGTTAATAAAATGACACATCTACACGTTGGAAGACTAGGCAGCTGTCAAGAAAGGAAGGGTTGTTTTTTCATGTCAAAACCTAAGAAAGCTACGTTTTGACATGAAAAGACTGTAAGATATGAGTTAAGTTTAAAAAGCAAGGTGCACAGTGAATGCCTAAGATGTGAACATTTTGTAAGAGGCCATGGAGAATAAAAGTGAAAAATACCAGTATTATAACCACACTCTGCACAGTTCTTATCATTCATCTAGTATGCTTGTATACACATTAATCCATGTGATCCTCGCAGTAATCACTACCTCCACTTGAACAATAAGAACGACTGACACTCATCAGTCACTTCTCCAAGGTCAGCTGGCCAGCAGGGACCAGTCCTGCAGTTGCAGAGGCTCATGAGTGGTGCAGATTCATCCAGGGGGAGAGCAGAGCTGACTGCAGAGGTGACAGCTCTGGTTCCAGCAGCAGCACAGCCCCTGCTGGCTGTGTGACCTCATCTGGCCAAGACTTCGTTCCGCTCAGGGTCCGTTTCCTCCACTGCAAAGTGGGAATAACTGCACCCACCTCATAGGGTTTTTGTGCGAGTTAAATAAAATGCATTTAACGTAGTCAGTGTGCTGGGAAAAGACTCAGTAGTCACTAAAATGTTAGCTGCTATTATTTCCACAGCACGTGCCACCAGTCTAGTTGGGAAGGAATCAAACAGGCTCCAGTGCCGTCACAGGGACAAGCTCCGTGAGAACACCCGGCAGGGACCTCTTCCGGAGGCTGGGTCTCCCGGGGGCAGGTCCATCCCTGACCCACTGTCTCCACCCTGCAGCAGAGCACACATGCAAAGGTGCACTAGTGACACACGCCTCGGGATGAGCTCCGAGAGCCACCACAATTCCCGTGTCACCTTGCCTGGAATCTGCGGGGCTACCTTCTCCTCTAAATAGACACGCCACATAAAAACGGACTCTCCTATGACAAGTTATCAGCTATTCTAAAACTAGCACATAAAAGCTGAAAAGATCATTTAATTATCTGAACTACAGTTAGACAAAATGCTCTTAACAGTCAATGCTCATAATGTCACGAGTGGAGCAACCTCAAGCCCAACTAGCAAGTGCAAATCAGTGCAACTGTCTCAACAGCAATTAGGCGTATATAACAAACTTTTATTACATCTGTACTTCTGGATCCACTAATCCCACTGGGAACCTATCCTAAGAATATAATCAGTGATACAGTCAAAGGTTTGTGTGCAAGGAGATTCATCTTAGCTTTAAAAGAGCAAAAATAAATATAAACAACACAAATATCCAGCAAGATTAATATGTGTATATGTGAATAAATTTACATTCAAACAATTAAATATTATGCAGCCTTTTAAAAATAATTTCAGAAAACAAAAGGCATGGAGAATGCTCACACTTAGATAAGTAAAACAAGGTAGAATTTATAATACATCAAATGTGTGTACACACAAAGGTAGTGAAACAAGACAGAAGAAAATGCACTGTAATATTATTTATTATCTCTGGGTGATTTAAAAACATATTTTTCTGTTTTCCAATTTTTCTACAAAGAATAGTCACTATTAGAATTAGAAAAAAAGTTAAAGGTATTAACTCTAAATGTAACTATTTCCTACAAGATACAAACAAAATAAAAAAGTAAAAGAGGAGCAACTCAAAAAACTGCAACTGCTCATCTCTCCCATGACTGTCCACCACCTCCTTACCAAGCTGGGCGCTGTCAAGAAGCTACTGGAGGTGCTGAGCAGTGCCAACAAGAGATGAAAGATGCTGGCCCGGCTGGGGGTGGCGGAGCAAACAAGTACATAAATAAGACAATTTCAAAGAAAGTAAGGGTGGGGGAGGTGCATGAAGCCCAGTGGTCCAAAAACGACACGGGGCTGAGACCCAAGTGGACAAGGGGCCAGCCACTGAGGACCAGTAGGAAGCATTTCCAGTTTAGGAAGAGAAGGAGTGGGCCCGAGGCAAGAAGAACCGGGCAGAGAGGCCTTCCTGGCTGCAGCTGAGGACACTGAGGGCAGCAGGGCCCAGCGGTCCTCAAGGACAAACGTGAACTCCAAAATGTCTACCACAGAGTCATTTATTTTCAGCTTGTTTTCCAAGTAACCCACCTCTACACAGGAAAGAATAACATCTGTTATATACTTTTAAGTCAATGGAAAAAAAACACATAAAATCAAAAAGAAAAGTGATTTGTAAGCATTCTACTAAAATAGTAATTATGTGTCTCTAAAAACCAGAACAAGAAAATAGATAGTTTAATAGTGAAAGCTATTTGCTGACTTAGGCCAAGTGAAAGCCAATACTAACCAAAAACCGTTTTCCATGTAAAAACATTCCTTTTAATATTTCTTACCCTAGAGCTCTACTCATTAAAAAAAGAAAAGAGAAAAAAGATTACTGCTCAAAAATTTCAGCAAAAAGTACCAACTACTTAATTAGACGAGTTCCAGCAAAGTGACGACAAAGCAAAGTTCTTCCACAAGCAGCCTTCAGGGGAGTGCAGCCTCTACCAGGAGTTCCAGCCCTGACTCTGCACACCTGAGAAGCTTTTAGAAATTCAGATTCCAGGACACCCCACAACAAGCCAATTAAACCAGAACCTGGGGTTGGGGGGACGACACTCGGGTACAAGCGCCCAGAACTGCTGCTCCGGAGACTGCAGCACAGAATCCGCAGGGGTTCAAAGTCACGAGCCCTGCGTCGGATGAAGACAACACTTCCCAGCTCTACAAACCTATGAAATGGGATTAAAGAGCATCTTAACTTCCTAGAGTTGTTACAGGATTAAAGTACCCAGTCCCTGGAAGGTGGCTCTTAGGGAGCCTGCCACATAGCAGGTGCTCAATAAAGAGCCACAATGGCCCAGATCAGGGACACACCTGAGGAGTAGGCACAGCAAGAAAGGCCTCCACCTGAATAGCCACACCATCAGCCTCTCATTCAGAGCTTTATTTTAAACACAATTTCAACAGGCTCAGGTGTATTCTCCTAGAACAGAGCAGATGATAGGCAGCAAATTTAAGGTGGGGGGAGGGGAGTATGAGACTCAATGGCTGCTGGAGAAAGGAGCAGTGTTAGCAGTAAGGAGCAACCAGTGACAGGAGGGAACAAACAGAAGCAGAAGTTTAAAAGGCCCAGCCAGGGGCTGGCCCGGTGGCACAGCGGTTAAGTGCGCACGCTCCGCTTAGGCAGCTCAGGGTTTGCAGGTTCGGATCCTGGGCACAGACCTACATACTGCTCATCAAGCCGTGCTGTGGCGGCATCCCATATAAAGTAGAGGAAGATGGGCACGGATGTTAGCCCAGGGCCGGTCTTCCTCGGCAAAAAGACGGGTACTGGCGTTGGATGTTAGCTCAGGGCTAAGCTTCCTCACATACACACACACACACACACACACACACACACACACACACACAAAAAGGCCCAGCCATGTAAGAACAAACATCCCAATTTTAATAAACTGTGAAGGCAACACTGTGTTTGAATATAAAACAATACATCCAGAAAGACACTCCCTCCCCCTTTAAGAAAAACTTAAATTATCAAAAACGGTTCATAGTGGAAACAGCCTCTGATGCGGAGCCGCAGCCACTCCTCCGCTCCGCTGCATCTCAGGTGGAATTTCATCCTGCGGACGCAGAGCCAAAAGGGTGGAAGACAAGGCGTCGCTGTTGGTTATTTTCACCTTCAGGACTTCTGACATTAAGTGCATACTACACACAATACTGTTACTGTGCACATTTTGGCCAGAAGTATGTTTAAATATTGGGGTTTTCTTTGAGAAACTGGCTCAATGTCTGATCATAAGTAAACTGTGCTGTGATGACCATTTTGGTTGCTGATATAATATTCAACTGCCTGAGATGAACCATTCAGAGCAGTTAGCACATTAAAATGGTCACTTTATGATTCCCATGGGATATGAACCACAGTGTAAGTTCACTTACGGAACATTCAGGCATCCAGGATAGGGAAGAGGAGGCAGTGAAAGAAGCTGGAAATGAGAGGAAGCATCTGGCTGAAAAGGAGAGTGTATCAGAAGTCCAGAAGCAGTAAAACAGGCCCTTGGGTTTTATGTGTATAGGAACCACAAATTCCATTCAATGAGTCTTGACAGGACACCCAGTATGAGCAAGGCAAAGCTGCTCAGAGAGTCAGAGACCAAATCTCCTATGGTCAGCCATGCTGGGGAAAATCAGGCCAGGAAGGGCTCAACTGGATTGAACAGAAAAGACATTCGGGTCAAGAAATTCCAGATTCAGCACCTACAGCAGATATAACCAGATCCTGCACCCAACAGATAAATGGTGTTTGCCCAAATGAATTCCACGGCTAAAGCTAAAACAGAGCCCCAGCCTGTCGTTTCACACTTCTGCTGCAAGTTCATCCATGCGCCTGATTCTCCTTTCAGTTATTTAGCACCTACTAAGTGCCAGAACATTCAAATAATCATCTCACATTCTCCAAACGACCCTCTGATTTCAAGGACCAGGCCAGCTCATTTCTTCTCCTCTGCACAGAACCTACTCTTTATAATGACAGGTGTCACAGTTGGTGTAAAACTCTCCTTCACAGCAACACTGCCTCAGACAGAACCAGTTCTTCCTAGAGCACATGGTCAATATTTACCACAACACTTGGATTAAAAAGCAGGTGGGTTCTACTTTCAATAATGGCTGAGTAGTTAGACCAATCTTCTTGCAGATAACCACAAACTCTGGACAAATTATTAAAAACAATAAACTGAACAGGACGAAAAGCAGGCAGACACTTGAGGAAGGTCTCCACTTGGAAAAGGAGATTCGTGATGGGTGAGTTTTATGTCCTACAGGCCCAGTCCTCATCAGAGAAAGGGGCAGCTGAAGCTCAGATAGAACCCCACAGTCTTAGTGACTTGAAACACCAGAGATCAGAATTCTGGTAGACTCGAGTGGCTGGAAGGAGAGAGGGGAAATCCCCAAAAGGAGAGCAGCTCAGAAGGGAACACCAAATTCTGCATATAAATTCTGCTGGCATCTCCAAGTGAGCCCTGAAGTAGGCATGCATGGGGCAGACTCCCTGCTCAGAGCAAACAACTGAACAAAGACTGTAGCTGCTGATCAACACAAGGAAGAGAGTTCTGGATTTTGAGTCCAGGCAAATTTACTGCCTGCTAAAACAAACAAAACAACATCAATACTCTTTATTAGGAGGAGAGAAGAAAATCCAGAGTTTCTAAAATGGCTCATTCACAAAATCTGAGAAGCAATCCATAATTACTAGACATGTAAAGAAACAAAAACATGACTTACACAAAGAGAAAAAGGGGAGCAAGCACAAGTGAGTCATGCTGGAATCAGAGGCGAGGAGTATTAAGTGGCTGTCATAACGAGGCTGAAGAACATAAAGAAAACTATGCTCATGACATATGAACCAAAAGGATATCCTAGGAGAGAAAGAGAAACTATTTTTAAAAAATGGAAATTCAGGGGGCCGGCCCGGTGGCATAGTGGTTAAGTTCATGCGCTCTGCTTCAGCAGTCCAGGGTTCACGGATTTGGATCCCGGGTGCAGACCTACATACTGCTCATCAAGCCAGGCTGTGGCAGCATCCCACACACAAAATAGAGGAAGACTGGCACAGATGTTAGCTCAGGGACAATCTTTCTCAAGCAAAAAGAGGAAGACTGGCAACAGATGTTGGCTCAGGGCCAAACTTCCTTACCCCAAAAAAAAAGAAAATTCAGGAAGAAACCAAGATGTCCTTCAGTAGGTGAGTGCATAAACTGTGTACATCCAGACAAGGGAATATTATTCAGTGATAAAGAGAAACGAACTGTCAAGCCATGAAAATTCATGGAGGAACCCGAAATGCATATTACTAAGTGAAAGAAGCCAGTCCGAAAGGCCACATATTATATGATTCCAACTCTATGACATCTGGGAAAGGGAAAACTATGGAGACTGTAAAAACATCAGTGGTTGCTGGGGCTGGCGGTGAGGGAGAAGAATGAATAGGTGGAGCACAGAACTTTTTTCGGGCAATGAAAATGCTCCGTATGATATTATAACGATGGACACATATCATTTACATTTGTCCAGATCCACAGAATATACAATACCAAGAGTGAACCCTAATGTAAACTATAAACTTTGAGTGTTTATATTAGGGTTATGATGTTCGATTTTTCTGTGAATAAAACTGCTCTAAAAAATAAATAAATAATAAACATTTTAAAAAATGAAAACTCTAAAATGAAAAAATGCTATTTCTGAATTAAAAAATCCACTGGACAGGCTCAACAGCAGTTTAGAATTAACAGACGACTCAGTGAATTTGAAGACAGATCAACTTAGAAAGTGTCCAATCAGAAAAACAGAGAGAGGAAAAGATTTGAAAAAAAAATGAACAGGGGGCCGGACTGGTGGCATAGTGGTTAAGTTCACGTGCTCTGCTTCGGCGGCCCAGGGTTCGGATCCTGGGTGACGCCCTACATACTGCTCCTCAAGCCATGCTATGGAGGCATCCCACATACAAAATAGAGGAAGACTGGCATAGGTGTTAGCTCAGGGCCCATCTTCCTCACCAAAAAAACAAAAAACAAAAAAATGAACAAAGCTTCCAGGACCTGTGGAATAACATCAAAAGATTTAACATACCTGCAGCTGGAGTCCCAGAAGGAAAGATATACTGAGACAGGAAAAACTATGGAGAAAAGATAGCTGAAAACTCCCCAAATTTAATAAAAGACATAAATTTACAGATCCAGTTAAGTTCAGAGAACACCAAACAACATAAATTCAAGAAAACAACTCTTGACACATCACGTCAAGCTGCTCCAATACCAAAGACATAGAGATGATCTTGAAACCAGCCAGAGAAAAACAGCACATTGGATAGAGTGCAACAACAAAACGAATGATGGTCAGAAGACAGTGTTGCAACTTCTTTAAATGCGGGAAGAAAAAATTGTCAACAAGGAATCCTACATCCAGTGAAAATACCCTTTAACAGGACAGGCAAAAGTAAAACATTTTTGGATAAAAGAAACTAAGACAATTTTTTGCCAGCAGACCGGCACTCCAAAAAATGCTGAATTAAAGTTTTCCAGACTAAAAGGATATGGTAACAAACTGGGTCTTCAGTAAGGAATGAAAAGCATCAGAAATATAAAAGACTATATTTTTCTTAATTTTTAAAAAATACATTCACATTAAAGCAAAAAATGATATTCTATTGTGGGCGTTAACAGCATATGCAGAATACATATGAAAACCACAGCATGAAGGGCAGAGAAGGTAAGTGGGTGCAATAGAATTGCAAGATCCTTACATTTTATCTGAGGCGTGAAGGGTACAGTATTACCTCCATCGAGGCAGACTGTGAAAAGTTAAGAATACCTATAATGGGGCCGGCCCGGTGGCGCAAGCAGTTAAGTGCGTGCACTCCGCTGCGGTGGCCCGGGGTTCGCCGGTTCAGATCCCGGGTGCGCACCTGATGCACTGCTTAGCAGGTCATGCTGTGGCGGCGTCCCATATAAAGTGGAGGAAGACAGACATAGATGTTAGCCCAGGGCCAGTCTTCCTCAGCAAAAAAAAAAAAAAAAAAAAAGAGGAGGATTGGCAGATGTTAGCACAGGGCTGATCTCCTCACAAAAAAAAAAAAAAAAAAAAAAAAAAAGAATACCTATAATCCCTAGACCAACTGCTGAAAATAATGCAAAAAGGCAAGCCGATAGCTAAAATGGAATTCCATGATTCCACTTAAATGAAGCTCTAGAACGCAAACCTAGTCAATGGTGGGAAAAAAATAGAACAGGAAAAAGGCAGGGTGTGGGAGAGGGTTGTTGGGTGAAGGTGGGAACCGACCAGAGAAGACATGAGGCAATTTTTTGGGGTGATAGTAATGTTCTGTATTTTGATAGGGGCTTGGTTACACAGGTTTATGCATTTATCAAAACTCGAATGGTAAAAAAACACTCAAATGATACATTTAAAATGTGTGTATTTCGCTAAATGTAAGTTTTACCTTTAAATTAAAAAAATATATATATATATATACATTGAACTTGGGGATTATCAACTAAAGGTTATTGAATGAATAAAAATGAATAACTGGGGGCGAGGACGGTTGGGAGAGGAATTACATTATAAAGACGACAGATGCCGAACAAGACCTCAGCAGCAGGCCCAGCGGCTGGGCGCTGGCAGCGTGAACAAAAGCACAGGTGACCTCACACTTCCCTCCTACTTCTACAAGTCACATGGAGCGTAGGCCTCCCTTCTTCTTCTCATTTCATAGTCTTCAGGTTTTTCCTCTCACTTTTAATGATTAAGTAAAAAAAGTATTTTAAACATAATTTTAACTCACATAATAAAAATAGCCACTTACTAATGTCACCTTTGGAAAATTACTGATACGTAACCTCTCTGTGTCTGTTTTCTCACTGCTAAAATGGGGGCAAAAATAGAACCTAACTTGCTGAATTGTGATGAGGATTAAATAAACACACTGGAAGCACTCAGAGTAGTGCCTTGCACATAGTAAATATCTGAAATGTTATCACTGGCATCATTCCCTCTTTCTGACTACTTGTTCTCTACTTCATCTCTTTATCGATAATTCTGAAAGGGAAAAAAATCATGCTGACTGGTAAATTAGCCTCCCCAATACAAATATTAAAAGTACACTGGTTCATGACCTTCATACCAAGTCTTTAAACTAAAGAAAAAAACCCCACACATACAGGTGTTTTCAGCAATACCCCACCTTGCAGAAGTACCCATTCAAGAAAGATATTCTATCAGGAAGCAGGAATCGGAAGAAGAACCCACCCTCCCACTTGTGTGCAAGTTCCCAATAGTATTTCAATATTTAATTGAGTCCAGGTAGAGTACACACACCACATAGTGCTTCCCACACAACTTCAACACTCAGTACTTTCAAAATAGCTCCTTCATTTTATTAACTTTAGTATAGCTAGGTTGTTAGCATTACTCCCGAGCTTTTACATTTTATTAAAATGCCCAAAAGAGATGGGAGAGGGAATTGTTTCTCTTCCCGATAAATTAATTCTCTTCCTTTTTCAAACAGTTATTTTTTCTAGTCTAGACTATAATATTTCTAGAAGTAGTTCCTACATATACACATTTTAATTAGATTCACTGTGAATCAGTAAGATACCTAAGGATATATTAATTTCTTTCTAGTAATTCTATTGAAGTTTTTATGTAAAAGTCCCAAATAATTAGGAAATGACTCTATAATGCTCCCTTCTTATAATTAATCTGATGTCACTGTTTAAAGTATAAAAGAAATGTAAACTGAACTTTAATTGGGATGATTAACAGTCGTTCTACAGCAAACTGAAATATCTAGGCTTATCATGATTTACAATTTTGTAAACATTAAAGGAATATAATGAAAACAGTGTTACTTTTAGAACTACAAACACTACTGCAAGGAGATGAAGTAATCCACATGCACGGCTCCCCAGGAGACAAGTCTACCAGAGCATCCCAAGACCACACACCCTTTCCCCAGCTCTCTGCATACTCATCCATAAACCTGGTTTTGTCATGGAAGCTTTTACATGCCAGCTTTTGCAAAAGAAGAAAGTAGAATACAGATGCTAAAATTCACTAAAATCTATAGCTATGTAATGCATGACAGACGAGCCATCGGATCAAGGCATTTAAGGAAGAGTATGAGTTGGCAGCAGATGTTGCTAATACGGCCACAGAAAGGAAAAGCAGTAGGAAAAAACAAGCTTTCACTAGGGTGGCCTTTCATGAGCCCCCACACCCCCTCCTCCCACGAGGTTTTCACAGATGCTCAGGACACAGCCCCTACTGGGGGACAGGGACCACTAGGCTCAAAAGAGAAAGACATGGTCTCTAACCTCCAATAAGTCAAAGTCTGGTGATGGAAGCTTAAAGAAACTCATTAGAATAGTACGGGAAGTCTAGGACAGAGGAGACAACAGAAGGCTTGGTATGTGTGAGCCGAGAAGTGGGGGTTGGGGTGCCCCTGGTACCAGGTGTCTCATCTGAGAGAATAGCACAGGCAAAGGCTCTTGGGAAAGAGGAACAGAGTGAACACGAGGAACTGCAAGTACAGACAGAGGTGAGCAGACAGGCGATGGACAGATCCCAAAGGCCACAGCACAGCGCGCCGAGAACCGCACGCCACAGAGAAGGAATTCTACACCACCTCACCAAGACCATCTCAGGGACACCCTGGGCACTGCTGTGAGAAGCTAAGAGCAGGGCCGGGAGACTCCACGGGGTTATAGTAGACTAGACCCAGGTGGGCTGTCACTGTTATTTCTAAAAAGAGTTAAGGTACTAAAGTTTCTGAATGATTTAATTAAAAAACAAAATAGAGCAGCTATAAAGTTGTCTATTGCAGACTTCAAACAATGACCACAGCTTATCTCTAAGGAGCTTCTCACTCACCTGCATCACAGCATGCGCTCCTGACTCTGGGGAAGGAATGGAGTTAAGTGAGGCTAGGGCCATGCTTGTTCCCTGAAGACCATTTCAATCTGTGCCCAACATCTAAGTCTGCCTACAGATAAGTGTGCCATATATGCGACCATCATGCCAAGTGTGGTGGGGAGAGGCTGAGGGAGAGGACGAGACAGACAGACAAGGAGAACAGTGACCTGGGCTGTGGCCGTGTCGATGGAGAACAAACTTATAAGAGATTGAGTATGTGGTGTGGCTGTGTCCATAGAGAACAAATCTCTAAGAGACTTAGGACCTGGTGGGGCCATGGCCACGGAGAACAAATCTCTAAGATTTAGGACTTGGTGTGGCCGTGTTGATGGAGAACAAATCTATAAGAGATTGAGGACTTGGTGGGGCCATATCGGTGGAGAACTAATCCGTAAGAGATTTAGGACTTAGTATGGCCATGCTGATGGAGAACAAATCTGTAAGAGATTCAGGGTTTGATGTGGCTGTGTCGGTGAATTAATCTATAGGATTTAGAACTTGGTAACAAGCTGGTTAGAGGGATGAAAAAGAAGGTAGACTATATGAAAGGTGTGGCTTCTGGCTGGGGGCATCCGGGACAAGGGCAGAGCAGTCAAGGATGGGAAGAGAAGAACTTGCCTTTGGACATACTGAGCTACCTGGAACCTCCAGCTGGATTCATCAGTGAGAGTGTCAAAATCACAGCTGAAAATGTCACAAATTATAAAGTAAGAAGAGAGGGGGAAAAGAGGAGAAAAGTCTGAGGAATACCCTCATCCAAAGGGCAGGAAAGCAGAGGAGAAGCTGCAAACAAATGCTAAGCAGGAGGACTTGGGAGGAAAACGAGCAGCAGGATTCTCCGGCAGGCTGCCCAGGCCACGGCCAGACCCCTCTAAGCCAGCATCTGGGGAGGCACCACAGCAGCCCTATTTGCTTTAAAAAAAAAAAAAAAAAAACCCTCCCCGCTCTGGGGATTCCACTCAGCAGGAACCCATAGAACAAATAAGAGATAAGAAAGATAAAGATTGAAAAGTATCCAATGAATCTGGCAAATAAGAGATCACCCAGACAAAGACATCAACGACCAAATAGACAGTCTACAAGTAAACCCAAATATATATGGGAAATGCAGCATAGGATAAAAGATATCATTTCAAATCTGAGAGGGAAAAGATGGATCATTCAACAAATCGCATTGGGACAACTGGCTTGTTATCTGGAAAACACAGAACTAGCTTTGTACCTTACACCAAATAAATTCCAGATGGATCTGTTAAATGTAAAATGAGAAACCATACAAGTTCCATACCAGAAGACACCATAGGGAATGTTTTTATAATGAATAATGCATAATGTGTATATGAGCATAATATACACATATGTATAATAATATGTACAATGCATAATGTATAATACATTTCTAATTATGACACAAAACCCAGAAGCCATACAAGACTGATAAACATGACATAAAAAAAAAGAAAACTGCATGCCAAAGTCAAAAGACAACAAACAATGAAACAAGAAACTGTGAAACAAATACTTGCAACTTCTACTAAAGACAAAAGGCTAATTTCCTTGAAACTTCAAGAGCTCCTAAAAAACAATAAAGAAAAGATCAACAACCCAACTGAGATGGGCAAAGGATATGGAGAGCTGGCTACAAATAAATAAAATGGTTCACTTGAAAAAACGTTCAACCTCACTCGTAAGAGGACTGCAAAATAAAACTACACTACACTGAGATGTATTTCTCACCAAACTGAATGGCAGCACTCGGCCGGTGTGCTAACCCTCCACGCTCGCTGAAGTATAAGACAGGCCCTCACACACTGCTGTGGGCATTCCAAAAGGTGGGTCTCAGCAGTATCTAAAATAATTATAGAGGCACAGACCATTTGACCCACCACCAATCCCACCTGCAGGTTTCTCTTCTACAAACACACCTACCAAAATGTGACAAGCCACACAAGTTGTTTGTCACACGTAGGTGATATGTACATAATATGTAAATAACAATGAGTTGTAATATTAAGATGGGAACAAAATGCCCATCAACAGGGACTATTTTAAATAGCACATTCGTGCAGAGCAACCATAAAGTAGAATGAAGAAGCTCTATGGACTGATACGGAATGCTCATTAAGAAAGACTGCCAAGAGAAGAAAGCAAAGAACAGACCGATGTGTGGAGTAAGAAACCAGTTATCCATTTGTAAATATGCAGTCTCTCTAGAAGGTTCTACAAGGAACAAACAGGAACAGAACTAGATGGCAGGGCAAAGGGTAAGAAACCTTGTGTTTTTAATGTGAAATAAAAGGTATCAATGCCCAGATAAAGGAACAGAACGTTATTCACACCTTGAATGTCCTGTGTGTCCTTCCCCAACTGCATGGAGGGAAGGGGGACCATTTCATCAAATATCCTTTTGTATATTTTCTATTTTTTTTTACCTCTGATTATATTATCTATTTAAATTTTTTTAATTTAAGAGAATATTGAGTTTCGTTTAATAAAAATTGTTATAGTTGAAGAGGTAGGGGACAAAAGCCAGGTTCCAGGACGCTGAGGGAAAAACTGAAGGTGAGGGTCAGAGATAGCAGTATCGATTTCTTGAAAGCCTGGCTATATTCTATATCATTGTAGGGGGGAGGGGCGCAGAACAGCATGTATGGGAGATCCTATTTGTATTTAAATACGTATATAGAATGTTTTAAAAGAATGTATAAATATATATTTATATATGCAATAAAATGTCAGAAAGATACACACCAAACTGTTACAAATGGACTATCCCCAGGAAGTAGGAATGGCAAGGTCTTTCTGTTGGTTGACTGGGGAGAGGACTGGGTAATGAAGGGACCAAGAGAAGAATGGTTAATAGAGGCAATGTTAAAGAAACGATTTGTTTAAAAGACAAATAAGAGACCATGAAAGTATTTATTCACCAAGTGGAAAAACAGTGGAGGTCAAAGATTGGTGTGCGGGAAGGGAGAAGGACAGGAAATGGCAAAGTCCAGACATCTGACCTAACAATGTCCCTGAGGAAACAGAAAGATGTGACCAAAACAGACAGAGGGACCAGTCTGTGACAGAAAGGAAACCTCTGCCTCTGCAACAGAAGAAGAGAAATTACGGATGGGTATGGGTACAGATAAGGTATTTCAAGGGCCAGTGATTTTTCTATGAACCTGCAAAACATCCACCTAAAATCCCAAATGCCCTTACAGGCCAGTCCACTAGTGAAAAGCGGTCCCCACGCCCACATGCTCCCCTCTGCTTCAGCGCCACCATCACAGTTCTGTCGAAGTCCTTCGTGGACTGCACCGTAAGTCTGGTCCTCCTCAGTAAACCCTGATCATGCCTTACAAATGGCTGTCAGAACATCGATTATCTGAAAGATATTGTCTTGCCTTTGTCTTCTCTTCACTCTAAAGAACTTCAGGCCTCTTAACCCAGAACAAAACAAACTGCTTAAGCATTAACCTGTTTTCTTAGTTCTTGATTATCACCTTTTACTTTTGAAAGGAAATGTTTCTATAATGTGTTAGGGCTCTTCACATTCAAAACACCTACAGACACTGCAGAAAACCTACCTTATTAAAACTAATCTCTAAACTGTATATGCCAAGGCTAAAGTCCAAAATCAGAAACCCTTCAATTATCTGTATAGTGAACTTGTGGCAACAGTTCTTACTTAAACTAATGAAATAACTAGTCTCCTGAGTGGGGGGTTCTCAAAAAAAAAAAAAAAAACAAGAGAGACAGCAAAAAGATCTTTTTCTAAAATCTAATCCATCTAAGGCAGGAAAAAAAACCCCACTTAAATAGAAACTGTTTTTCCTAGACATAATAAAAAATTTGTTTTTGATTTACTAACAGTCTCTACGGAGGTCAGCAGTCACCAACTAACAAACAAAAATGCACCAGCACGGATACCCTCTACTAGCTTGCCTTTGAAGTTGTAAGACTCATATGTTAACCCGTTGGAAAAATACATAAATTAATCCAAAATGTCCTCAATCCAAAAAGAAGGTAAATGAAGCATACAGGGCTGAGGAGACAATGGGTAAAATGAAGCCTAAGTAAACAACGAACTCCAATAACTGCAGAAAAAAGGCTAATGTTGATGTTCATCTATAACTATGTTCTAACTTATATAAGTAATACTACCACATTACTCATTACATCCTAATATAACACAAAACTTCCAGTTTCTACATCTATACTCCAGAACACAATAAAGAATAGGAACTCAGACATTTGCTGAGCTGAACAAAGCAAACATAAAGTACCTCATGTGAAAGGAGACAGCCTTAATTTAACGTGAGGGCAAGGGACAGTAATCAAACTGCCACATAACATAGCAGAACAGCAATACGATGCAACTCCAAGATGTGGTTAGTTTTCATTTTCAATGAATACACCACCAACAAGAAAGCAATGGAAACTGCATCCCAGGATGTCTCAATTGCTATATCACGTACTTCACTATAAAAAGAGGACGGTTTTGGGACCTATAAAAGCTGCCCCTCCCCCCAAAAAAATTCCAGTATGTTTTAGGATATTATCTCCTGTAGCATAATAAACAAAGCAATGTAAACAAAGACAGCCAGACTTAGCTCAGACTCCATGGACTTATTTCATGAGCAGAACAAGTGTTAAAGGTGGAGACACAACTGTGCCTCTAGGTCACAGCTATTCCTTTAACCATTAGCAATAGCAACAACTGCTCCAGACAAAGTCCCTTCTTGTGGAATGCTAGATTACTTTCAGCTGCAACAGGCAAAGAATTTAGGGTTAAAGGAGAAACCAGAAGAAGCCATTTATACCTCACATGATAACCACAGGGCAAACTACCCAATGTTTCACCTTTGAACTGAATGATTTTCAGCAGTTAAGGAAAAGCAATGAAACAAAGCAAGCTGTTGCTTGCCTTGGGCAGGAGATTATGAGCAGGCTTATTCACAGTATGTGTGTAGACCCAAAGTTTCTACAGTGCTTACTCTAGAGCCCTCATGGTGGAAACCACAGCAGACAGTTCCAGAACTGTGCCACAGAACACACACCCAGAGGAAGACCACCACCCACCACCCATCACACTCCTGCACTGAGCACTTTAACAACACTGTTTCAGCACCCCCTTAAAAAAACAAATCAACTGCACGAAGTAGTTCCGTTATGATCTCCACCGATATCAGGAGGATTCTGGAACACAAGCGTGGGAGGGCACTCGCAGCTTCTCAGCTGCGAGTGGCTGGAGCTGAGGCTTCCACCCAGCTCTTGACCACTGAACTGACCCAACACGACCAGACCTTGAGTCTCGAGAGCACAGTGTATTCTCGGCCACCTTCCACTGCAGTTCCTAAGAGAGGCCAAGGGAAGATCTACGCGGTGCTGCACACAAGGCCAGCAACCCACCAGGCGGACTCTGGTCATGAGAATGAGGTCCCTCAGGACAGCTATGTGTTGATAATGCTTCAAAGATCTAAGTGTTAGGTATAAGGGATTAAGACAAGAGCCTATTAACCATGAAGGAAAAAAGCCTAAAAATAAGCACATGAAACAACCCAAATATCCATCACCAGATGAATGGATAAACAAAATGGGGCCTACCCACAAAAGGGAATATTGTTCAGCCCTAAAAAGGAGTGAAGTACTGACACATGCTACAACATGAATGAGTCTTGAGAACATTATGCTGAGTGAAAGAAGCCAACCACAAAAGGCCACATATTTGCAGGACTCCATTTATATGAAATGTCCATAACAGGCAAATCTACAGACAGAAAGTAGAGGAGTGGTTGTCAGGGGCTGGGGGAGGGTGAATGGGAAGTGATTACAAATAGGCACCGGGTTTCTCTCAGGGGTGAGGAAAATGTTCTGGAATTAGATAGTGGTTATAGTTGCACAACCCTGTAAATATACTAAAACCTACTGAATTGTACACTTTAAAGGGGGGAATTTTACGACATATGAATTAAATCTCAAGAATGCTGTTATTTAAAAAAAAAACCATATACCTTAGCACATTATCACTTACACAGAGAAAAGATTGCAAAGGATAAATTTAAACTTTTTCAAAAATTATAGCTTTATATTTAAATAAAATCAAAGCACAGAGGCAGTGTGAGTCCAAACCGACCATTATCACTAGCCGGCATGTGCCTTAAGGAGCAGCACACCTACAGCACTTGTCGGCCACTGAGCACAGTCCAGCTACTGCAGGCTCCCACCAGCTTTACCGCTACGAATAAACATCTAGTCCACATTCTCACACTTTTCAACTTCTTCTACACATCCTCCAAGCAATAAGAATTTTTTTAAAATAACACAGTGAGGGTTTGGAGAAGCAACTGCAAATAATGACTATATCAGAAAATATAGGTAAAAGAAGTATCACTTTAAATAGGATAAAGAATTAAAAAGATCAACATCTTTATCTCAAAGATAAACACAAAGTTTCTAAGCTCAAAGAGTTCAAAACAAAATACAATAGCTTACAAAAGAAATGCAAAAAAAGCTTTAATGGGGTTGCTTTTTCAGGATTACATTAAATGTTAGACGTAGAGATACTAAGAAGACAAAATGCTTAAATGCTAGATTTCAGGAACTGTTGACTCCAAGCAGCAAAGTGTTTATCAATGTCAGGCTCTAACTTTAAAGCAGCAAAGGAAGAGAAAGTTAAATGAATGTCACTGAAATGAGTTTAGCAGTGACACAGAGGATGTAGGGAAAACCAGACACCACGATTGTTTTGAACTATGGAAACAACGGCCCCAAGGTTACTCATTATAACCTCATTATTAAAGGTGAGGCAGAATTCTCCAATTTCCCATGGATGAACAAAAAAAAACTGTCACCTCCAAGTAACTACTCAAAAATCAATTTAGAAAACACAAACACTCTGAGACATAAACACTTCCCTCTATAACAATGTGCCTCAAGTTAGCACCCCTGTAAAGACAGAGAGGACAGGGGCAGAGAAGGAGGCACTCACTGCACATCTGCTGGGCACTCCCCATGTGACCTCATGTAACCCTCCACCACCTCTGAGGCAGGTAACCTGCCCTCTGCTCCAACAGGGAAACACCAGGAGGAGGACAAGGTCACACAGCTGGTCAGCTCAGCACCCAGGTGGGCAGGAGTGGGGCGGGGCGGGGGGGGGGGTAGATTAGTCCCTTCCTCTCATCAAAGGGATTTTTGGCTGGACAGAAAGGCTCTCTTATAAAAGGTATTTTCGTTCTACCTTTAGCACTCTGCCCTGCCAAAATAAAAATCGCCATCTTCTGCTTCGATAAAGTGATACAGCTGCACACAGAAAAAACTCCCCTTCAAGAGCTGAACACGACTGGAGTAACAGCCATAGACACCATCAATGTACAACATCTAAACAGAAGACGAACAGCACGTGAAGTCGACCAGAAGGGACCGAAAGCCCATGAACAGGTGACACTCCACTGGCACCCCAGAGCTTGCTGAGCTCCCCAAGACAACCACATTCTCTAGGACCCTGCCTTCCCTTTGTTGTAGCTGCAATGACATTTTTCTGCCCAGTGCACAACAGGATTCAGAGTGGAACTTGACTGCACACTTAAAAAGAAAACCCGTCTCAGAGGTCAACATCACCAAAAAAGATACGACATAGATTAAAACCAGGGTAGGTACCACAACCACATCTTAGAGGAAGACATTAAAGAAGAAAAGCCGCAATCCAGGCTTGAAAGACAGCTTAGAAACCACCACCAGCAAACCAGAGAATATCAAAGCTTTAACTCAGAGCTCAGACACTGTCAAACCGTATTGAGCACGACTGGTCCTGACTGCAATCTCTTCCTTCCCAAAGAAAGTCAGTTTGTAATCTAAATACACACACCACACTTGGCCAAATAGAAACTCTTTTTCTTGGAGCACAATTTTGGCACTGGGTCCCAAGGGGCTATTAAAAATAAGCCTAAGCCCCAAACATTTTGTGTTTACATAGTTTTGAAACATTTAGACAAAAGTCCACATTTCTAAGAGGATGACCACCGTGCCCTTCCTGTTTAATTTGGAGACAGGAGATCTTGACTTAACCTAACATTCCTTATGAGTCCGACACCCTCTGACTCCAAGTCAGCCTGGGATTTGTTTCTACAAAGGAAGGCGCATCACCGAGAAATAACTGTTTCACACGCATCCAAGGCTCTAAACATGTTTTCCTGTCTGTTACAGTAGCCTGGTTCTTAAATACACACAGTATACACACACAATACAAAGATATACGTATATACACGTGTCTACACACATACGTACCATGTGCGTACACATTCACAAGTACATATATACACGTATACACGTACGCTCAGAGGCACGCGTACACATATGTACATGCTTATACGCACACGCCGTAGTCTGCGGCCCACCGCTGACACTAATCTCCCAGCGGCGACACCGCCCACTCAGGGGAAATGGATATCTGTGCCTTGGGAGCACCAGCACGGCACCCAGCGAACGTCAAGGTTCTAGCGCCTTCTAATCTCCACCTCACTAGAGGCTTCCTTTTCTGGTAATAAACACCAGATTTGAAGAAACCAAGGCGACACAACGTGTAACACTCATCTTTCACCCAAAAGCCCAACTAAAGAAACAAAGACCTTAGAGCGCTTCCAGCCGAGGATGGGAAAAGTGAGGCACAAAGGGGCCGCAAACTCCGCCCGGGGCGTTCTCCTGCAGAACCCAACCGAAACGAACCGCGGGCCCCCCGCCTCCCCGATCCCGGGCGCCCTGGCCGGGAGGCCCCCGGGGACCCAGCCGCGGCCCGAGATGAGTGCCACCGCCCCCAAGGGCCGCGGGGTGCCGGGCGGGGTCTTAGGCTGCGGGACTGGGGCTTGTGGTGCATGGTGGTTTGGGGTCTAGGGTGGAGGCCTGGGACACGGAGCGAAGCGCGGAGCGGAAGCTTACGGCGCGAGTGGGCGTTTGGGTGGGAGGTCTGGGTTGCGAGGAGGTGGCTGGGGGCGCGAGGTGGAAGCTTGAGGTGAGGGTAAGGGGTTGTGGAGGTTTGGGGTGGAGGCTTGACGTGCGAGTGGAGGTGTGGGGGTTTGGGGCCCGGAGTGAAGGCTTGGAGAGCGGGTGGGGTTTCGCGGCGCGGGGTGGAGGTTTGGGGCCTGGGCCGGCCGCCCCGCGCGGGCACGCACCTTGTGGCAGGCCGGGCAGGTGGGCAGCACGCTCTTGCCCCCGGGGCCCCCGCTGCCGCCGCCGCCGCTCAGGCTGCTCTGGATCTGCGTGAGCTCCTGGCGCAGCACCTGCTTCTGGTGGAAGCTGAAGGCCGGGTGGTTGGAGGCCATGGTGAAGAGCAGCAGGAACTCATCGCCCGTGCGGCCCTCGTTGAGCTGCAGCCCGTAGTTGTGGATGATGGAGTCGATGTGCGTGAGCGTGCGGTACAGCACGCCCGCCGCCTCGCGCTGCTCCGAGCCCAGCAGCGCCAGCGACACGAGCAGCTTGCTGCGCACCACCTCGTCCGTCAGGTTGGTGAGGCTGCCCAGGTCGGCCGGGTTGTTGGCCTTGATCTCCGAGTCGCGCAGCGAGTGGTAGTCCTTGCGGGCCAGGTCCTCGAGGCACGAGCCGAGGAAGCGCAGCTCGAGCGGGATGCACAGGTCCAGCAGGCCGCACAGGAACTCCACGCGCTGCGGCGACGGCAGCTCCGAGAACCAGCGGTACACGCCGTCCCTCTGCAGCGGGCAGCGCTTCTCCACCATGCTGCCGCCCGCGCCGCGCCGGGGCCCGGGGCCGGGGGCCGCCGCCCGGGGCCGGGGGCGCGGGCGGGCGCGGGCGGGGGCGCGGCGGGGCCGGGGCCGGGCGAGGGCGGGCGGGCGCCGCGGGCCGGGCCGGGGCCGGGGCGCGCGGCGCGGGCGAGACCCCGCCAGGGGCCGGCGGGCGGGCGCGCGCGGGGCGCCGGGGGCCCAGGGCGGCCGGGGCGGCCGGGGGCGGCGAGCGGCCTCGGGCCCCCCGCTCACGGCCGGGCTCCTGGCCCGCGCCCGTCCCCAGCGGCGGCCGGGGCGCGGCGGCGGCGGCGGGTGGTCCTCGTCGTCGTCGTCGTCGCCCGGGAGGCGGCCGCCCCCATCTCCCCGCGCCGCAGGGTCTGTCACTGCGGGCCGCCCCCGCCGGACCCGCCCGGGCCCTCCCGCCGCCGCCGCGCCTGGGCCGGCCGTTACCCGGGACGAGGCCGCGGGCGGGCGCCTCGCGAGGGCGCCTCAGGAGCGGGCCGCGACGGGCGGGCGGAGGGGGACGCGCGGGCGGGCGGGCGGGCGGCGGAGGGATCTGCGCCGGCACTCGCCGCGGCCTCGCGTCCAGGCTCCCCGCGCCGCGGACGGATCCGAGCCGTGCCGCGCCGCCGCGTCCGCTGCTGACGGGCGCCGGGACGAGGCGCAAGTGGGCGGGGTGGCCGCCTCTCGCGACAGCCGGGCCGGTGGGGCCCGCCCCCCAGCGCTGATTGGCTCGGCCTGTCCCTTCTCGGCCCGTGATTGTTCCGAGTCCCCAATCCGATTCGCCCGCGCCGAGGCCACGCCTCCCGGGAGCTGTCGATCATGTTGGAACCGCCCCGTTCCGCCCCTCGGCGGCCGGCGGAGTGGATTGGCCAACGGGGCTGGCGGAGCGGAAAACCTGGGGCGGATTTCTGGCTGCTTTTGTTCCCGCAGATTTGCGTGGAGCTTTGTTTGGGGTGAAAGCCGGGCGTCTGGCCTTCCTGTTTTATTCTGGAGTGTCACAATAGGGAGGCGGCGGGGCTCTTCGAAAAGACGCTGGAGGGGGCCTCCGGAGACCCGAGTCTCCATCCCGGCTCTGCCTGCCAAGCTGTGTGACCTTGGGCCAGTCGCTTGGCCTCTCTGAGCCCTGAGCGCTGCCCCGGAAGAAGAGGGTACTAAGAACAGCCCCGGGGAGCCCGTGAGAAGGCCGTGAGCTCACAGAGGGCCGGCGTACGCATTTCTGAGGCGGCTGACCTGCCTGGGGATGGGACGGGAAGCCCTTAGTCAGCGGGTTACTTCCTCGGCTCGGACCGAGAGGATGCAGATACACGGGCCAGGGATCAGGGAGCAGGAGGAAAGCCCCCTCCCCTGGCATTTGCGTGGGCACAGGATTGCAGGCTGGGGACCTACAACCGCAGGCAGCGGGCCCAGCATTTACAGAGAAGGAAACCGAGGCCAGAAGCAAGAAATTCATTCCTCCCTGCGCTTGCTCGAGAACCCTCTCCTGATGTCTTGTGATCTGGAACGGGGTCTGTTCATTCATTAGTTCAGCAGCTCTATGGGGGCCTGGTGCGTGCCAGGTTCTAAGCCTGGGGGGCCGGCCGGGTGCACAGCAGTTCCCTCCTCCCGTGGACCCTACACCCTGGTTCTGGGCAGTACACACCAGCGAGTTATTGAATAAAGGAATTTCTTCAGGACATGTTCCGAGGTACTGGAAACTTCCTAACAAAACGTTCTCCAGCCTTGGGACTTCACAGTTGAACGGACATTGCAGAGCCATAGTTGGGGTAAAAAGAAAATTTGCTTCGCACTCCCCTACCCCTCTCCACACCTTGGACAAATTTTCCCGGAGCCACCGCGGTGTTCTTGGCCAGTGTAGGAAGGAGCAGGAATGCAGGTGAAGGTCAGGGTAGCTTCCCGAGGGTATAAAATACGCCTAGGCAGCAGGGGCAAGGCTAGGTCCAGCTGAGTCTCCTCACCTTATTTCCCAGTACAGACTAATATCTATGAATAATTGAATTAATCCTTGTTCCCTTTGACCTCATTTTTTCAAGTGATTCCAGGGTAGTAGCCATATTCCAAAATCTGTGATATGCAGAAGAGAAGGAACATGAAGATCAAGACAGTTCAACACCCTTGCCTTCTATTGATAAACGCAGCTCCACGGAGCGGAAAGGTCTTGGGACCTCATGGTGCCAAGGGGTTCCTCAAATCCAGCCTGGCCTGGTTGTGAACCCCCCAAGCTCTGGTTCTAAGCTGACCTGGATTCCAGTCCCAACTCTAGCTGGTTGTACGACCTTGGCTGTTCACCCAACCCCTCCAAGCCTCAGTTTCCTCCTCTGTAAAAGGGAGCCAGGAACCCCACCTCCCAGCTGGCAGTGGAGGTCAGAGATGCTAAGGGGAGCCCTCGCTAGCTGGAACACCTGAGCCACAGAAGTCCCTGGATCCAGGTTCCCCAGCTCCCGACCACCTTTGGGCCATTTCTGGCTGTGCTGTTTGCTATTTAATGCCTGTGCTGGGTTGGATAGTGTCCCCCAAAAGGTCATGTCCACCCAGAACCTCAGAAGGTGACCTTATTTGGAAATAGAGTCTTTGCAGATATAATTGAGATGAGAATCAAGGTGAGATCATGGATTAGGGTGGGCCCTAAACCCAATGACAGTGTCCTTATAAGAAACAGAAAAGAAGGAGCAGAGACTCGGGTAAAAAGCCCATATGAAGGCAGAGATTTGGAGCCGAGGAGCACTTGGAGCCCCCAGGAGCTGGAGGAGGCAGGAAGGAACCTCCCCTGGAGCCTTCAGAGGGGGTGTGGCTCTGCCCACACCTTGACTTGGGACTTCTGGCCTTCAGAACTAGGAGAGGATACATTTCTGTTGTGTTAAGCCACCAAGTTTGTAGTTATTTGTTTCCTCAGCCCCAGGACACTCGCAGTGTCATTTCCCCCTCAACTTCAGTCCAGCTCAATTTAGTGCAATTCAACGGATATTAAATCCCTACCCTACAGGACCAGACCTCACTAAGGGTTTGGGGGGTCTCTAAGAGAATGGGACCCATTCCCCCAACTTGAAGGAGCTCGTGGCCTGAACTCCTCATCCTGAAGTGGTGGGGTCATCTGTCCACAGCTTTTCCTTCTGCATACTGTTCCCTTCCCGGAAGCAGCCAAAGGCCTCCCAGGGAAAGGGTGGACGCTGACCTGTAGGTCCCTCTGAACATTGTCTCAGGCCTGTCCTGAGGCTGTGCTTTTCTCAGCTCAGTGCCTGCTCTACTCGCCCCCCATCCCCCGGGGTCCTTCCCTAAAACAGCCTCTAGCTCTTCAGAAAGGGACCCGTGGCTTCAAGCTGGACTTGAGCATGTCCCCACCTCTGCTTTGATGTCAGCTGCTCCCATCTACAGAGTGGAGGGGCTGGGGATGGTGGAGGGAGGCTGGGGAGGGGGCCCAGGGTGGGTCAGAGGATGAGGCATTCCTCCACGTGAGTGAAATGGGACTATAGGTAAAAGGGAGGCGGGGCCCTGTGTTCAGACCGGGAGAGATTCCCCTTACGAGGCTGAGTGGGACGGCAGGTGCACTCGCTCCTTCAGGCCATCCCTGCCCTGTGCCTAAGTCGGGCCAGGGGCTGATGGTGCGGTGCCCCCTGCCCTTGGGAAGTCACGGTCTAGGGCAGGATGGTATGCCTGTCCACATTTTCCACAGGGCTGGAATCGAGCAGAAATTAATATTATTTTTGAGAAAGAGACTTACAGTTTGCCACAAATTCCCCAAATGATTTAGCAATGAAGATGTGACATGCCTGGGATTACTTCTTGAGTCTGAATTAGTGATCTGACTAAATTATTGCAGTAGGGGGTGGCAGGGCTGAGACGAGAGATCAGCCACCTGGACTCCGAGTCCAGCGCTCAGCCTTGCTTCTCCTTTCTCCTCTGGAACCCAGCCCTAGAGTAGGACCCTGGAGGCCAGGTTGTGATTAGGAAAATGAAAACTGGGAATTAAGACTGAGAGTCCCTCTAAGATGAGGGATCCTTAAGCAGCCGGAGCTGGAGGTGCCCACACAGTCTCCCTGCCTAGATCTCCAGCTGGACGCACATACTGAGTTCCATCTTTCCTTTGTCCTAGGCCCTGCTTTCCTGTGATTGAGAAAGCAGAGGGAACCCAAACTCCTTGTGTGCAGGCCTTAAGAAGGGGGCCCCTAATCTTTCTGACAGGATCCTTGCTTGGTGCCTGGCTCCTGAGAGCCTGCGTGAGTGCAGCCCCACGCGACGGCTCCTGGTGTCGCTGCCATCATTCCCATTGTACAGAGTCCAGATGCTGAGGCACGGGCCCCGGGCCGTGCAGTTCGTATGTGTTGGAACCAGATTCTGACCTAAGTCAGTTGCCCAGACTCTGCCCCTCCGGGAGGAAAGCACAAACTCGATGAGTTGTTTGTTTAGTATTTCTGCAAACTAAAGATTCCAAAGGTGTCTGTTGCATGCCAGTTTTTCCTAGCCGTGACTGCTGACAAAGTCCACCTAGAGTCATAAATGGGCAGTTGTCCCAAACGACACCCAGCCCTGTGTCCGCACAGCCACATGCTTTCCTCCAGGGCTGACCTGCTTTCCAGGGTGTCTTTGGCCTTGGGGTGGATGTGGTGTTTCCCCAGTGAGAGTTACCCAGGCATTTATTTAAGATGCAGATTCCTGAGTCTGACCCCAGATACTGAGTCAGACCCCCCAGGGGTGGGGCCTTGGAATCGGCATTTTTCTAGCTGCCGGTGATCCAGGGGACACCCTGAAAACTGCTGTTGTGGGAGGGAGGTCTTGCTTTCAGGCTTCTAGCATGTTCCTCCGAATTGAACAACAGCAACCACAGTAATAACCAGAGCTAAGTACGGATTACAGGCCTACTATTCGGCAAGGATTCTCCCGATTTTACAGATGGGAAAACTGAGGCCTCCAGAGGTCACACAGCCAATGGCTCATGGATTCTTGTCATTAAGTCCCGCAGCCTATTTCTGTTGTGTATTTGTTTGTTTTCCACATTTCTACATTTCTTACACCACAATAATGAGATCCTCTGAAAGCCAACAGTGGATTCACTGCGGCTATCCATTTTGTGTGTTTTGTTTAAGTTTCGCTATGGAAGTTTTCAAACGTGCCCAAAAGTCAAGAGGATAGTGTAGTCATTTGCCATGTCTCTTTGCCCTGCTTCAGCAGAGACGACGTTTTGCCATTCCTATTTCATCAGTTTGTCCTGGAGTGGGGGAGATACACACACTGTCTTTCTGGAATATTTTAAAGCAAATAAATTGGGGATTTTATATATATGTCTATTACTGTGTCGTTTTGTCTGACTGTGAGATAATACATGCTTCTTGTAAGGAGATTATGTCTCAGTGAAAAACAATATACAAGTCACAAATAATCTTAGTTCTCAGTCATAACCAATGTTAACATTTTAAAATATATCTTTCCAGTCACTTTTGTATTCGTGTGTATTTATGCACACTGATTTTTACAAAAATAGTATATTCCACAGGATTGTACTCCACATTTTGTGATCGGTTGTTTCTCCTTAACCACATATCCCAGGTGTCTATCCATATCATGGACTCTCGTCTAAATCATGGTTTTCAAGGGGGGCCCAGAATCCTGTCGTTCGCATGCACCATGATTTATTTGACTAATCCCCTATTGTTGGGCATTCGGGTTGTTTCTGTGCTCTGCTGATTGAGTTTCAAAAGGCAGTTCTGCTTACCTTGGACTTTGTGCCAGGTTGAAACTTGATCCTCCTCCTCTAGATCCTGCTCCGGGTCGAGAAGTATGAGTAGGGATGAAGATGGAGGGAGTGGACTGTGTCCCAATGCCATCCCAATAGGCCTTCACTGCTTGGTTTGAGGTTACAAAACGTACCCAGACTCAAGTGTGGGTGAAAAACACATTCCAAAGAGAACGTGTTGTTTGGGTGACAAGGTATAACTCTAAAACAGAAGGTTTCTTTTTAACGAACATCGCAGAGCTCACCCAACCCAGGACCTCTCCCTACTTCCAAGTGGTCACCCTGGAAGGCAGTGATCTTATTGCAATAAAACTGTGATTGCTTGAAAATACGCCCGTGAACTTCTCTTTTAAAATGATCTCCAGAGTATGGTGTAAATCATTTTTGGATGTACTCTGGGCTGGAAAGTCTTCATGCTTCAAGGTGGGTAGATATCTGGAAATAGCCTTTGCTCACCAAATAAATTGCAAACAGCAGAATCTACTATGTCTAGTTTGAGCAGAAACAAATTCATTAAATTATAACAGGGAACTCAGAGTCTCTGGCAGAGTCAGAGAACCAGATGTGGATGCCATTTTTGTATCTTTTTTTTTTTTTTATGAATTGCCTGTTCATGTTTTTTGCCCATTTTTCTATCAGGTTTTGGGTCTTTGCTTCTGTCAGTTTTTAGGGGTTCTTTCTTTATTAGGGATTTTAGCCCTTTGTCTGTGATTTATGTTGAAAATATTCTCTCCTAGTTTGTCAGTTGCCTTTGACTTCGTTTATTGTGTTTTTACCTTGAAAAACTTTCTTTTGTTTTTATGTAGTTAAATTTATTGATCTCTTCTTTTATTGCATCTGGATTCTGAGTTGTGGTAAGAAAACCTTTCCCTATGCCCAGGTTATAAAGAAATTAACCTATGTTTTCTTCTATTATGTATATGGTTTTATTTTTTCATATTTATATCCCTGACCCATTTGGAGTTTACTCTTATGTATGGTATGAAGTATTTGCTTTTGAAAGCCAGTTTTATTAAATGTATTAATTAAACCATGGGTTGCAAATTAAAATGCTTCGAAGAGCCAGGCAGAAAGTAAATGAGTGAAGCTATAATAAAATAGGGAGCTGTGAGGTCTGTGGCCTACCAGAGGTTAAATTTAAAAAACACACCCACATAGTAGGTATATTAGTTTCCTAGGGCTGCCATAAACAAATCACACACTGGGTGGCTCAAGACAATAGAAATTTATTCTCTTGCGGTTCTGGAGGCTAGAAGTTTGAAATCAAGGTGTCAGCAGGGTTGGTTCCTTCAGAGGGCTCTGATGGAGAAGCTGTTCCAGGCCTCTCTCCCAGCTCCTGGTGATTGCCAGCAATCCTTGGCTTGTAGCCAGATCACTCCAGTCTCTGCCTGCATCTTCACCTGCCCTTCTCCCTGTGTCTCTGCCTTTCTATGCTGTTCTCTCTATGTCTAAATTTCCCTCTTATAAGGACCCCGGTCATTGGATTTGGAGCCTCTGTAATCCAGTATGACCTCATTTAACTTGATTACATCTGCAAAGACCCTATTTCCAAATAAAGTCACATTCATCAGTTCTTGGTAGACGTGAATTTTGAGGGGACGCTATTCAACTCAGTCTAGTGGGAGGCAGACAGAACTGTCTGGAGCCCCTGTAACCTGTGTGCTGAGAGCTTGGGGACCCTCCGTAGATGTCTTATGTTGCTGTTGAAATCATCTATGCCTAGTGACGAGGAACTTACTGTATTAGGAAACTCACTGAACTTCACACTGAGAATCAGTTTCGAAAAGCATTGACAGCTCGTTACTTTAAAAAGTCTGGAAAAGGAGAAAAAAATCCAATGGCTGATTCTTCTAGGTCTGTGCTAAGACATGGCCTGTCCCACAGCCTTGTGGAAGACAGGTTTGTCCCATATGAATATTTGCATTTCCCCTTGGAGGCCAGGCCTCTGTTACATTTTTTCCTTCAGTCTTAAGGGCGGATTCCTACAAATTCCTCTGTGCAAAAACAGGGCCCATTTCATACCAGAGATGTTAGAAGGGTCAGAAGGACATGACACATGATTGCTGCTTTGAAGATGGATGGGACCACATGGGAAGGAATGTGAGCAGCTTCCAGGAGCAGAGTGGCCCCGGCCTACAGCCAGCAGGGACTCGGGGACCTCAGACCTACAGCCTCAAGGAAGTGGATTCTGCCACAACCCGAATGCACCTGGAAGCAGATTCTCCCACAGACACGAACCCAGCTGGTTGACACCTTGATTTCTGCCTATAAGACCCTGAGCAGAGAACCCCGTTGAGCAGATTTCTGGCCTGTGGAACTGTCAGATGATCAATGGGTGGTGTTATAAACTGCTAAATTTGTGGTAACTTGTTATGCGGCCATAGAAGTTAATACACCTCTGCTCTTGGTGAAGGTCTGGGGTGTGGGTAGGGGGACACTAAAAATTATGAGAGAGAAACAGAGATTTGGGCTTGGGCAATTCCATTTCTTCCCCCTGTGGCACCTCCATTCATGTGTCCATTCAATCTACAAGAACTTCTGGTCCCTGCACAAGACATAAAGAGACCAAGATGAGTTGGGCATGGGGTGTCCTCAGTGGCTTCACAGGGTGATGGAAATCAGACCTGTCCCCTCTTGAGGCTCAGCAGTTACTGAAGATCGGGGACGAGATGGGTCTAACCACATTTTATCCTGGGGTTTTATAGGTTTCTAAGACTAGAAGGAATCTTGGTAAAGTCCCTTAACACAAATAATTTCCCATTTAGGAGGATGTCATGGAAAATTGGATCCCCTAACCACCCCCAGAGAAAGAAGTAAAGAGCAATTTTTTGCATATCGCAGCTCTGGGTACACGTGGCCTTGGGCAGGTACCCCTACCTCCTGGGAGCTCCTACCTCGTAGTCTGAAGGGGCGAGTGTGAGATGCTTGGCTGGTAGCAGGTGCTCCATCAGTGTTAGCAGTTGGGATTGTGATGCTCGGTGTAACACGTATCGCACCCTCCTCCCTCATATCATGGGTGGTAAGCTGCATGACCCAGGGCAGGTCTCCTGAGCGCCGTTTCCTCATCCCAACAAAAAGGTGAGGACTAGAGAAGGGACTCCAAGCTCTGGCTGCACGTGACCTGGGGGCCGTTACCCACTGCTGGTGCCGGGCCAGGGGAGGAGTGAGCCTCTGCCTGGGAAGATAACCCCCGGGAGCCCTGAGCGTCAAGGGAAGATGGGAGGACAGCCAGTGCCAGGTATCAGGGGGGAGGAGGGGTCAGCTCGGAGCAGGGCAGTTTAGGGGTTTGTAAACTATTTTGTCGCTGGCAGGCTTTGGGACTCTGGTGTCTGGGAAAACCCTCAAGCAGGAGGGGGAGCATCTGCCCCCGCAGCAGAGGGCGTTGGAGGGCTTCCCGGGATGGGAAAGCCCCTGCTCAGGCCAGGGTGACCCCAGGCCACTGCAGCAAGGCAGGGGGATCTGATCTTGGAGGAATATGTCTGCTTCCCTCTAAAGGGGACAAGCGTGGCCCTTTACCTTCCCGTCCAAAGAAGACAGAAGGCTGACACGGTCTCTGTTGTGGGCTGAATTGTGTCCCCCAAAAAGACTTGTTGAAGTCCTAACCCCCAGTACCTGTGACCGTGACCTTGTTTGGAAATAGGGTCTTTGCAGATGTACTCAGGTTGAGATGAGGTCATAAGGGTGGGTCCTAATCCAATAGGACTGGTGTCCTTTGAGGAGGAGACACACGGGGAGAAGGCCATGTGAAGGTGGAGACAGAGATGGAGGGATGCGGCCACAAGTAAAGGGAGGCCTGGGGCCCCAGGAGCTGCAAGAGGCAGGAAGGAGCCTCTGGAGGGAGCGTGGCCCTTCGGACTCTTGGATTTTTTACTTCTGGCCTCCAGAATTGTGACAGAACAGTTTCCTGTTGTGTTAAGCCCTCCAGTTTGTGGTCCTTTGTTATGGTGGCCCCAGGACACTGCTCCCGTCTCCAAGGCAAGGGTGGGGACTGACACTTGGTGAGGGTGTGGCACTGCCATGAACTGCCTGACGGCTGTCCCCAACCTGTTTTCTCTCGCTGTCGCAGACTACAAAGGTTGGAAAACAACACTTTCACATGTCCGGCTTCTCTACAGCCATTGATCCAGTTCTGGCCAATAAGACGCAAGGAAAAGCCTGCCAAGGGGCTTCTGGAAATCTGCTTCTCTCACAGAAGGGGAAAGGCATCAGAGCACCCTTCACCCTCCCATCCGAGCTTCCTTGAACACAGTGCAGTCGAGGGAGGCCCCAGCGTGGGGGGCCACGGCATTGGGGGCCACGGCTGCCATCTTGTTACCTTGCAATGACATGCATGAGGGAGACTCACCCAGACCCCGAGCCTGGCGTCACCCAGCTGCTCAACCAAACTTCTCACATGAGAAAAATAAATCATGTTTGTTCATGTTGGTTGGGCTTTCTGCTGCTTGCTTCTGATCGCAGTCCTAGCCGATGCCAAGTCTGCCCACAGCCCATCTTCCCAAACCCATCTTCCCTCTGGTGGACCAGGGAGGTTTAGGGCACGACCTCTGGTAGTCAGCCCGGTTTGTAATTCGCCCCCTCTCCCTGCTTCCCCCCTTCCTTTACAGAATGGACATAAATATATCTACTGCAAAAGAAGGCTGGAGGGGCCGGCCCGGTGGCGAAGCGGTTAAGTGTGCGTGCTCCGCTGCCCCGGCCCAGGTTTGGATCCCAGGCATGCACCAATGCACCGCTTGTCAAGCCATGCTGTGGCGGCGTCCCATATAAAGTGGAGGAAGATGGGCACGGATGTTGGCCCAGGGCCAGGCTTCCTCAGCAAAAACAGGAGGATTGGTGACAGATGTTAGCTCAGGGCTAGTCTCCCTCACACACACACAAAAGAAGATGGCTGGAGAGGTAGATGAGATTATGCCTAGCGAGTGCTTAGCAGATGCTCAAGAAATAGTGGCTGTTGTAATTTCTGGGAGCCTCTCACCCCCGTGTTCTGATGTGGGTGGGGGGCCCAGAAAAGGCCCAGTTCTGTGAATACCACCAACAGTCAGGGCCCAGTCAGGGCCCCAGTGAGAACTGTCCTATCTGGACTTGGAACAAGCTCCCGACGCCGAATGGTACCTGACCTTAGTGTGTGTACCCTGTTTACACCATAGACTCCCCCCTGAGTTTGGCTCAGGCTGTTCCTGTGTCAGAGAATAATAATGGCTGTATATCATCATGGCCGCTGCCATTTATCTAGGGGGTTCCATCCACAGGGCACAGAGCAGTAAGTCACTTGCCGAAGGACAGACAGCAAGTGACAGAGCCAGGCCCCGAGGCTGGCCGCTCACCCTGCCTCCTGCCAAGCCTGGCTGAGCTCTGGGTTTTGGCACCGAGAGCAGGAAGGGCTGAAGTGCCAGGGACAAAGTACTGTCACGCCTCATTTGACCCTCGTGACACGCTTTGAAATCAATAGATCGTTATCCTCACCTGGCAGAGGAGGCGATCAGGCCTCAGGGAAGGAGAGCAGATGCTGGCAGAGCTCCAGCTGGAACAAACATTTCCTGATCCCAAATCCTGCTGCCCCATCCCCTGAAGCACAGTTGCAGGTGGAGGCTGGCCAGGATGACAGCTCCGTGGGCGAGGAGGGTCGCTGGCTCAGGTGACCCTGGCATCAAGGAGCTAAAATGCCCGTCTAGACCTGCTGGAGGCTGGGCACTTTGCATCATCATTTCCCTCACTTCTCCTTATACAGATGAAGAGACTGAGGCTCAGAGAGGCCACTTGCCCCATGTAGACAGCCAGCAAGGACAGACCCTGTGTCCTCTCCACTGTGTGACCCTAATCATGTTGGGGGTTTCCAGACCATTACAGACCTTTGCCCTCACGCCTTAACTACAGCAGCGCTAATATAGATGTGTGTTTGTATGCTTATATATGTAATGTATATTTGGCTTCAGCTTAACGTTTTGCTTGAAGAGTGGCTTCTGTGGCTAACATTTTTTTAAACCACTGCTCCATATGTCACACATCTGATTCTTGGCGCTGAGACTTATTTTCTTTTTCACAGAGGTACCGTTCCACGACAACATCCGTCGGAACCGTCAGAACTGTCCCTGGCTGTACAATACGGTAAGGCCGTGCCAGCGTGTCCCCGCGGAAGTTCAGTCCTGTCCACACACTTGCCCTGGTGGCTTAATTAAGTTCTCAGCTCCTCGAGAGCAGGGACCAGGTCCGATACCTTTTTGTCACTTTGGGTTCCAGCTCTGGATGGATACCTTGCACACAGTAGGCACTTATTAAATGTTTGCTGATGGTCATTCTGACTCCCCAAATAAGTTTTTGCAATGCTTCTCCCAAACAGAAACATTTCTCCCGGGAAGATTATGGTACTGTGCTAATTTCTCCAATTAGTGGGAAATCTTGTCTATCAATTCTGCTTTGTTATGCATAATTATAATTCTACCCAAGTGCTTGTAAAGGGGAGTTTTTTCCAAAATATTGTTAATATTTCCTTATGACATAGCACTCATCCTAGGATGGGAAAGTCTTGAGCTGGAGGAGAATTTAGCAGTCAGGTGGGTTAACTTCTTAGTTAGCAGATGAAGAAAAGAGGTAAATGCTGCCAGGGAACACCCAGCCAATCCACCTGTCAACCCACCTTGGGAGCTGATGGCTGGTGCAGAAAATAGTTGATTTGATACACATCTTCAGGTTTTTGATCAATTATATGTTTGACCAAATTTTTCTGTATTATACGTGTAATGCCATTTTGCAGTAACATGTTCTATTCGCTATCCTCCAGTGCTTCTGTCATTAGGTATGACTTCATCCATGTGACCTGCTGACTAGCAGCTCTCCCTGGAGGGCAGGGGCCAGGCCTGCCTGCTCACAGTGGCTAGTATATGTAAGGTAATCAATATAGGTGTGTTGGATGAGTAACTGATGAAACTTGGATTGAGATACAATGTATGACTTTCTCATCAACCCTGATGGTCCACTGAACCTGCAGACTAGTGATAAAGTGAATTCGTATATCGGGACCCACAAAATGGAGGCCACCTTAGTGGCCCAGCCCACGTCACAAATCTAAACCCAAGTCAGCCTGCATCTGTGGGAAACAGCTGTCCAGGAAACCAGATATACCACATCGCAGCCCTCCCACTCGGTTGTAGCCAGCTCACCTTAGAAAGCAGGACCACTGGCCTTACCAGGAGTCGTTGGTAAGGTGCCCTTTCCCAGGTGCCTCTTCTAATGCTCTGTAAATTCACTCTTGCCCAAAATCCCCTGGGGAGGGTGCGCCACTGTGAGGCACTGCACTCCCCCAATCCATGGACTGTTTTCCTTTGCATAAAGGACACCAAACTCGTTACTGAATTGTTTTACTTTTGTCATTTGGCAGTAGACTATTCTGTTTAGTTGCTGCGGGGTTTTGGTGACAAATATCTTTGGCTGCAATGAACAGTGACATTAAACTTATAGGGGTTTGCTTTTCTCACATGACAAGAAATCCAGAGATGGGTAATTGCCAGCGCTGCTCCAGCAATGGTGCTCAGTGACGTCAGGGACAGGATCCGTGATTCTTGTGGCCTTTCTCTATGGTAGCAATATGGCTGCCACAGGTCCAGACATCATATCGTACATTCAATGTGGGGAAAAAGGGTAGAAGGGATGAAACCAGCAGAAGCTCCTTATATGAAGAAAAGCACATACCTTCTGAGAAACCCTCTCAGATTTCTGCTAACATGTCATTTGCCGACGTTGTATCGGTGGCCGCCCATGCTGCAAAGGAGATGAGGAAAGAAAGTGGCCAGGATCTGACCACAGACTTGGTAATTGGGCTTGCTCCCTTGCACCTCTGCAACTGCCCTGAGAGGAGCATGCCAGACTAGCCGCTGGTCCTGAGAGGAGGATGAGAGTCATGTGGAGCAGAGCCATCCTAGCTGAGCCCAACCCAGATCAGCCACTCTGGAGCCGACCCCCAGATGCATGAGGCCAGAGCTGCCCAGCTGAGGCCAGCCTAGATCCGCTGCCCCTCGGCCTACCTGCAGATGTGGAAGAATGAATGATGGTTGTTGTTGATTTTAAATACAAATTTTTATGACAGCTTTATTGTGAGATAATTCACATACCATATGGTTTACCCACTTAAAGTGTGCAATTCAACAGTTTTTAGTGAATTAAGAGTTGTACAACCATTACCACAAACAATTTTAGGACAGTTTCATGAAACCCTGTACCCATTACTGTGACTCCCCATTTCTCCCCAACAACACCAGCCCTAGGCAACTACTGATCTATTTTCCACCTCTATGGATTTGCCTATTCTGGACATTTGATGGAGATGGAATTGTACACTGTGTGGTCTTCCGTCACTGACTTCTTTAACTTAGCGTAATGTTGGACAGTTCATCATGTTGTAGCGTGTGTCAGTAATACATTTACTTTTATTTTTTATTTTTATTTTTCCCCAGCTTTACTGCAGCATAATTGACAAATAAAATTGGATGTCTACGGTGTACAACCCGATGATTTGATATGCGTATACATTGTGGTGGGATGACCGCAGTCCAGCTGATGAACACCTCCCTCACCTCACGTGGTGACCTCCGTGTGTGTGAGAACACTCGAGATCCACTCTCAGCAAACGCCAAGTGTACAAGACGGTGTTGTTCTCTGTGTCACCATGCTGCACGTAGATCCCCGGAACTGGCTCGTCTCACAACTGGAAGTTGTGCCCTTTGACCAGCATTAGCGATGGTTGTTCGCAGTGGTTTCTTACCCAGTGTCGTTGTGGCCGTGGTTACCTGGTACAGCAGGGGAACCTCATTGTTCACCCCGGGTCAGAAGCAGAACATTTAGTAAGCAGACACTGGGGCAGAGTAAAGAGGTCCAGGACCCTGTGTGTCCCTCGGGGGTATGTGACTGCACTGGGGTCATAGTGTACACACGCGAAGGAAGAAAGCCCTTGGAATCATGGTAGTTTGCTGTGCTTGCTGCTCATATCATCACCTCACACAGCAATGAAAGCTACTATGCGCCAGGCGTATAGTAGATGCTTTATATATTTAATCCTCAACACATTCCTGCATCAGGGAGTGTGCTTTTTGCTACATGTACCAGAAAATCCAATTCAAAGGAGCTTAAACAAAAAGGAAGTTCACTGTCAAGAAGTCCTGGGGTATGAAGGCTCCAGAGTTGGTTAATGCGTTGGCTCAAGGACACTATTGAGGACCCAAGCTTTTTCGGTCTATACCCTCTGCCCTCCTCAGTATGTCAGCCTTGACCTTAGTCTGGTTCTCCTCATGCTCACAAATGGCTGCAGCTGCTCCAGGCATCACATCCAGCATCCAGAAGAAAAATAAAGATTATCTTTCTTTGTGTATCAATTTTAAGGGCAGAAAAACAAAAAACAAGTCTTTCCCTGAAGCCCCTCAGCTTGTTGGCCAGATTGTGTCACATGTCTGTGCTTAAACTAACCACAGACAAGAGGAATAGAGTCATCATGATCACCCTTGACCAATCAGGATATACTTTCTGGGGCTGGAGCCAGCATCTCCTGAAGCCCATGGCCATGCAGAGAGTGTGGAAGTCGGAACAAAATTAGGGTTGTGTTTGCAAATGAGGACACTGGGGCTCTGAGAGGTTATATAACTTGCAGGAGGTCACATCTGGGATGCTGTAGTGCCAGGTTTCTACCCCAGATCTGTCTAACCCCTATTCTTTCTCCCCTAGACCACCCTGCTGCCTTACCCGAGGTGGCACTGCTGGATGGGGAAGGGCTCACATCGGTACAGGGTCATCACTGCCCTTTAGCTGCCATCGTCACGGTGGCCGTCCTACTCCACTAGAGCCAACTGTCCATCACGGAGGTGCTCTGCCACCATTCGTTTTCCAAGTGGGCAGATGTAATCTAGCCCCAGGTAACCACGCAGGGTCGTTCCACTGCTGTCTGAAGGCCAAGTCGGCCAGGTTGATCACCTCCGCATGTCAGGGGTGGGCTCTGCGGCCTCGCCATGTGCTGTCTTCCTTCCTGTCCACCCCGCGCTGGTCCTCCAAGAGAGAGCCGCCGCACAGGACGAGGAGGAAGGTGTTGGGTCTGTGTCACTCCCGAGCCTCTGAGGGAGCAGGTCTGCAGGGCTGTCTGCGGTGAGACTGGAGCATCCCTGGCCCTCCATTGTCACGGGTAACAGAGGGTCAGGTGCCTCAACAACCACCTTCTCCCCCTCATCACTCCCTAGGCCCCACACAGCGCCGCGCGTCCCCGAGCCACGCTTGGTCTTGAGATGGCTGTGCGGAGCCCTCTTCATTCTGTCTCGGGTCGTTAACACTGGGTGAGCGACGTCAGAAAGAGAGAAAGCCAGAAGAGCCTAGAGCTTTGGGAACCTGTGGCCTTGGGCGTCCCACTCCCTCCGCACCTCAGTTTTCTTATCTGTGTAATGGGGTGCTGCCTTTCAGGGCTGCTGCCCATGAACACCGACCGACACCTGCTATGTGCCTGGCACCCAAGAGCAGTGGCCACGAGTGTCAGTACTGTGGGGCTTGGGCCAACAAAATTCGGATGAAGTCAAGGCTCCTGAGTGAAACTGTTGAGTTTTACAGACCCTGGTGCCACTTTCCCACAGCACTTGGAGTGTAGCCGAGGTGGATTCTAATGAAGCGAATTGGTCTCCTAGTCGTCACCTGATGTCTTGGCGTACTCTGAAACAAGAGTTTAAATTTTCCTGTGAGGGTGGGCTTCAGAGTCTTGTGAGCATCCTTGCTTTGTCCTGGGAAAGTGGGAAAGAAACGTGTAATGGATTTTTCTTCTGGGTGAGTGTGTTAGCTTCCCATGGCTGCTGTAACAAGTCACCATGAACTTAGTAGCTGAAGACAACACAAATTTAGTATCTTACCGTTTTGGAGATCAGAAGTCCGAACAGAGTCTTACAAGTTTAAAACTCGAGATGTGGGCAGGGCTGGTTCCTCCTGGAGGCTCCAGGGGAGGATCCATTCCCTTACCGTTTCCAGCTTCTAGAGGCCCCTTGCATTTCTTGGCTCCTGGCCTGTTCCTCCGGTCTTCAGCATGCATCCCTCCAATCTCTGCTTCCATTGTCCTGCCCCCTTTTTCTGACTTTGACCTTCTTACCTCCCTCTTAGAAGGACCTTGTGATAACGTTGGGCCCACTGGGTAATCCAGGACAATCTCCGCATCTCAAAATCCTTAACTTAATCACATCTGAAAAGTCCCTTTGCCCTGAAGGACGTGGATGTCTTTGGGGACCTTTATTCAGCCTGCTACAGTGCATATAAAGCAAGCCTGAGGGGGAGGGGATTCAATGTGCATTAAAAGTCCGATGTGCTCGATGCTGCAGGCAGTGGTCACACTCCAGGGGTGAGACGACCTACTGAGGACCAGAAAGGGATTCTAGATTATTTTTTGAGACTAAGAGAGAGGTCTGGCTTTACTCACACTGGCTCTCTGTATCCTTGAGAGGCTAGACAGGAGAGCAGACCACACTGGCTATTCTGGCAGACAGAAGTTAACACAGGGTGTTGATTGAACAGGTGTTGGAGGACTGAAAAGCAAAAAGGAACCCGAGGGAGCATGGGGAGGGGAGTGGTGTCGCCCCTCGGGCTCAGTTACACTGCAGATGGTCACTCTTCGCCGTCTCCCGGCGTCTCCCGGCGTACATCCTGCGGGAAGTGGGAGACTTTCACAACTGAGTCCTGTTGGCGGTTTGTTAGCTCTTGGAGTACTGCGACAGAGAGTTGTGAAGTAGTGGCTTAGTGAAGTGGGTTTTCGGGTTATACCCCCATCTCGTTTAGTCCTGACTACATCAGACATGTACCTTAAAAAGATGCCTGCAAAGAAACTGTGGATTGAAGACAATACTAATCTATCAAGCACGAGTAAAGAGCAAGAAAATGTCATTCCTGGCCCAAGCTCATCATCAGACCCGTCCCAAGTGAGAACAGAGACACTCGTACAATCAGACCTGAAAGGAAGACAGCCGAAAAAACTCCAAATTATCAGGAAGTCTATTTGAAACTCGTATTCAAAAACCCATGATTGGTGACAATAATCCTTACCCCAAATGCATCTTTCTGCCTGGAGGTATTGGTTAGTGATGATGAAAGCCGTTACAATTAGCAAGACATTAAAAAACATTGTTTAATCTTTTACTCGGCACTTTAAAATTTCCATTTTGATAGGGTTTTATGATTGTGCATAAAATATGAGAACAAGGATGCGTGTGTATAATTTGTACATTTGAAAATGCACATATTTTGTGGGTGCATGCCGGGAAGTTTCTGCCTGATGGGATCCATGATCTAAAAGCTTTGGGGACTGCTGCCCTAAAGAATTCATGTCTACTAGCTGTCAAAACAAAAAACAAAAACAGAACCCAAATCAAACAGCGCTGGTATCAGCATTTTAGCTGTATGTTCCACGTGATCTGGAACTACGTTGAGGGATGACCTAGCAGGTAATGAGGCTCCAGGCGCTCTTTAATTAGTGGGGAGAGGCTGTTCATAGCGCCGGTGTTTGATCGAGCTTTATTTTCTTACAGATTTATTAGAACTGGACAGAGGAGTCCCTTCCCTTCTCCGTGTTGTCCCCACTTCTCAGCAGAGTGAGGGCTGGGTGCAGGAGAGACGAGAGCTTCCAACAGCCAGAACTGTGGGGACGGCTCCCCCAGCCATACCTAGAATGCGGGTCCTAAGTGCACAGCACATCTACAGAGAAAATGCAGTTCTGGGTCATTCTCCCCTTCAAGGTTGGGGTAGGAGGTGGAGACCAACGTAGCCTCCCTCCGCTTCATCTTGAGCACGTGTCTGGCCATGGAGATGGAGGATGGAGCTGAATGTGTTTGGACGGTTGGTGGGGATTCTTATCGAAGGCTCCGAGGAGAGCTTGACCTCCCTGAATTTGTACACTTACATTTGCATGTAAATGCTTGTGCCCATTTTTTAAAGCAGAGGGTCCATAACTTTCATCCTATTCCCAAAGGAGTCTGACCCCGAGGGAGGTTGAAAAGAGTTGGGAAAGCATCATTCTGAGCTCACGCTGGGTTCTGGCCGTGGGCCATCACTTCATCTCTCTGAGCCTCGGGGTTCCTCATCTGGATCCTGGGACAATCCTGCCCCCTCTCAGGTTGCTGCTGTGATGCAGAGTCTGGTGCGTGCAGTCGCTCATGGTGATTCCGGGCACCGGCGACACCAGCCTTTGCTGACTCCATCCTTCTCCCCAGGGCTGCACCGGCCTCCCTGGGTTCCCAGCTACCAGTTTCTGCAGCAGCCTTTGTGTTTGTTCTTGGGGTCTCCTAGAGAAAAGATTCTCAGCTGAGTTCCAGAAAACGAATATGCTCCCCTGTTTGGAGGGCTCCCAGCTGCTCCCTTGGCTGCCCAGCTGAGAAGAAATGATGTTAGGAGTGTTTATCTCTCGGGGGAGTTGAAGAGCTCCTTTCCGCAGAACAGGAAGAAACCACAAAAGGGGGTTCAGGGGGCTTGCCAAAACGTCCTAGCATGGCGCTATGGGAATATCCGTTTCCTTTGTACTTCCTCGGCCAACAACACCTCTGAGACAGACTGAGTTGACGGGGCTGGTGGTATCGGCTTTCTCAGCCCAATCATGGTTGTTTCACGTCACATTGGTGGTTCAGGACCAAAGAGACTAGGGGTCCTCCACTCCAACTCTTGGCCTTTAGGTAGCAACGTGAGGGGCCCTGTCTGTGGTCAACATCTCAGTGTCCCTTCCTGGCCAGCAAAGAGGTGGCACTGTCTTCAGATGCCCTCTTGCATAAAGCAGCAGCACTCTGGGTGAGGTTCCTGTCTATAACATAATGGTTAGGGGCCTCCGGTCTGGAATCACATTGACTGGGGTTCAAATCCCACCTAATAGCTGTGTGGCCTTGGGAAAATTACTCAATCTGCCTGAGCCTCAGTTTTCTAATCTGCAAAATGGCATTAACAAGCATTCCTACTGCAATGGGTGGTCGTGAGATCTGAACAGGGTCATCGTTATAAATGTTTTGTTTAAATGCATCTTTCCTCCTGTGCTGACCCCTGGAAAGGAGATCGTAAGTGGTAGCTATTGTTATTTTAGTCGTCTAACTATAAAATCAGAAAATTGGAAAATACAGAGAAATTTCAAGAAGAAAACCAAAAGCACTCATAACCCCACACCCTGGAGACACATACTACTAGCCTTTTGTTGGGTTTCCTTCCAGTCTTTTTTCTATGTGTATGTATTTCACAGACTCAACTCGCTGTTAAATGAGTACAGCTCACATATATATATATGTGTTAGTTTTTCTTAATATTAGACGTGATGTTTCTTAACCCACTTTTTAAGACTTAAAAATATATCAAGAACATTTTCTCCAAATCATCGTATTTTACTATATTGCATATTTTCCCACACTTTGATGTTTCTGAAGTAAGGATGTATTTTAGATTGTCAAAAGAAACATGCTAGCTATTTCTTCTCTCTTTCTCTCTTTTTCCCCTGAAAAGGGGGTTATGAAATGGGTGATACATGTCACAAATGGCAGTGTCTCAGACTCCATGAAACATGGCGTTCTGAAAGATGCTTCTTGAAGACCACTGAGTATTCTTCGGTGCTTTCACCATAATAACTTAATCAACCTCTATTTTTGGACATTTCAGCTCCTTCCGGTTTTTCACTATTATTAACAATGCTGCAAAAGAAAACATATGGCAGGAAGTGCAATCACGTGGGTCACTGACCCAGCAGGAAAGAGGCTGGGTGGAGAGGTCAAGGTCACAGCCAGCCTGTGGTGACCTTGTGGAGAGGAAGGTAGAAGATAAGGCCCTGGTCTCCCTTTCGTTCCTCCCCCAATCTCATGCCAGGGCTTCCCAGTGGTGAGGAAGGAGTGGTACAGTTCTTCAGGTCAGCCCCGGCCAGGGTGCAGAGTGGCACTTCGTGGTAGAAGTGATGCCCAGCGCACCAGCTCTGTTGAATCTTGACGCCAGCTGTAGATTGGGGAGCGTACTGCACTGGCTTTCCCTTCCCCACATGGAACAGAGGGCACCAGAGGGAGAGAGGCCCCTTGTCAGCGCCAGGCACGGATCACTCGAGAGTCCACGTGCTCTGAGTCGAGAGAGGAGATGCTTTCTCCTTTTCTGGAGTTCCGTCTCATGCCTACATTTTGGGTAGGATGCTATTTTAAGCGCCTGGCACTGTGGATTTGTACACGAGAAGGGGGGAGAGGGGACCCGACAGAGAGCAGGGCTGAGCAGGCGGCAAGCAGGGGTGGGGGCAGGGGGCTGTGTTTGTGCCGCTCTAACAATGAGGCCGCAGGCTGGCGGGCTGTCACACCCACGGCCACATTAATCACATCCTGCCTTGCCTTCCCCAGCTGCTCTGACACATGAGGCCGCACCCTGCTTCTGGAAAGCGCCCTGCTCAGACTGTAAGGTGCTTCTCAGCCACATTTCCCATGTTAGGTCTGTCCCCCGCACATGGCTGGCTCTGGAGATTGGGTGGGCGCTGGGCCACCACGAGAAGCAGATAAAGTACTTTGTACCGCAGGCTCTTTTCGAGGACACTGGTCCCCTTAGGGACAGTTGTTGGGGCTGGCTGCGCAGGGCAGGCGCCGTGCCCAGCTCCCTCACTCTCTCAGCTAGGATTTCGGGGTTGCGAGCAACAGAAATTGACTCTTGCTAACCATGTTGGGGTCAGAGGAGAGGTTACTGGAGGGAGATGGGCTAGTTTACAGAACAGGAAGGAAAGACAGATAACATTACAGGACAGACAGGAGCAGCACAGCTCCCAGGATCTGGGGTGTGGGGGAGGGTGGCGTGCTGCTGGGAGCAGTTTGCTCCATCTTATACACGAAGCAACTGAAAGTCAGAGGAGAGAAGACTTGCCCAAGGCCACGTGGCTCACCGGAGGCACAGCAAGCCCTGGATCTCAGACCTCTGATGTGGTGCAGTGGGACCAGTCCAGGTCCCCAAAGATATTCAAAGCCACCAAGGGGATGAGGTCCTCACGCTGGACATCCAATCCGGGGCTCTTTCCCCTCCCAGATCCTGACCCCTCAGGCCACACATTGCTTATTTTGAATTGGCGGGCAGCCTGCGCCCCAGGCAGAGGGAGGGGGGCTCAGGCGGGACCGGGGTGTGACTCATTTCTGTCTACCCAGCCAAGCACCAAATGGAGAGGCTGGCAGGCAGGAGCCAGTCCTCAGCCACTAACCAGCAGCCGAAACCCTGCTCAGAGCGGCCGAGCCTTGACCTACACAGAGGCCACTGAAGAGTGGCCTGCAGGATGCCAGGCCTTGCCTCTCTGACCACCAGCAAGCCCACCTCCTCAGCATCTGCTCCCATGAGGAGTCCCTCCCCTCCTGCTGCAGTGACATCAGACAGCTCACCAGTCCCTCCCTCCTCACCCATTGTCGCCTTGCCCGGAACGCCCTTCCTCTGTGCTCCTCCCAGCCCCACTAGCTTGGCATGAAAGAATTCAGGCTCTGCAGTCAGAAAACCACGTCTGGCTTTACAACTTCCTGGCTGTGGATCTTGGGCAAGTTGCATAGCTTCTCTCTGCCTCAGTTTCCTTCTTTGTAATAGGAGATAAGATCTCCCTTGCAAGGTTGCTGTAAAGATTAGGGATACGGTGACAAACGCCTATGTTTGGCACATGACAGACGCCAGCTACGATGGCTATTATTCTCCTCCCAAGGCGGGTGTCTCCCTCCAGGACCCAGCCTGGAGGGATGTTCCAGGCCCCAGGGTTGCTCTCTCCTGTGCAGCCCCTCACCTTGATCTGTGTCATTTTTATAGCACATCCCAGATGCACCTGTGTGCACTCGTGGCAGAAGGGAACATTTGAGCTGCTTAAAACCAAGCCAAATAAAAATTGTCATCAATTCTTGCCTTCTACAGGGAGTGGCAAATTCATATGGGGGATGCTGGCCTAGGGATTCTGGTTAGCCAAGAGCAGAGGAAAACATGTCATTTCAAAACACCAGCTAGTGCTTTGTGCTGCTAACCGCTAGAGTCCTGGCTTAGCCAAGCATCTTAGTAGGTTTGTGGTCTATATGTTGCTCAGGACTCTTTTTGCTGCAAATGACAGAAATTCAACCCAAATCTCTAAAGTAAAATTAATATTTATTGTCTCATTAACTAGAAAAGAAAATCTATAGGTGAGTGTAGCTTCAGGTACAACTGGATCCAAGGGCTCAGATGATGTCTCGCCTTCTCTTTGCTCTGCTTTTCTCTGTGTGTTGGCCTCATTTTGTAGATGTCCTCATCCATTTGACTAAGGGTAATGGTAGCTCCCGGCTTCTGAGGCAGGTTGTATATTCCAAATTTGGTCACATCAACATATGTCCCATCCCACGTGCACTTCAAAATGTAATACTGACACACTTCCATCAAGAGGGAGGGTTTATGTTCCCTCCTCTTGACTTTGAACGCCCTTTGTGACCACCTCAACCAATAGGAAATGGTGGAAGTGACATTGTGTAACTTCCCAGGCTAGGTTGTAAAAGGCATAGAGCTTCCACCAGGCTCACTCTCTTTCAGGACACTAGCCCTTGGAAACCAGCGACCATGCTGTACAGAAGCCAGACCTTCCCTTTGCAGAGAGACCGCAGGGAGAGGCCCATGTGGACAGGAACTGAGGCCTCAGCTGACAGCCAGCGTCAACTGCCAGGTACGCAAGACTGAGCTTCCGGATAAGTCCAGCCTCTAGCTTTCCAGTCTTTCAGCTGAGGCCCCAGACGTTGTAGAGCAGAAAGGTCATCCGCATTGTGCCTTATCGTGACCACAGCATCTGTGAGCATAGTAAACGGTTGTTTTCTGTCACTAGGTTTTGGGGTAATTTGTTATGCAGCCATAGCAACTGCAATAGATTTCATGATCCCTACTGCTCCAAGTCTTCACTCTCCTGACATCCACATATCAGTTCTTAGTTAAGATGCAGATTGATTCAGCTTGGGTGAGAGTCGTATCTCTAAACTCATCATTGTGGCCAGAGGGATGGAGAACCCTGGATGGGTCATGAACCATGCCCTGGCCTGGTGAAGAGTGGGTACAAAGATAGTCAGCCTGGTCAGGACCACAGGGAGTCGTCCAGGGGTGGCTCAGCAAGGAAAAGTGGGGTGTATCTATTAGATGAAGGGAGAACCATTCTAGGAGATAAAGGCATTTCCACAGCTTACTTATGAATTGCTTTGCCTATCAAGAAAACTTTTTATTTTTAGGGAGCTGGAGAAAGAAGGAGAACGTCAAGATATGCAAGCAACTAATGCCGGAGTTACCCATGTTTGTGTGAGGAACTAACATTTATCTAGGGCACGCTCTGTGCTTATCATTGCATTGGGTGTTTTCTATGCATTCTCATTTCATGAGCCTGCCACTCTCAGAGGGCAGGGACTGAGCCTCCAGGGCAGTATATGGCACTTAATGGTGTATGTTAATTAGGATTACATCTTGGCTGCTATAACAAAGGCCAAAATAACAGTGGCTTAAACAAGAGAGTTTATTTCTTTCTCTCACAATTGCCCAGGATGAAGCCATGCAGGCCAGCATGGCAACTCTCGGTGCTCTTATATTTATCTTGTTCCTCTGCCAACCCCAATATGTGCTTTCCATCTTAAGATCTAAGATGGCTGCTCCAGCTCCTGCCAGCACATCTACATTCCAGCCAGGGAAAAGAGTGAAGAAGAAATGGTGGGTGCCCCCTCTTCCTTGTAAGCGCAAGGTCTAGAACTTTTACTCATCTCTTCTTCTTACATCCCGTTGACTGGAACTTAGTCACAAGGCTACATCTAGCTGCAAGGGAGGCTGGGCAATGTAGTTTTTAGCCAGCAACCGTGTGCCCACTGAAACTCAAGTGTTGTAATGCTAAAGAAAGAAGGGAGAGTGGGTACTGGGTGATAGCCAGCCTCGGCCTACAACTACACTCAACGCTGTAGAGTTGGTGGTATTCCCTAATGAGAGAGGCAGTGTGCATGCTGACTCAGAGCTCAGGCCCCAGAGTCAAACTTCCAGGGGGTTTAATCTTGGCTCTACTCTTCAATAGCTATGTGACCTTAGCTTCAATTTTCTTATCTATAAAATAGGGGTGATGGTAATACCACAGTTCACTGATTCTAAGATTCACATCTTAACATCTCTAAAACTGGGATGCATTTACAAGTACTGACATGTTGACAGTTTTTTTCATTCTTAATAGTATATAACATAGTGGTGTATCTTACAACTCATGGTGTTCAATATTCAATGAAATACAATTGTTTCAAGGATACAATATGGAATATACATATTCTATTTATTAATAGAATTATCTAGAGAATATAGAATGTTTATATTCATATTTTTCCCTTGAATAGTTCCAGGATTATAGTTAAGAACTCAATAAATGCCAGCCGTTATTGCTCTCGAGTATCCCCAGTGGGGAGTAGGAAGTGGCCTGTTCAACTGGGGCTGAAGTGATACCCAGGGCTCAGTGGGTCTCCATCCCACCCACCTATTGACAAGGCGAGAGACAGGCAGGTCCTTCTTCCACCCCACACACCACTCAAGGTTTTAAACTCAATTTGCAATTGATGGCTGGGTGGAAGGGATGGGAGTTCTGTGGGAAGGGATGGGGACCAGCTCACTTACTTCATTAGTCGGCTTGGGCTACTATAACAAAATACCATAAACTGGGGGGCTTATCAACAGCAGACTTTTATTCCTCACAGTTCTGGAGCCTGGAAGTTGGAGATCAGGTCGGCACGGTCGGGTTCTGGTGAGGGCCATCTTCCGCGTTGTGGACATCTGATTATATCCTCACATGGCGGAGAGCAGAGCTGAGGCAGCAAGCTCCCTCTGACTCATATGAGGGCACTGATCCTACTCATGGGGGCTCCGCCCTGACGGCCTCATCTAATCCTGATCGCCTCCCAAAGGCTCCACCTCCTAATGCCATCACATTAGGGGTAGGGTTTCAACATATGGATTCTGGGGGGACACAAACATTCAGTCCATAACACTTACCTTCTTGGTTTTCCATCGTAAGTCCTGGATGAGTTTCCTGTGGCTGCCATAATGAGTTACCATAAACTGGAGGACTGAAAACAGCAGAAATCCAGGCCAGCCCTGTGGTGAAGTGCTTAGGCTCAGTTGCACTCTGCTTCAGCAGCCCGGATTCGCTGGTTCAGATCCCACGTGCGGACCTACACCACTCGTCAGCTATGCTGAGGTGGCAACCCACATACAACATGGAAGAAGACTGGCACAGATATTAGCTCAGGGCTAATCTTCCTCAAGCAAAAAAAAAAAAACAAAAAAAACAATAGAAATCTATTCTCTCACAGTCCTGGAGGCCAGAAGTCTGAAATCAAGAGGTTGCAGGGCCAGGCTCCCTCTGGGGAGGGTCCTTCCTGCCTCTTCCAGCTCCCGGGGCCCCCAGGCAATCCTTGGCATTCCTCAGCTTGTAGACGCATTGCTCCCACCTCTGCCTCCGTTGTCACCTGGCCTTCCCCCAGTGTCTCTCTGTGTCCTGTGCTCTTTTAACAAGAAGAGGGCCCAGCCTAGGGCCCACCCTAATCCAGTGTGACCTCCTCATAACCTAATACACATCTGAAAGAGCCTGTTTCCAGGTAAGGTCACATTCTGAGTGTTCGGGTGGACGTGGACGTCTGCAGGGCACAGTTCAGTGCAGAGCGGCCCTCCCTGCGGCATGTTTCCCGCCGGCTGTGGCGGGTTCTGCTCTCCACCTCCTCCTTTCTGCTTTTCTTCACCCCTTGGCACACCTGCCAGTTCTGGCGGCATCCCCGACACCGACCGTTTTGAACATTCTGTTCCACGCAGATGGGAAAGGCGGCACCCAAGCCGTTCCCCGAGCTGCTGTTAAAATATAATGTTAGAGAAGAGATGAGGGGAAGATAAGCCTGGGGGAAATAATCAATAGAAACAAATGCAGCTTGGTGTGATCTCCCTCAAGCACATCACAAGTGCTTACCAAAGACTTCCCGGGGCTCTACCAGTTCTTGTTTTATTTTTTTCTGTTCAGTAAAACATTCCAGTTAAGCATTGAATTTGTCAAAGCACGAAGATGACATAAGAAAGATTTTGAGTTTGGGGGAAGGGCTTTTCTCTTTTCGGGGGTAAAGGAAATACACAAGCCATGTGTGTTGTGAGTGAGTTACAAACGGGGTGGGGTTCCTACCAGGGGACAGACGCAGCATGTCAGAGTCCACAGGGTCAGTTAATTGAAATCAGCCCTGGGTGCATCGGGCCACAGTGGTCCTTTCGGGATTGTTTAAAAGGCACCGTGCACTTGGTTTTATTAGAATTATAGGAAAGGTTTTCTGAGCTCAGCTTTACTTATTTAAAAGCTGGACAGGATCTGAAGAAATCACGTAGCTCAGTGGTTCCCAGACCCATATCTGCTGTAACTAACACCTTTTTTTTAATAACAAATATTTTGTAATGCTCCTTTTCTTATTCTGAAATGAAATTCATAGAAAACATAACCCACCTACACACCAATTGCAAGAAACAAGTAATATAATGTCCTAACTGTAATGTAAAGAAAAAGTAAAGAAAGAAAGTCGTTTATAATAAAACAATATGGATTTCGAAAGGTGACTGTTTGGGCCTGCCCGTGCTGGACGACGTGATGAAGTGGTCAGATGCTTGCACGCAGAGGGAGAATCACGGTGACACAGGTGTGTCACACGGAGGCTCAAACACCATGAAGGCGTTGCTGCTGGCAATGTGATTTCCAAAATGGTGAACAACTCTTGGTAAAGTTCCAAACAGAAGAAGTACAAGCTTTCCCTGACATACGGCAGCTGCAGTCCTGGAATGTCCAGTGTACGTTACAGCTATGCAAAGACAGATGAAGGAGAACGGAGCTGGGTTCTAGACCCGTAAATTACAAGAGGGTTTTCATTTATGTGAAGGTCTGGTGGGACATTGGAAAGTCGGGAGATCGGGGCGTTTCTTCATTTGGGGGACTGTCCCACTCATGGAACCTCTGCAAATGTCCACACACCCCCCGGGGGCAGCACCGCCCTGTGAGGACCACCGATCTTTGGGGGCCCTCCTTGTTTAAGGTAAGCCAAATGAGGCTGAGAGATGGGAAGGGGCGCGCCACGCGTCACACAGCTGTGAGCAGCAGCACTGAGCATCAGGGTGGGGATGGGCGATGCAAGAACACTTTGGGGGACCCTGGCCCCTTCGCGTAGGGCTTCTTTCCCGCGGCAGAGGGCCCTTGGTCTTTCCTGCCGGGGGTCAGTGGGGTTTGGAAAACAGAAGCTTCTAGGCTCAGTAGCCTTATGAGCTGTGGAGTCACCTGAACTAGAATGCTGGGAGGAGGAAAGAGGAATCCTCCAGCAAAAACCTGGGCAGCACTTTACCACAGCAAAGTGTTGAGAACACGGACTTCGGAGTCAGATGGACCTGGGTTCAAGTCCTGGCTCTGCCGTCAACTGGCTGTGTGTTCTCAGGCCAGTTGCTCAATTTCTCTCTGAGCTTCAGTTTTCCTATCTGTAAAATGGGGTTAATGTTACCCCCTTATAGGGTGGTTCAGAGTACTTGGTGAGAAAGATGCATGGAAAATGCTTCCTTAGCATAGTCCCTGGGTGATGTGGGAGGCTCTGCTTGGTGACGATGAGAAGTTTATAGGAAGGCCTCAGCCTGGGGGAGAGTAGAGCAGAGAAAATCCCTTTTCAATTAATCCCTCACTTTTTTTGCTTGTTTGTTTTACAGTTCAGTGGTTTTTAGGATATTCACACAGTTGGGCAACCATCATCACCATCTAATTCCAGAACATTTTCATCACTCCAAAAAGAAACCCCACACCCATTAGCAGTCACTCCCCACTCCCTCCTCCTCCAGCCCCTGCAACCACTGATCTATTTTCTGTCTCTGTAGATTTGCCGACTCTGGATGTTTCACGTAAATAGAATCATGTAATCCCTGGTCATTGGTGACGGGCTTCTTTCACTCAGCATACGGTTTTCAAGGTTCACCCACATTGTAGCATGTATCAGGACTTTATTCCTTTTTATGGCTGAATAATATTCCATGGTTTGGGTAGACCATGCTTTGTTTATCCATTTATTGGTTTTTGGATATTTGTTTTTTTCCCACTTTTTGGCTATAATCCTCCACTTTAAGGTCTCTACCCACGGCACATCATAGGTGCTGACGGACAGCTAGCTGAATCTGTTCTGAACCTGGGCCTGGTTCTGGGGAAAAGGATGTGAATGAGACAGGCCTGAGTTTGGATCTGATTCCATGGAAGTCACCATGTGCCTTCACCTCTGAATCTCATTTTCCTCATTGAGCAAATGGACGGTTATGAAGAGTCGAGAGAGTGTATGCAATTAGCACGTGGTAGGTCTTCAACAAATAGTCTCTCGTTTGTCTCAAGCCAGCCCCTTTAATGCCTTAATTATTATCCTCTGGCCAGGGAAGGGCATCCCCCTTCCCCCAAGCTCAAATTTACAGAATCTGGTTGGGTTTTAGTGAGGGGTGCTCTGCAGCTGGCTTGTGCTGGCTCACGTGATCTGGCTGTGCACATCTCTTCCCGACTCTGCATTCAGTGATGCAGCATTGGTAGCTTGAAATCAACCGAAGTGGGAGTGTTTACATGCTAGAAATCAGTAAACCTTCCAATCAGGGCTTTCTCCTCACCCCAAGAGCCAGTTATTAAACATTATCCAGCACACCACAGGTTCTAGTACTTTCTGTCAAGCTGTCCTGGATGGCAACAGCCAGAGAGATCAGGAGAGAGTCAGACAGCACAATCCAGGGGTTAAGCCTGAAGGTACTGGAGCAGACATGGTTTTCTGCCCACCAGCCCCTATCCCACTCCTGGCTGCAGGGTCTGCCACCCACTGTAGAGGTCGAAGGCCCCACATCCTCACTGTGCCCCAATCTCCCTTGAAGCCCGGCTGTAGCCAATAGGATCTTGGAGGAAGTCTGCTGGGGTGGGAGTTCTTCTGGGGAAAGCTTTCCTCCCTAATACCAAGTCACACAGAGCACGATATTCCCCTCTTCTCAGGTGTTTTCGTGTCCACATACGATGCCTGGAGCTACACAGCTATCATGGAATCACATGGAGGCAGACCTAAGGAGCAGACCACTGTGCTAAGGATGGGGGAGCAAAAAGAAAGAGTTTGGGTCCTGAGTGGCATCATTATACCCCTGAAACTGCCTGCTTCTGGACTGCTCACATGAAATAGCAAAAATACTTTCTTATTTAAGCCATTTTTAATCAAATGTTCTATTACTTGCAGGCCAAATCATCCTGATAGAGATGCCAACATAGGAAGAGAGGAGCAGGAAGAGACTGGGGTTCCAAATAGATTACAGGGTAAATTCAGAGAGATCAGCATAAGATTTAGAAGGCAGGAGTATACCCTAGGGATGGCCAGCCAAGGGGTCTTCCAATTCAAGGAGTGGTAGGGAAATGGAAAAATTCTTAGAAAAGACATAATTGACCGAAAGTGACTCAAAAAGAAATAGAAAGTCTGAATAATCCTATTACCCGTAGTGAAACTGAACAGTAGTTTAAAATCTTCCCACAAAGAAAACATCAGGGCAGTGAGTTTTACAGATGAGTTGTACCAAACACTTACAGTCTATCATTCTAATCTTACATAAACTCTGCCAAGGACTACAAAAAGAAGGAATATTTCCAAACTCATTCTATGAAGCCAGTTTAATTGTGAAAACCTGATAAGAACAGCTTGAGAACAGAAAATTATAGACCAAAATCACTCATGAAAATAGACACAAAAATCTTACAATATTAGCAAACCCAGTCTTTGATATATAAAAAAGCAACATATCAGGACAAAGGTAAATTTATGCCAGGAATGCAAGGGCGATTTAACATCAGAGAATATATAGATGTCGTTCATCACATTAACAGATTAAAGGAGAAAACTGTGTGGCCATCCACACGATGCAGAAAGAGCATGGCTAGAAGTCAACATCCTTTTCTCATAAAAACTCTTGGCAGATTAAGGACAAAATTAAACTTTCTTTTTTTTTTTAATTTTAATTTCTTTTTTTTTTGGTGAGGAAGACCGGCCCTGAGCTAACATCCGTTGCCAACCCTCCTCTCTCCATTTGAGGAAGATTGTCCCTGACCCAACATCTGTGCCCGTCATCCTCTATTTTGCATACGGGACACTGCCACAGCAAGGCTTGATGAGAGATGTGCAGGTCTGCAGCTGGGATCTGAACCCACAAACCCCGGGCCACCAAAGTGGAGAGCACTGAACCTAACTACTACACCACCGGCCTAGCCCCCAAAATTAAACTTTCTTAATACGATAAAGCACATCTATCAAAATGCTACAGTAAACATCATTCTTTTTTTTTTTTTTGTGAGGAAGATCAGCCCTGAGCTAACATCCATGCCAATCCTCCTTCTTTTTTTGTCCCCTTTTTCTCCCTAAAGCCCCAGTAGATAGTTGTATGTCATAGTTGCACATCCCTCTATTTGCCGTATGTGGGACGCCGCCCCAGCATGGCCGGACAAGTGGTGCGTCGGGGCACGCCCGGCATCTGAACCCTGGCTGCCAGTAGCAGAGCGCGCGCACTTAACCGCTAAGCCACGGGGCCGGCCCCGTAAACATCATTCTTAACGGTGCACATCTGAAGCAGTGTCTTTAAAATCAGGAACAAGGCAAAGATGGCTCTATCTTTGCTTCTGTTCAACATTGTACTGGAGGAGCTACCAGCATAGGAAAATAAGAAAAAAATAGAAGATATCAGGGTCAGAAAGGAAGAAACAAGACTTATCATTACTGTCAGCTGATATGACTACATTAAAAACTTGAATCTACAGAAAAAAATCATTAGAAATGATAAAAGAGTTTAGCAAGGCAATGTCCAGTAATTAAAAACTCAAATCTAAGAGCCAGGGGAACAAACGAGGCAGCAGGGGCATGGTTAGACAAGAGGCAGAGGATCCTGTTCGCAAGAACAGAGCCCGTCACAGAGCCGCTGTCCCAGAAGAAGTTCCGCCCATGTCCAGAGCTGGTTCAAGAACGGGGGTGGGTCTGAGCCCAGACATAACTCTGTGGTTCCAGCTGGTTGGAGAGGAGGCATGGGGGTGGGCATGGCTGTTCCGGCATCAGCCCCAGGAATCTCTTACTTCACTCTCCTTGGGTCCTGGCAATACTCTGTCTGGGTCTCTTCTAGCCCAGCTAGCATGCCGCCCAGTGGTTGGGTTGGATTCTTTTGTGTTTGCAGGAAACAGACATGCCCAGATCCCATGTCCTCGCTCTGGCGCTAGCAAGTCAGGTGTCTCTGTACCTTTCTCTTTCTGTCTTCATGTGTCTCTTGCTCTATTTCACCTCTCACCTCCACGGAAGAAAGGATCTGATTGGATAGTGTCTATTCTTGTCCCCTCTCCTCATCACCTCTTGTTCTAGTTATCCATTGCTGTCTAACAAACTACCCCAAACCTACTAGATACGAGGAAAAAAATTATGTATTATGGTGACAAATCTGTATTTTGAGCCAGGCTTGGCAGGGGCAAATCATCTTGGTGCCATGTGGACTCAGCTGGAAGTCTGAGGGTGATTCAACAGCTGGGAGCTGGGATTGGCTGAAGGTTCTCTCACTCGCAGGTCTAGTGTGACCTCAGCTCAAACTCCTACCTGTGACTTCTCCACAGTGACTGGCTTCCACGAGCAAGCATCCCAGGAGAACCAGGTGGAGGTACATCACCTTTTGTGACCTAGCCTCAGATGTCACATAGAGGCTCTCTCTCTCTCTCTTTTTTTTTTTTTGGTGAGGAAGATCAGCTCTGAGCTAACATCTGATGCCAATCCTCCTCTTTTTTTTGCTCAGGAAGATTGGCCCTAAGCTAACAACCATGCCCATCTTCCTCTACTTTATATGGGACGCCGCCACAGCATGGTTTGACAAGTGGCGCCTCGGTGCACACCTGGGATCCAAACCCGCGAACCCCGGGCCGCCGAAGAGGAGTGCGTGCACTTAACCGTTTGCGCCACCGGGCTAGCCCCCACATAGATTCTCTTTGACCATTGTCACAAGCCAGCTCTGATGCAAAGGAAGGAGACCTAGACTCCACTTCTTTCAGGAGGAGTGGTAAAAATCCCACTGTAAGAAGAATGTGTGGGACGGGAGAGATTGTTGCAACCACTTTGGGAAATGTGGTCTGCCCCTCGTCTTCTCTACTCCCAGCTGCCCCCTTTCCATGGAGGAAGCCCATGCCCCGGGCTGGGCCAACTGTAATGCACCATGTCTCTAGCCATAGGGATCGGGCCAGGCATGGGCATGGGCCACATACCAGCCCACTGAAGGCAAGCCCCTTCTTGCCCTGAGGTCCTAAACCCTGCATCAGGGGGAAAGCCCTTATGATGGATGCACAGCAGGACTACACAGGTGAGGCCAGGCAGCTGCAGCATCAGCCTGGACTCTTGTCTGCAGACTTCTCATGTGAAAAATTATCCTTAGCTGGATAAGCCATGGGAGTGGGTCTTCTGTTGCTCGCAGCTGAACACAATCCTAATTTATACTTGTAACAAACGGCGACTTTCACCTTTACCCCAAATTCGTCACTGAAGCAAACACAAAGCCCAGGAATCGTCCAGGTTGGAGAGTCTTTATTTGGATAGCTACTCACAAAGGACCATGTGTCTTTAGTTCATCTTTCCGAGCTTGTCCATTCCAAGCATCGGCCGTGAAAGACTCTCCATAAGCTTACCTTGAGTGAATGAGTGAATGGCGCAGGCTAGCAAAAGCCACAGCGACAGTGGCTCTGGCTTCAGATAAATCTGGGTTCAAATCCCACTCCCTCCACTCACCGGCTGAGTGATCTTGGGCAGGTCCATTAATCTCTCAGCCTCAGTTTCCTCCTCTGTAAAGTGGTGATAATTTGATGAACTACCTCAGAGGGTTGTTGTGAGCATTCACAGGCTGAGCAAGTGTTCACTCTGTTGTTATTGAAACCAGTAGGAAGTGAGGACAGTAATGAGGGGAGAGAAGTAGAGGATCCCTGTGGAGTGTGATCCCCTCCCACTCCTGAAAGAGTGGGTCTGGTTCTACCACTTACGACTTGTCCTTAGCAGGGCAGTTTTGGGGGGCTCTGCTGGCAGTTCTTCTATGGTCTCACACGGGATGGCTCACGTGGCTGTAGTCATCTGGTGGCCCATTGGGGCTGCGTGGTGGAAGCCGGCTTCTCTTACACGCCCGGTAGTGAGTGCCGGCTGTTGACCTAGCTCGCATGGCTCTTTGCTCCACATGGCCTCCTCCTCCATAGACAGATTGGGCATCTTCCCAGCGTTCCGAGAGGGTGAGAGTGGGAACTGCAAGGTCTCCTGAGACTGAGGTCAGAAGTTGCACAATGTCACTTCTGCCACGTTGATTGGCCAAAGCCCTTTGCATATTTGCAAAGCCACGTTGCAAAGGAGCAGGTAGACAAGCCGGCTTATTTCAGCTCCGAACTGAGAATCACTTTCTCCCCGACCATGTCATCCCTTCGATAATTTCCTCCCCAAATCTGCAGTTTTTTCCTCTACATAGTTTCCAATCGCTGTTGTCACAAGTTACCACAAACTTAGCGACTTAAAACAACACAAATTTATTCTCTTCAAGTTCTGGAGGTCAGAAGTCTAGAATGGTCTGCAGGACTGTGTTCCTTCTGGAGGCTCTGGAGGCAGACTCACTTTCTCATTTTTTCCAGCTTCTGGAGGCCCCGCATTCCCTGGCTTGTGGCCCCTCCTCCATCTTCAAAGCCAGCCGAGCATCTTCTCTCCTCCCTGACTTCCTGCCTCCCTCTCATAAAGACACTTGAGATGGCATTTAGGGCCCGCCTAAATAATCCAGGCTGATCTCCTCATCTCAACATCCTTCAGTTAATCACATCTGCAAAGTGTCTTTTGTCAAGTAAGCTAGATAGCTTGGAAAGGTAAATATTCATAGGCTCGGAGACTAGGACATGGATATCACTAGGGGCTGTTGTTCTGTCTCCCACAGACACTCACACCCTTTCTTTCTAAAAAGTCTGGTAGTTTCCAGATTTTTTTGAGCATATTCCAGTATGAGTTTAAAGAAAAAACAAACAAAAAAAAGAGTGTGCCCCAATAAATGTAATTAAAAGCCTGGGTGCTGCAGCTGAATCACCTAGATTCAAGTCCCAGCTGACCCCCCCAACCCCCAGCTATGCTGCCTTGGCTGGGCTCCTCAACCTCTCCACACATCCATTTCCTCGCCTGGGTGATGGGGGGGTTAGTTTCCTGTGGCTGCCATAGCAAACTGGCACAGCCTGGGTGGTTTAAACAACAGACGTTGGTTGTCTCACAGTTCTGGAGGCTGGAAGTCCAAGATCAAGGGTGATGCGGTGTCTGGGGAGGGCTCTATTTCTGGCTTGTAGACTGCCACCTTCTTGCTGTGTCCTCACGTGGTGGGACAGAAAGTGAGCCCTCCAGTGTCTCCTCTTATAAGGACACTAATCCTATGGGACTTCATTTTATCTTTATTACTTCATTACTGCAAATTCAGCCGTATTGGGTTAGGACTTCAACATATGAATTTGGGGGATGGGGAGGGTGACACAAGCAGTCCATAGCATCTCATAGGGTTGTGAGGAATAAATGGATGAGTATCCAGAAAAGGCTTGGAGCAGGGCTGTGGCGTGTAGGCAGTATAAAGGCTAGCCATTATTATTACTATCATTTAAAGATTTATCTCTGTAATCTGCTGCTGCTGTTTTATGCACATTATCAAACATGAAAGAAACTTTAAAAGGTTGAGATGAATTGAAGTTGAAATTATAAGTTTCTTTCCACACTTCCAATGGATCATCTTGTATATATCTTGGGGTGCACACGCCCTGCTGTCCTAGCCTGGGGGTTTGGTCACTTGTGGCACTCTTAAACGCAGCTTCTCAAGCCATCTCAGGGTCCCTGAATCAGCCTCTCTGGTGGTGGAGCCCAATATATACATTTGCAAAACACATTCTTGGTGTTTGAGAAACTGCTCTAGTCAACTGTGGGAAAGCCCCGAGACCCGCTGACATCCCTCAGACCACACAGGCTCCCAGTCAGGGGCATCCCACCCCTCTGAGTGAAACTGCCCTGAAGAACGTCAAGTTCTTGGATTCACAAGGTCCACGTCACCAAGCCAACACCCACACCGACCGGGACCCCCCGACTCCGCCCTGCAGTCCCATCTTCTTTTGCTGAGATGCGAGCGTCACGTGCAGGCCGATGTAGAGTCTTCTGTGCAGATGGCGGTGCTTCCCGTGTCCTCGGTTCCCAGCGAAACTGCCCTTTGAGCTTCACCACTGGTGCCGGATCTCCCTCCTCACTGTCAGCACAGCCACGGGCAGCAGACACCCCAATTCTTGAGGCCCAACTGCGTGAGATCTGTGTTCATTTCAGAAATGTGAAAAACGCACTTTCCAATTCCTCTTCATTCATTTTCCCTCTGTTTTCTCAGTCTGCCAGTGATGTGGACAGCGGCGGGGCTGAGGTAAGTGCACCTGCCTCCTGAGAGCTACTTCTGGGTCACTTGGCTCCCAGGAAAATCCGAATCACCCACCGTCCTCTCAGTCAGGGAAACAAAGTCACAGGTTGCCCTTTTTGCCCCCTGGAAGCATTTTTTTAACAGCCCAGGGGCTGATGCAGAGTCAGAGAAAAGCACTCCCATACCTGGTTTGCATTTTAGTGGCCCTTGCTGAGTCCTGGGACTGAAACCACGCTGGGGCTAGCATTCTCTGAAGGCCGGCTCTGGCAGCCTTGGGATTAGAGGAAACTCTTGCTTCCTTTCCCGGCTCCCTCCCTTCCTCCTGCCCCCTGTCCTCTTCCTCCCTTCCTTTTTCTCCATGCTTCCATCCAGCTATTTTTAATTGAAAAATTAATGTATGTAGATGATAAAACAAAACCCAAACACTACAGAAAAGTGTGCAATGAAAAATCTCCTTTCATTCCAAATCTTCAGGGTACCGACCTGCCTTTCGAGAGCTGAGCAAAGTTAGCAGTTTCTTGGGTATCTTTTCAGAAATAGTCTCTATCCACATATATGTGTACATATGCATAGATATGTGTGTCTGCACACATATCCCGTGAACATATGTGCACATATATGTGTGCACGTTTGCGATACATTATACAGTTCTTCTCCCAGAAACAGGAGCATCCGTGCACCTTGTTCTTTTTCCTTAATTTATCTTGGAGACTGTGGCACATCAACTCGGCCAGACTCACCCCTTCTTTTTGTCTGACTGTGTGCTAGCTGTTGGTACATGGGCACCAGGCTGGAATTATCTACTCGTCCCTCCCAATAGACATCAGGCTGTTCTGAGTCTTCACTATAGCAAACAGAGCCATGTGGGACATAGCTCCTTGCACGCCTATGGAACGTGCCTTTGCACATGCATGCTGGTACATTGGTTGGAAAGAACCCTTAGAGGTAGAACTGCTGCCCGTAGGGGCGCGCCGTTGTCAATGCTGAGAGCTGTCATTTTATTGCCTTCCAGAGGGGCTGCCCCACTCACACTCCCACCCACCACGTGTCAGAGTGACACGCTGCTCCTAACGCCACACAGCGCGCCACGTGCCAGGAGCCGTGCGGCATCCCATCAGGGAACTCACTCTCATCAGAGAGCAAGGGTGTTCAATTGGCTTGATTTTCAAATGCCTTAACCAGGAAATTAACCTCCTTAGCCCTTCATTTGGGAATGTGAGCCCTTCCCCGGAAACACTGTTAGTAAAAAAAAAAAAAAAAAAAAGTCAAAGGAGGTCCAGTTGGAAAGGGCATCCTTAGAACATCAACAGAATTGCCGTCTGCACAGAGGGAGCCAGATGGACCCGAATCCAGATCCTCAGACCCCAGTCCCTCCGTCTTGCCAGAGCTCACCCAGAAAAACTGAGACATTAATAGGCACCATCTTTGCTGGCACAGAGACAGCAGAGATCCACAGCTGCCCCTCTGAGCCTTCCTCAGTCCCCAAGTCACCAGAAGAGATTTTTAACCCCCTCCACCCACCACCCTGGCCCAGTGTAGCCGTTCGAGTCTACACGTATCTGAGATTTACAGATGAGATGGAACAGTCTCAGATATGTTCTCTGAAGCAGAAACTGTTGCAGAACGGGCCAGGCCATCCTTGCCCAGTGGGGTGGACCAGGGCTTTAGAGAGACCCACAGGCTGCAACCTCGCTTGCCTGAGCATGGCCACTTCCCGTGGATGGTGGCCGGGCCTGCTGGCCAACAGGAACTGCCCTGCCAAGCCCACCCCGTACACACCCCAATGACTGATCTAGAAATTATTTATAGACCCGAACTTCACAGAAACCATTGTGTCTGCCGTTGCTGCGGCAACAGGGATGTGGAGCCAGCACCAGGCGTGAAGGGGCCGTGGAGGCAGGCGGTGGATTTCCACCCTGGGAGCCCTCGGCTCCCACGTGCCCTCAGGGGTCACCAGAAGTGAAAGGAGGCTTTCTGTCTCGCTTCCAGTGGGGCTGGCCCATGTCCCGGAAAACACCACCACTTGGGTGTATAGCTGCTGCCTGGTTGTTGAGTTTTGTTCAAACTTTTGATGAAATCATCTAGAATGACGTCCGACGCTGAGCCTGGTGGTGCATTGATCAGCCGAGTAGACTTTCAAGATTCTGGCTCCTCACCCCAGACCCCTGCACCGGGCTCCTTGGAGGGCAGGACCCAGGAATCTGTATTTTATTTTCCGGATTGGTGAAAATCCACATGACTCAATAATGTAAACATATGGAGAAGTTGTGAACTCTTGCTCACTCGCGTGCACCCTCCATGTCCACTTTCATTCATTTCTTAATTAATGGGTTTCTTAATTAAATGGGTTTCTTTATGGAGATGCAAACACATACAATATCTGTTCTTATCCTTCCCTTTTCAGAAAATCAGGATGCTATGTCCACTCTTAGTGGCGTTGCTTTTTTCACTTGAATGTATTCTAAAGGTGTCCCCAAATTCGTAGCTGCTGTTCCTTTTTTTTTTTTTTTTTCTTAACAGCCGCATAGCGCCATTCCCATCATGCGGATGTGCTAAGGAGTCTGCACGCTTCCCTGGATCTTTCTCCTGGGATAAGTTGCCCAGAAGCAGACCCTCATGTGAAGATTTGTTTTCAAGTGATTATTAAGGAAATCTTCCCTGGGGAAACAGGACCGGGAGTGAGGGACGCAGGAAAGGAGGCAGGAGTCCACCCAAGGATGCTGTTCGGGCAGAACCCAAGCCTCAATCTGACCCCACCGAGGAGCTCCGGAGTATAAGGTGTGCCCAGGGATGCCCCACCCAGAGCCTGGGAGCAGGTTTTCTTTCTTTTTTTCTGTGAGGAAGATCAGCCCTGAGCTAACATCCATGCCAGTCCTCCTCATTTTTTGCTGAGGAAGACTGGCCCTGGGCTAACATCCATGACCATCTTCCTCCACTTTATATGGGACGCCGCCACAGCGTGGCCTGACAAGCGATGCCTCAGTGCGCGCCAGGGATCCGAACCCCAGCCGCCAGCAGAGGAGTGCACGCACACAACCGCTACGCCACTGGGCCGGCCCCGGGAGCAGGTTATCATACGTCCACCACAAGGCCCTCTGTCTTGGTGCAGGGCTGCCTGGAGCGACATAAAGCCCCAGGCGTTTCCACTGGTGAGGGCAATGGGGCCTGCAGGAGCCAGGGGCCGTCTTCCAAACAACAGCTGCTGGGCTAGCTGTTGGAGGCGTAAGCACACCACCAGTTTGGGGTGCACAAGGAGGGGAAAAGGGATCCGGGGAGATCTGGGGGAGCCCTGACGTTATCTACTGCACTCTCGAAATCGATTCTGTTAAATTTGGTTCAGAAGGCAGCTTCTCAGCAGCTGGGAATCAAGGTGGCAAAGGCATTCCCCTAGCTTAGGGACCGTCAGTGAACAAGTTATCATCAGTTTGTGGAGCGCCTCCACGAGCGAGAGAGTGTGAGGGGGTCCAAGAGGTACACAATGATGCTGATTTCCTCCGGAGGCCCAGTGCCCAGTGGGAGCCATCAGACCTGTCCACACAATTCTAGGCAGTGGGCTGCCCTGCATTCTCACTGTCCTGCCGCCGATTCTCAGAAATGAGAATCTTGTCTCCGCACCTCCCAGCCTGGTGTGCGCTGAGCACTGCTGCGGAAATCACTCTAGCCATCCACACATCTTATTTATCTGTTTATGTATTCAGTGTAAAATACGTTTATTAGTAATAACTTTGTAATTGATTCCTGACATTTGATACTATAAAGTTTAAGGTCTTTCAGATAAGCAGAATCCTTGCAAGAGCAGGCATAGATTGCATCATCTGAGGCCTCTTAACGGGCTCTGTGATCGCTTTCTGCTGCTTCCCACATAGGCCTGCCATTGAGTGGTCTATGAAGGATCCTACAGATGGAGGCTCTCACTCAGGCGGGGGCTGCATGGGCCTGTGTGAGTCTCGTGTTTCCCAGTCCAGAAGCGTGTCTGTAAGGAGTTCTGCGTGAGGACTTCTGACTCTTTCTTGGCCACTTGTTTATACCATGACTGGCCTCATGTGCGTTCCAAATTCTGTGCTGATACTGCTGTTGGCAGGAAGGGGTCCTCGTGTCTTCTCCTGCATGAGTCTTCAAGCCCACGAGGCAGGTGGGGCCAAGCCTGTCTGTGGGATGTGTTTGCGCAAATTAGAAAAGGCACCCCCTCTCTGGACAGACTAAGTTGAGAAAGGCAGGCCTTCTGGGTGGAGGACTTTTCAAAGGCACCCCGTGATGATAGGGACTAAGTCCGTCTGGGCACCTGTGCGCCTGATGCAGCTGGTCTATTAATTAGGGTATGGATTTGGGTGCTCTAACAGAAACAGCCAAAATAGCAGAGACGGAAGTTTTTCTTTCTCTGTGTCTCATGTCAAGATCAAGCTGGCGTGGCCCAGGCGCCTTCTCACTCATCGCTCCCCTGGGCCTCTGGTGCTGCCTTCTCCTGGGGCTGCAGGACCCCAGGGGGAGATCTGCAGGGTGCTGCTGGGAGGAAGCAGGACGGGGCACAGGAGACCCCGAACTGTGATGCGGCATCCACAGCCTCAGCCGACCCCACGGGGAGCTCAGAGGCTGGGATGGCACTTCAGAGGTGGCTCAAGCAAGGGCAAGGGGCTGGGCCTTTGTGTCCCCACATGGACCAGTCACTGGACGCGGGCTGCCCCCCAGAGCTGGGTGTGGCTCTGGGCAAGGCAGCTGTCTCCAGCTGAGGGTCATTTCCAGACAGGCTGATAGTGGACGGCTGTTGACCAGCAGCAGGGCGAGTGAGTCCTTCGGTCCTGAGGGTGGTCTGGGTGGTGTAGCACGGCATTCACTATGGCCCATAGCATGTAACCAAGCTGGCTCACCACAGGCTGTGTTTCAGCCAGCAGGAGGGGGCAAGAGGGAGGGAGGGTGCTCACTGGTCTTTAAGGACATGGTTCGGAAGTTGCACACATCACCTCTGCTCAGATCCCCTGGCCAGAACTCAGTCACATGGCAACATCTCCCTGCAAGGAGGCTGGGAGGTGCAGTGTTTACTGTGGGCAGCTGTGTGCCTGCTAGAAGGCAGAGGTTTCTTACTATGTGAATCATGGGAAGATCATAATACCTGGCCAGCCCATAGCCCAGGTGCTCAGTCAATGGAGGAAAGAGCAAAGGAGTGATTAGGGGCTGACTCTGTACCATACGTAGGAGAAGTGGGATGTTTTCCCATGGTTTAGGAGGACTTGGAAGGATCATGTGTGTGTTAGTTTTCTATGCTACATAAATTATCACAAACTTGGTTGCTTAAGACAATACCCAGTTATTGTCTCACAGTTTCTATGGGTCAGGAGTCCAGGCTCAGCTGAGCTGGGCCTCTGCTCAGGTCTCACAGGCTGCAGTCAAGGTGCTGGCCAGCCTGCGCTGTCATCCAGAGGCTTGACTGGGGAACGATCTGCTCCCAAGCTCGCTGGAGTTGTTGGTAGGATTTACTTCCTTGGGGCTGGAGGACTGAGGGCCTCACTTCATCACTGGATGTCAGCTAGAGGCCACTCTTGGGTCCTGGAGGTGCCCACAGCTCCCTGCCTCATGGCCCTCTCCATAGGCATTTCACAGCATGATTGCTCACTCCTTCAAGGCCGGCAGGAGAATCTCTCTAACTCCATCTGCAAAGACGGAGTCTTATATAATGAGAGGTAACCACGGGAGTGACATTCTGTATTCTATTGGCTATCCCCTCCTTTCAAGGGGAGGGGCCAGCTGGGGTGTGATTCACTGCTGGTCACCTAGGATGTGATTCACTGCTGGTCACCTAGGATGTGTCTGCCACAGCATAAGACTGTGAGAACAGATTCAGAAGGCCTGGGTTCCAGACCTGTTTCTGCTACTGCTGTGTGACCTCAGGCAAGCCACTCACCTTCTCTGGGCCTCAGGTCTTCATCTGTATGATAAAGCAGTAGAGGTTAATGGTCATTAGCTTCAACACTGAAATAGATGCACTTTTTTCTTATATTCAAGAACATGGTTAGGAATTCTGTTTTTCTTGTTAATGATAAGAATGCTGCCAACTGCGGCTGTGAAGCGAATAATGGCTAAGACCTTGCCATAGGTCGAATGTTTCACGTCTACTCTGTAATCCTCACCTGACTAGAAAGCGACCTGCAGCCTGACTTCAAAGCTTGTGCCCTTCCCAGGGCCGCTCCCTGTCTCTTATTGGCAGCTGCCTCGTCCTCTAATGGAGTTCACTTTCCAGAAGGCAGGGTGGGGGCAGGAGGAGCGTACCTCGTCTGACCTTGACACAGGGCTCAGGAGAACCTGGTCCCTTCCTGTGCCAGGCCCTCCACCGACCCCTCCCTCCACCTTGCTGCTTCCATCAGAGCTCAGGGCAGAGCGAGGGATGGCGGGAAGGACAGTTTGACTCTCTGCTGGAAAGGTTGGCCCTATTGTGTGCTGACTACCGTCATAAATCTCTGTGACAGCCCACCTCAAGGAGGACAATGATCCAACCAATCAGGACACTGTCGTCACCAGTGAAATTGATTCTCACTGGAACCTGCAAGTGCATTTGCCTACCAGAGCCTTTCTGACCCACTGGGCGTTTCTATCTTGATTGAGGCGGAGTTAGGGGTTTCCAAAGGGGGAAGGGTGGCCCTTGGTCTGCCAGTTGGGAAATGCCCAGCAGGCTCACATTAGGATAACCGGAGGAGGGCATTTATGGGGCCTGATTTACAGAGGTGTGGGTGGGCAGGGGCCACGAGGGATAATGCAGTGGCCCCAGGCGGATGGCTGCCGGGCTGCCACCACTGCTGGGCCTGCAGGGGGAGGTGTGTGGAGCTCATATCCTTGAGACGGTGTGACCTTCAGCTGAGGGACACGCTGGCCCAAGGCAGCCCTGCGTGGCGGGATTCAGAGGAGTAAACACTTGGACCTCACTCTGCACCTGCGTGCTGATATACGCCAGGGTGCCCCGGGGGCCATCAGACGCCAGAGGGCAAGGGTGTCCATTTCTGCAGCTTGTACAGGTCAGCTCCTTGGGCAGAGAACAGGGTAAGCAGGCAGAGTGTGGATGTGCAGGGCGGTTTTGGGTATACTGTGCAAAGGCAGCCACTTGAGCAGGTATTCGTGGCAGGGCATTTGTGTCAAGTTCTGTGGCAGGTGTTTGTGGCAGGCTAAGAAACATGACCACAATCACATAGTGATCACATCACAGAGTTGCTGTGTTCGTCAGGGCTCTCCAAGCATGGGCTGGAGCTGGGGCGGGGGGCAGTCCTGGGGAGAGCAGAGTTGCTCTGCACCATGGATGGGGGAGAATTTGGAGTGGTGGGAGTGGACCAGAGGGAGGCTGTGAGGAGAGGTGGGGGTGGAGAGTGGAGGAAGGAACCAGCGAGAGGGCAGGAGGCGGGGCATGGGAACCAAGTGGGGGAAGCAGTAGGGACAATGCTTTGATGGTGGGCTGGCTTTTAACCACAAACAAGTCTGTGACTTCGAAAAGTATAAAACTCTTGGGAAAAAACCTTATAATATCTTATGACTTTGGGGTAGGGAAGGATTTCTTGAACAAGATCCCAAAAGCACAAATTGTAGAAGAAAACATTGATAACTTTGACATTAAAAATTAAAAAACTTATAACCAAAAAACGTTTCTGTAAATAAAGTGAAAACATGAGTCACAGATTGGAAGTTATCTGCAATATAAGTAACTGATGAAGGATTGGTATCCAGACTTTATAAAGAGCCTCTGAAAATCTGTCAGTAAAAGACATGTAACCAAATAGAAAGGTGGGCAAAGGATGCCGTGAACAGGCCAGTCGAAGAAGAGAGAACGCACCTGGTTGACAAGTGTGTGCAAAATGTGGGATATTGCTAGCCAGCATGAATACATGTATTCATGTATTCATGATCAAAATCATGATCAAAATGATCAAAATGATCAAAATCACAGTGTGGTACCTTTTCATGCTCAGCAGATTAGCAAAACTTAACAAACCTGAGCACACGAGGTGACAGCAAGGATGAGGGGAAACGGGTGTCCGCCCCTTTGCTGCAGAGAAAGCCTCTGCGTGCAGCAGCCAGGAGCGCAGCGGTCACACACGACCCGTGACCCAGCGGCCCTTCCTTTAAATATAGGCCACAGAAAAATGCTCACAAGTGTGCAAAGAGGCATACACAAACGCTCTCTGACGGAAGCATCCATCAACAGGAGAAAGAATCAATAAACGATGGTGAATTCCTACAGTGGAGTACTGGAGCCTTTACGATCGTGCACTAAAGCTGCATTGATAAATCTCCAAAATGCAGCATTGAATCAACAAAGCTGAATGGTGAGTGTAGCATGACGCGGCTCCCATAACATTTGAAAAGATGCCCAGGAAAGGTGGTCTAGGGCTTTCCCGGGGGCTGTCTGCAGTGCTGAGATGTCAAGTCCTCCTTCCTCCTCCTCCCCCTCTGTGAGAACCACTGCAAGTGAGGGTGGGAGACTGGTGTGCATCAGCATGTCGGTGTGTGAGAGTATAGGTGAAAAGGAGGTATGTGTGAGTGTGTGGATGTGCGTGAGTGTTAGTGTGGGACAGTGTGTGTGCAGGTGTGAGGGGTTGTACATGTGTGTGCGTGTGTGTATGAATGTAAGCATGTGCATATGTGTGAGTGTGCATGTGTGAGTCAGGGTATGTTTATATGAGTATATGGGTGTGTGTGAGTGTATGTGAGTGTGACAATGTGTGTGAGTTTGTGAGCATCTGTGAATGAGAGTGTGTGAGTGTGAATGTGTGAGAGAAAGTGTGTGAGTGTAATACATGTGTATTTGTATAAGTGTGAGCAGTGTGTGACAATAGATTGAGTGTGAGCAGTGTGTGGCAAAGGGTATGAGCATGTGAGCAGTGTGATAATGGGTGTGAGTGTGAGCAGTGTGTGACAATGGGTGTGAGTGAGCAGTGTGTGACAATGGGTTGTGTGAGTGTGGGCAGTGTGCATGACAATGGGTGTATGTGGCAATGGGTGTGAATGTGAACTGTGTGTGACAATGGGTATGAGTATGAGGTGTGTGTGATAATGGGTGTGAGTGAGCAGTGTGTGACAATGGGTGTGAGTGTGAGCAGTGTGTGTGCTGAGGACGGGGCTGAATCTTGGGTCCCAGGTGTGAACCCCTGATCAGCTCCTCAATCCAGGTGACTTCTGGCCCAGCACCAAGCTCTCTGCTCCCCTTCGAGGCCTCTGGTCACTGGCATGGGGCTTCTTCTGCCAGCTGGGCCAGGAATTGGGGGGGAACACACAGGAACGAGGTCCCTGGCCTCTTTAGGCATTGCCTTTGAGGATAGAGCCCGGTGACAGTGAAGCAGCCCAGGCGTGAGGACCTCGCTGCCCTCCAGCCTTTTGGAGAATGTTCCCACCAGCTGCCCTACCCCAGCCATCCAGCAGGTGGTGCCACTGGGCAGCTTGCTGCAGGTTGTGGGGGTCCAGCCCAAAGCCCGGGGTGCAAACATGGGAAACTGAGGCTGGAGTTCTTCTCCCGCCACCTCCACAGTCTTTTTCTTCCACACCAGGGGATTCATTCCTGCAGTGCCACATGTTCCTGGGGCCTTGCTCAGTGCTGGGGCTGTGAACAATGGTGAGCAGAGCAGATAGGGGCTCCCTCCAGAGCTTGTGCCCTCAGAGGGGACAGGTGTAGGCCCAGTGGGAAGTGCCTGATCCTGAAACGTCGCCCTCATCCCACAGCCGGCACAGTCTGCATATAGGGCCCCCAACGTCTGCCGACCACAAGCCCCGTCTGGAAGCTACACAGTTATTGCCATGTGTCTTCATCTCTCCTGTTAGCCCCCAAACTCCCCATAAGAGTCCAGCCTCTTCCATCTCCACGTGTTTTGGAGATAAGGGCCCATCCTAATGCACAACATGTGGGGATGTGAATGGGTAGATTGCCCTGGAAAGGCACCAGGGCCCTTCCATGCAGGCACCTTGGCGAGCCCTTACCTGGTTTATTGGAGGGTGTGGGGGGTTGAATTGTGTCCCCAAAAAAGATATGTACAAGTCCCAACCCCTGTTACCTGTGAATGTGGCCTTACTTGGAAATAGGGTCTTTGCAGATGTCATCAAGTTCAGATAAGGTCATGCCGGATTGGGGATGCCCTAAATCCAGCGTCAAAAGAAGAGACACAGAGACAGACACAGAGGAGAGGCCATGAGATGACTGAGGCAGAGACTGGAGCGATGTGCCTACAAGCTGAGGGACACCAAGGACGACCTGGGCCCCCAGGAACTGGAAGGGGCAGGAAGGACCCTTCCCTAGAGCCTCCAGAAAGAGCGGGGCCCTGTGACCCCTTGATTTCAGGCCTCTGGCCTCCGGACTGTGAGAAAACAGAGTTCTGTTGTTTTTAGCCTGAGGTTTCTGGTCCTTTGTTATGGCAGCCCTGGGAAGCTCACACAGAGGGCAGAGGGCACGCACAGGAGTTGGAAGGAGGCAGGCCTGGCCCGGGCGTCCTGGCTCACGACACCCCTGAGGGACGGACTGGCTCCCTGGCTCTCTTTTTCTCTGAGCCACTTGGCAGTGGCTGCGCAGGGGGCCAGGTGAGCGCCTCTGGGGCTGGGCGAGCAGGTGGTTCCCACCCAGACTTAGCACCACTCTGCTCAGCCGCAGATTTCTCAGCCAGCACTTTTACGCACACATGTCCCCGTGTGTCCCGCTCCCTCCCTGTCCCCTGCATGCTCTGAGGACACACTCTGAGTGTGTGCTCCCGGCCGAGGCACAGTGACCAGAGGGCCCATTTTGAAGCAGGTGGCTCAGCGCTGGCATCCTGGCTCTGCCACACCCAAGTGTGAGCAGGGGCCTTGCCTCTGAGCCTCAGTTTCCTCACCTGTAAAAGGGGTGAGGAATACCTAGCTCTCAGGGCTGTTGCGAGGATGGACCCAGGCAGTGCCTGTCCAGCGTGTGTAAAGCAGGTGTTCAATAAATGCTCGAGAACTATTGTAAGTATTAAATGATTTTCAGAACGATGGGTGAGTGAATAGAAGAGAGACTCCTGACTCCTTGATTTCCACCTGGAAGCGACACAGCCCTGGAGTCGGGAAGCCGGCGGTGGGTCAGGCGGTGCAGCAGAGCCTGGTGAGCACTTGGCTCCAGCTGGGCATTTACTCAGATGGAGAGGGTTTTACAGGGGGACTGAGAGGGAAAGGCCACCTACGCTGAAGATTCATGTGCAAAAGACGCTCAAAGCTCCCACAGGTTAGGACCCAGTTGTTTAAGAGAAAAGAGAGGTTCCTCTGGAGTAGTGTTGGGAACAGATGAGCAGATGCTGTGAGGTTCCCGAATGGAACATGAGCTCTTCGGAGCCATCGAATCCAACTGGAAGGTCTCTGAAGTCTGGGTGGAACAAAAGGCGCAGGTTGGATCCTGTGGTATTCTGGCAACACACCTCAGAAAGCCAATTTCAGAGGCTAAGCCTTTCAGCACTCCCCGGCCTTAAAATTCATTCAGGCCAAGTGTACAGGCTGATAACAGACCCTTCGCCAACAACAGGCACAGGCAGGAGCGAGCAGAGGGCCTGGGAGCCCACGGGGAGGAGAACACTGAGAGCCCGGGGCCCAGGTCTCGCTGCATCGTGGGCCTGCCCGCTCCAGCCCACGACGCGGACCGTTACCTACAACTGGGAAAAACTGCTTCCATTTGCAGGAGGAACAGGCAGCCCCGGGGCTGAGAGAAGGTTGAGTCCCATTTCTGTCGCTATTTTTCAGGTTAGATATTTCCGTGGGTCTCCACGTGCCATCTCCTGTGGGGGTGCTGTAGCCTCCATGTCAGTGGACACATCGACCTCTAGAAATAAAGCGGTTATTCCTGTCACACTTGTCGCTCAGATTGGAACTTTGATGAGTGTGACCATTTTAAATGAACTGCCAAACACGGCCAGAAAGTCCCTGTGCACCTTCGCTGGAGCGGAATCAATAAAGCTGGGCCGGCCGGAGAGCCATCCTAGATACAGGGGGCGCTTCGTGCAGAACGATGATCCTCCCGGTGTTTTTTACCACAGAAAGCGCTGGGAACAAAGACACGTCCGGTCATGGGAGATGGCAGAATTTCTGCAGAGGGAACGTTATGGGACCATCAGAAGGATGGTTAGAAAGGTTAGCATGCTCCCGCCCTGTGACCCAGCATTTCCCTTCCTGCAATTCATCCCAAAGACATGCACAAGGGAGAGTACAGCGGAGTCTCATGGTGATTGTGAAGAGCCGGCACCCGGCAGAGCCTGGGTTGAATGAACTGCCGGGCTTGGGGAGGATGGAACGGAATGCAGTCACGTCAGAAGTAGATGGGCAAGTGAGAGGAGCTGAGTGCAGGGACGGTTTGTGAAGGTGCGGGTGGGTTAAAGCAGATTAACAAGGGAAGCAGAAGCGCCAGTCTGGTAAAAAGGGAGCCGTTAGCACCCCGGGACCTTCAGGCGGGAACGCAGCCCTGCGCACGCGGGGCACTGCGGGTGAGGGAGGAGAGCCCCGTGGATGGGCCAGAGGAGTAGCTGGTCATGGGGGAAGGACGCCACAGCACTCACAAACCTGCACGTGTGTCTCCCAAATCCTAAATACAGGACATCGTAGCTTCCTTGCTCCCCTAATCTCGATGGAGGTGCAAGACCAGGGAATGAAATAAAAACATTGTGTGAACATGTGTACATATGTGAACATATGTTTATATGAGATGAAAAATATATACATAACAGCAAGCACGTATGTAGGTATGGTCTTAAGTTTGTAAATAAGTAAACAAATAAATTTATATAGAGATTTAAAAAAAAATGACAGTCTGGTCAGGTGAGCCCCAAGGGGTTAAGAGTGACCACCCTGGTCTGGGGGTCGAGGGCGGTCTTTTTTTCCTCTCTCCCATCATTATCCTTTTTATTTTCTGAATATTTTGCAATGAGAATGTACTGCTCTTATAACAAGAAAAATAGCTATTTTGCAATAAATACATAAATAAATGTGGCAAGGAAAAGTGGTGTTCACCAAGATTACGAAATAATGTGGACGACGCTTCCTGACAGGCCGTGAAGCTGGACGAGAGGTCAGGCTGCCCAGCGTCTGCTCGGATGGCCCTCTGACAGGCAGGGCCGCCTGGGAGGGCTGTCTGCTCTTTCCCTGCGTTCAGGTTTTCTTTAAGATCCATGCACAAAAATGAACCAAATGGGCTTTTAAAAGAGGGCAGGGAAGCTCAGTGGCAAGGAAGGGAGCTGAACTCCATTTCCAGCTGGAGGAAGGGGTGAGGTCAGATCTAGAGGGTTGTGTAAGATGGCACAGAGTCCACTCTCCCAGTTTCCAGATGGGGAAACTGAGGCCCAGAGGGGGGCTCACGCTCTTTCCTCACTCACTGTGCACTCCGCATTGTTACATTTGCTGACTGAAACAGCTCTTAAGACCCCATACCCTTATAATTCCCATCTTATCAAGAAAGAGAGGTTATGCAACTCGCCCAAGGCCACACAGCCTGCAGCAGGCTTTGAACCCCTGGGCCTGACTCCTGAGGCCACACGCTCGGCTATGTGTGCTTCTCTCAGATGGGCTTCTCCTCCCTGGTCAATTTGTCTCTTCTCCAGCCCAGGGTACAGTCCTAGTTGCTGAATGCCACTGCTCTGCCTTTGCCCAGGCTGTTCCCCTTGCCTGAAACGCCCTCATTTTCCATTCTGCCGTGTGTGTGTGCGTGTGTGCATGTGTGTGTGTTTGGGCTACTGAGTGGGCAGCGTCCCTTCACACCCATGGTGACTTGCCTACCAGCTTTAGGCCATGCCACACACACCCAGCTCCCCAGCCACAGCAGCCACAGTTACTAACAGCTGGGGAAGGTCTCCACTTCCTGGCCGGCCAGTGTTTTCGCAACTGCCAAGACTTTCAGGAAAACAGCTGGAATGGCTGGTGACCGAAGGACCTGTCCCTGAGTGGCCTTCCTGGCTAGCTGGGCCCCAGGGACATGGCAGGCACAGAAACAGCCTCGCTTCTCTCTGGCTGCCGAGAGAGAGCCCGGCTGCTGGCTCAAGTCTGAGTAACCTTGACGGGCCTGTCCCCAGCTCAGAGCTGGCCCTGTTTCCCTTCAAGGCAGAACAGAAAGCAAAACCTCAACATGTGGGCCCCAGGGTTTCCAGGCCAGGGCTGGGGGTGGGGTGCAGAGGCCGTTGCCCTCCGACAGCCTGGACATTCTCACCACCACTTGGGCTCAAGAGGTTAAAAAATTCCCACTGCTCGGGGCAGGGACAGGATGGGCTAAGAGTGCCCACCAGCCCAGCAGCCAGGGTCTGGTTCCTGCTGGAGCAGTGGGTTCAGGGAGGGACTCTGGGGGTCGGCGACCTTAGACGGGAAGAAAAAATTACACTCTTGTTTTCACCAACGTTTAACTGACGCACGCAGGCCCCGGACTCAGTGGGGTCAGCCAGGTGGCACCCTCCGAAGCGGTTACATCAGCCAGAGTGGGGGCAGACATCTCAGAATAACGTCTTCCTCACCTCCAGCCTTCCAGGCAGGGGCTGTGATCATCTCCACTCTACAGATGAGAAAACTGAGGGTTGGCAGGACAACATCACCACTCAAAGTCCCACAGCTCTCATGAGTAGCGGATCCGAGATTTGAACCCAGGTCCATCTGACCCCATGCACTTAACCAGTGCACAGAACATGTCATTCTACGGCTGCCGGGGCCTCCCACAGGTCCACCCCAACGGCAGAGACAGTGGATTGTTGTTTAATGTGCTAATAAAGAAACATGTATCACTGGATCTCCACCTGAAACAGTATTTTTGTATTTCTATAATTGGTTGTATTTATACCCTATGCATTTTATTTGTGCATTTAAGACATTATTCTGAGAAGGGATCCAAAGGCCAAAAGGGTCCACGGCACTGAAAGGACTGAGAAGCCTGTTTCAGATCAGGCCGGCCAGGAAATAATAGTAATGAGGAGGAGGAAAATGAACGTGGGGTCCACAGGGGCAGCGAGTGCCTCTCTAGCTCACAACTCTATTTCAGCATCTAAACCAGCTCCCCATCAGGCCCAGCGCCAAGGTGCCTTGAGGAAACTTACACCTTTGAACCAGCCCCCATCCCATTACCCCTGTGGGTCCAATCGAGGTTGTTGTGCAGAGTACTCTGCAAACGTAGCCTTCAGACAAACCCTCTGGGACCCCTCCTTCTGGTGAACTGGCTGCCAGGGCGCCTCTCCTACATCAACGCTGGAGCAGCCGTGGCCCTCAATGACCTCTGGTGGAAGGGATGCATACTACAGGGGTGTGCAGAGCGAGGCTCCGGGTCAGACTAAACTGGGTTCAAATCCTGGCCCCCATGATTTACTAGCTGGGTGACCTTGAGCAATTTCTCCAACCTTTCAAACCCTTGGTTTCCTCATCTGTAACGAGTTTAATCATAGAACTTTAATAAAAATGTTCTACACTTGCTTAATCACATATCTGTGCATTCACCCGTCCATCACTCATGCATCTACCTGTGCTCCATCCATACACCCACCCACCCACTCACCTACCTATCCATCCATCTTATTTTTTGATGTATTTCAGAGTTTGTGCATTTCTCCCTAAGTATTTCAACATGCATATCATTTCAGAAACTTAATTTTACTTTTGGAAATGCAGGCGGCCAAGTCCTGCCTCCTTTTTGCCTCTCCCCACTCTGGCCCTGCAGCGATAGGCTGATAGATGCCAGGCCAAGAACCAGCAGGACCATCTGAATTGCCCCCAGCCCCCTGGTTCCTGGAGGACCCTCTTCCTCTGAGAATCTGAGAACAGACAGAAGCCGGTGTCTTAGCTCCCTGGGGGCTCAGCCCTCTGTGAGCTGAGTGTGGCTTTTCTGCTGTGGAGACATATGTGCAGCTTCTTCCCCTGGGTGTCCTGCCAGCTCTGGCACCGAAACTGAGCCCGTCACCTTGGACCAGCTGCTCCCCGAAGTAGTGAGCCCCCTGTCACTGGAGGCAGTTAAGCAAAGACTGAAACAATAGCTCTGGAGGGTGTGGGAGGATGTCATAGAGAGGATTCAAACCCAGAACAGGGGTTCAACTACCTCAGGGTTTCTCAGCCCCAGCACTATCCACGTTCTGGGCTGGATGACTCTGCCGTGGGGGCCACCCTGTGCACCGCAGGATGTTTGCAGTATCCCTGGTCTCTATCCACTAGATGCCAGTAGCACCTCCTACCCAACCAAAATGACAATCAAAAATGCCCGTCATTGCCACGTGTCCCCTGGGGTGGATCTTGCTCCCAGTTGAGAACTCCTGAACTAGAGGGAATTGAAGGTCCCTTCTGTCTTGACACTCCAGGATTTATCCTGCTCCCAGGACGCCCCCCTCCCCTCTGTTCATGGTGCGCCATCCTTCCCGTTGCTATGGAAACTGGGAATTTTCTTGCCTCTCCCATCTCCTTGCCCAGCTCATTCGTGCCCTCTTTCAACGAACAAAACCCATGTGCCGAGCCTAGGGGACATGACCACAGACAGCCCTCAGTTTCCTCTTCTTTCAGATGGGAGCATCGGTAGTCTGATCTCCTGAGACGACTGATGATTAAGTGAGTGGGGGCCAGCATACACAGTGCACATCAGCTCTTAGAATGGGGACAAATGTCTGCAGGGGAGAGGCCGCAACAAATGAGAGAGTCCAGGTCTAGCCGGTGGGGCAGGTGGGCTCCAGGGAGGGGATGCCTGATCTGAAATTGAAGGAAGAGTGTTTGCCTGGCAGGTGGAGGCGCAGTGGTCCCCAGGAGCAGCGGTCGGCCAGGCTGGACACAGTGTGTTCCTCACTGCAGAAGAGATGAATCTGGGGGTGGTCCTTGCCCCTGGAGGCAACAAGCCCCCTGGAGGGTTTTAAGCATAGCGTGAGTGACACATACTGGGAGTGAGAAGGGGGCAGGAGTAGGGACTGGGAGACCAGCAGGAGGCAGTTACAGCAGTCCAGGAACTAGATGGTGGAGGCTGAACCCAGTGGTGATGACCAGAGGAGGGGCTGGGCAGGAGCAACACAAACAGAAGGGGAAGCAGGTTCTATTGGAGTGGGAAAGAGCCAGGGGTGGGGCAAGGCCTCCTGGGGGAGGAGCCAGGCTTCCTGGGGTGGAACCACACCTCCTGACGGAGGAGCCAGGCCTCCTGGGGATGGAGCCACACCTCCTGGGGATGGAGCCACACCTCCTGAGGGAGGAGCCAGGCCTCCCGGGAGTGGGGCCAGGCCTGGAGCGGGTCTAAGTTTGGGGTAGGGCCAGGCCTGATGGCAGGGCCCGGCCATTGACTGACTGGAGAAGGAAAACAGAGAAGGCGTCTTCCTTGCCTTCTCACTGTCTTCTGGCCTGGTTTTCATGGGGCATTTCTGTGTTTCCAGCATAGTCTGAACCATCTGGCCAAACAGTACCTTTAGAAGTCGTTGCCAAAGCCTGTGCCTGGAAGGACAGGAAACAGCTTAGTGTCCGTCACTGGGGTCTGGTGAGGTGGCTTCAGGTGAACTCACACAACGAGGGGTGCACGCACCCCTCTGGGGGAAGTCTAAGCCCTACTGTAGAGCGGATATGCACAGCACAGTGTGCTCCTGCTACTGTTTGGGTGGAAAAGAAAAACAACCTGTAATCACACGTGCTGGTATGTGCATCCAGTATTTCTGGAAAGACCCCGCGAAACTGGTCATATTGCATGCCTCTGGGGAACCTGGGCCTGGGACAGGGCTGAGAAGGCTCTCACTTCGTTCCTGAGCCCATTGGGAACTGTGCGTGGCTGCAGGGAACAGAACTGGACTTGAGTATAGTGGAATAAGAAGCGTGTTTCCTCCTAGAAGCTGGAGGCATCCAGACGTAGGCATCCGGGCTGCGCAGCAGTTCCACATTGCCAACAGTGACCTCACTCAGCTCCTGTCCTCGTGGCTGCAAGACAGCAACTCCCTCGCCAGTGTCCGTGGCCTCCAGTGGGGAGAAGGGCAGTGCAAGGTGTGGGCACCAGCTTTTCCAGAAGCCCCTCCCTGACGTGCCTGTGTCAGTGGTGGTGCTAGGTCACAGGCAGCCTGCCCCAGCTATCGGGAAGGCTGGGACATGGGGGTTTTCAGCCAGGGTTTGATGCCCAGGACAAAATTGGAACTCTGTAGGGAAGAGGAAGGGAGGCAGGGAGATCGGGCTAGCACCCCATGTGCCTTTTGAATTTGTGCTGGGAAGCTCTGTGACCTGTCTAGAACAAACAGACCTTTCTAGCACTTCTGGAGAATGTGCTCAGGGCAGCTGGCTGCTTGTCCCGCCCCCGCGGCCCCCCAGCTCGCATCTGTTGCCCAGCCTTGGCCTTGGGCGGAGCCCCCATGGGAGCAGGATGCAGGCACAGTTTGGAGGGAGAAGGTTCAAGGCAGCATGGGCTCTCCCCTTCCTGCCGGCGGGAGGATGGGGACATGCCAGGTGACAGGTGAGATGGCAGATGGTTGCTGAGGGGGTGGCAGTCTGCGAGGTAATGAGGTAGCTCATTATCAGGCAATTTTTGTTGGTGGCCAAGAGCCCAGCCCCAGTCCAACTCACTTGGCCCAGGGAGTGAGGTCTGGAGAAGGCACAGCCCAGTCTGCTGGCGAAGTGTCCTTGGACACCCCTCTGTGAGGAGCCAGGGCTCCCAAATTTGCCACCTGGAATTAGACGTGAACCAAATGCAGATCCTGGGCTCTTCCACCCAGAGAGGAAGACTCAGTGGGTCAGAGGGGCCCAGTAACTTACCTTTGTAGATAAGCTCCTGGGTGATTCTGGCAGAGTCGAGTTGGTGGCTCAACCACAGACCCGTATACGAGTGTGGTTTGTTGAGTGCCTACTATGAGCTGGTACAATTCCCTTTATACACATTAGGTTCCGTTTAATCCTCCTGGGGGGGGGGTCACCACCCATGAGGTAAAGGTGTCATTAGCGCATTTCACAGACAAGGAAATGGAAGCCTAGGATGTGAAGTCCCTCGGTCAAGGTCACACAGCAGTCCAGGAGGAGCCTCTATCCTGGCAGACAGCCTTGCTCTCAGGAGCTGACAAAGCCTTGTACCTGTGTTGTCTTGAAGGTCTGACCTTGCTACTCCCCTTTCACAGATGGGCAGACTGAGGCCTCAGCTGTCACCACTTGAGTTCCAGCCCTACCAGACTGTAGATGCCTGTATTTGTCAGAGAAATAGAACAAACAGAATGTCTTTCTCAATTTATTTTAAGGAATTGCCTTATGTGATTATGGAGGCTGGTAATCCAAAATCTGCAGGGTAGGCCAGCGGGCGGGAAATTCCAGCAAGAGCTGATATTGTCGCCTTGAGTCTGAAGGCTGGAAGCTCAGGCAGAATTTCTACATTTCAGTCCAGAGGAAGAATTCCTTCCTCTTCAGGGGACCTCAATCTTTTCTCTTAAGGCCTTCAAGTGATTATATGAGGCCCACCCACATTATGGAGAGCAATCTGCTTTACTCAAAGTCCTGATTTAAATGTAAATCTCAACCTAGGACATCCTCACAGCAACATCCAGCATAATGTTTGACCAAATATCTGGGTACCGTGGCTCAGCCAAGTTGACACTTAAAATCAATTGTCACAGTGCCTAAGAGATGTTTGTTGAGTGAATCAAGGAACCATCTTGGGGCCAGGCAAGGCCCAATTTTGTCAGGTCAGATTCCTCATCAATGAGCATCAGCCTGGATATAGAAAAGCCTTCTGTGGCCCAGGCCGCCTGCTCTGATGACCGTCTCTCGCTGTGGCCTCAGCCCTGGCCTCCCGTTTGTTCCCTTGCCGGAGGAGACAAGTCTAGTTCGGGGCCAGCTCGGCACCCATCAGCCACTCCCCACAAGCAGACGTGTCCAGCCCTACAGGGGGAGCCTTTGTGTCTGGCCAGGATGGTGGTGGCCTCCCCAGGGCAGCTGCCAGCTTTGTGCGTGATTGGACTCGTCCTTGCTTCTGAGCACTTCCCATCCCTCTCGGGGAATTACGGGAGTTGTGTTTTCAGGCATTGACCTCGAAGCTGCAGCTCAGCTTCCTCCTCTTCTTGTGTAAGCCGCCACCAGGAGAGGGTTCCACACTTTACCATGCTGAACTGACTTGGCCGTCACGGGCGGAGGTTCAGGACCTTGGCTACCTGCCGGCAGGTGGTGTCAAGCAGGGGCTCTGGGGTCCAACGTTCTGGGTTAAAATCCCCACTCCGCCACTTGGAGCTGTATGGCCGGCTTAGCTTCAGTTTCCTTGGCTGACAAACTGAGAGAACACTGGGACCTGCTTCTGGGGTTGTGGTGAGAATGAACGGGATGAGGTGTGCAGTGTCTGAGAAGGCCTGGCACACAGAAAGATGTCCCTGAACCGAGTACTGTCATCGTCATGGTTGGATCCTTTATAGAGCACACCTCGTCAGAGGCCTGCGTGGTGGCTGGAACCCCAGCCACCTCGTCCCCTCCGGGCTTCAGTGAACGGAGGCTTGGGGAGGGAGGAGTGGTCCCCCATCTTCTCACACACCCGTTCTCCACCATAAACATCTTCCCTGCCAGTCACCTCAGGCCAGCTGTGAGGGAGGAACCTCCGCCGCCTTCCCATGGATCACAGGAAGGGGCCACCTTCCCAGAGGAGCAGAGGCATTTGCCCACCTGCCCACCAGTGTGGCCTTTGACAGAAGCGCTCAGGCCCCACGCCCCACCCTCTGACTGGACAGGAAGCTCAACTCTTGGGACGTCCGATTCCTCATCTGTAAAATGGGGGTGGTGATGGTAATGTCTCCCGAGGGTGGTTTGGAAAAGGAAATGAGATATTGTGGGAAGAGGGCTCATCCAGATCTCAGCACGTAGTGAGTCCTCAAAATACAAATATACACTTAGGTGCAATTTAGCGGGGCATGGTTATTGGAGCTCCCAGCTCTTTTATGTTGGGCTAGCCCCTTGATACTTCCATTAACTTTTTCTAAACATAAAATTCAGCACTGAACTATTTTAAAGTGTACAATTCAGTGGCATTAAGTACATTTGCAGACTTGTTACAACCATCACCACTATCTAATTCCAGAACTTTTAATCAGGAATAGAAGCCCCATACCCATTAGTGGTCACTCCCCATTTCCTCTCCCCTCAGCCCTTGGCAGCCACGAATCAGCTGTCTGTCTCTGTGGATTTGCCTGTTCTGGACATCTCACATGAATGGAGTCAGACAATTTGTGGCCTCTGTATCTGTCTTCTTTCACTCGGCATAATGTTTGCAAGGTCCATCCATTCTGCAGCTCATATCTGTGTTTAATTCTTTTTTATGGCCAAGTTATATTCCATTGTCTGGGCATATCACAATTTGTTTATCCATTCATCCATTGATGGGCATTTGGGTTGTTTCCTGTCATTAACTTCTTAAATGTGTTTTTATTAGTACACTGTTATTAAATATGACATAAAAGCAAATAGCATGCAAATCCTAGGTGGTTGGTTGAATTCTGAGTGAGCACACTCATGTAACAGCACTTAGATCAAGAAACAGAACGTCAGCAGTCCCCAGAAGCCCTCTTTCCTGTCCCCCTGAGACACTGTCCACCCCCTGAGAGTGACTACTGACGTGACCTTCAACATGGAAGATTGGTTTCTGAGATTTGGACAAATGAAATTAGACAGCTTGTGCTCCTTTCACCCACTGCTGTGGTTGTGAGGTTCATCCATGTCATGGGTAGTTGTAGCTCATTCTTGTTCGTTGCTGCATAGTATTCCATTGTGTGACTAGACCAACTTTGTTTATTCATTCTACTGTTGATGGACATGTGCCTTGTTCCCAGGTTAGGGCCATCACCATTTGGGCTACTATGAACATTCTAGGACATGTCTCTTGGAGGACAAATGCACTCATTCTGCTGTGTATATGCCTGGGAGTGGAACCCAAGTCATTGGATGTATGTGTTTAGCTTCAGTAAATATTGCCAGTTCTGCAAAGTTCTACAATTAGAGTATCTGGAAGTTCCAGTTGTACCACACCCTTGCCTTCCATTAAATTTTGCTTTTTTTATAGCTTTATTGAGATATAATTCACAGACCAAACAATTCATCCACTTAAAGCGTACAGTTCAGGGGCCAGCCCGGTGGCAAGTTCGCACGCTCCGCTTCAGCGGCCTGGGGCTCACAGGTTTGGATCCCGGACACAGACCTACACACCGCTCATCAAGCCATGCTGTGGCGGGCATCCCGCATATAAAGTAGCAGAAGATGGGCACGGATGTTAGCCCAGGGCCGGTCTTCCTCAGCAAAAAGAGGAGGATTGGCAATGGATTTTAGCTCAGGGCTAATCTTCCTCACCAAAAAGAAAAAAAAGAGAAAGAGAGAGATTAAAGTGTACAGTTCAATGGTAGTTGGTGTATTCACAGAGCTGTGCAACCATCACCACAATCAATTTTAGAACATTTTCATTACCCTGAAGAGAAACCCTCCACCCCCTAGGTGTCACCCCCAACCCTCCCCATTCTGTCCAGCCCTAGGCAACCTCTAATTTACTTTCCATCTCTATGGATTTGGACATTTCATATATACAGAATCATATAATATTTGGTCCTTTGTAACCAGCTTCTTTCACTTGGTATAATGGTTTCAAGGTTCTCCCAAGTTGTAGCATGTGTCAGGACTTCCTTCCTGTTGATGGCTGAGTAATATTCCATTGCATGGATGGACAGAATACGTTTTGTTAATCTGTTCATCAATTGATTGTCACTTGGGTTGTTTCCACCTTTTGGCTATTATGAATAAGCTATTATGTACACTCTTGTACAAATTTTTGTGTGGACGTACGTTTTATATCTCTTGGGTGTCCATCTCAGAGTGGAATTGCTGGGTCACATGGTAACTCTAGGTTTAACTGTTTGAGGAACTGCCAGCCTCTTTCCCACAGCAGCTGCACCATTTTGCATCCCCACCAGCAGCCATCTCTGTGCCCAATAAAACATGGCACTCTACCAGACAGCGCTGACCACAGGCAAGCCTCAGAGAACTGGGCATCTTCTCCCTGGGGAGGACGCTGGTGGGGAGAAGTGCATGCCAGCGTCTGAGTGTCCAGGACACCCTTGGTGGTCAGCCATGAACACAGTGGCTGCTGCAGTGTCCTAAGATGGCATCTGGCCCAGAGTCACCAGTGGGATTTGCTGCCCGTGGTCTCGGCCCTTCACCTCGAGCTGTCATGCTTGTCTGGTGGCTGGAGTCTCCCAGGAAGGACGAACTCTCCACGAACCACTAGGGGCTGGGCTCTATTAAACGTCATTATTTCCAGGGAATTTCACAGGGGCCTGGGATCTTGTCCAGCCCTGATGGGCAGCTCCAGGACCATGTTTTGCCAAAGCTCAGAGTCGGCCTAATGGGGACGGGTCTCAGTCGTTCCGATGCCAGCAGGTCCCCTTTGGAGTGGAGAAACTCCCTAGAACAGAGCAAAGGGCTCTGGCCCCTGACTGGGAAGAACACAGAGGCTCCTGGGGGGTAGATGCCGCTTGATCAAATGTGCAGAGGGGTACAAGCAGGCTCCGGCCAGGGGGGCACCAGAGCGCCGTGCAAACGCGCTGGATGTTCAGGGCAGTCCACGTGGACTAGTCAATGAGCACCATCCTGTGCCCGGAGAGGAGACCCCAGAATGCAGTCCCCAGGGCTGCCCGCCCTCACCGGATGGTGGTGTTTCTTGCTCTAACAAGGCCTTACTCAGCTGAGTACCAGGGGCTGGGATTCTGCCCCTGGCTCCCAAGTGACCTTGGGCAAGTCCCTGCCTGTCTTGGGTCTCAGTTTGCCTGTTAACAGGAGTGCAGGGCCAACCTGCTGATGCTCAGTGCTCTCCCAGCTCTCTCGGGAAGCTGGGATTGGCTGCACAGGGGCCTTTGGACAACAATCTTCTGAGTCTGCTGACGGGGCCGTGGCTCTCCTGGAGGCCGTGGAATGCGTTTATGTTCTGGAGCCCAGGAATGCCTGTTCCTGGAGACTGGCCACGCTGGCTGGGGTGCCTGTTGGCCGGGGTGCCTGTCCGCCCGGGACCGCCCGGCATCTCTGGAGCCCTTGGGCCTCCCAGTGGCGAGGAGGGAGAAGGGAAGCTACTAAGGAACCCCAGGCAGCACAGGGATTTGCCCAGAGGCTGAGGTTCTTTCTTTTCTTTCATTCACTCAACTTTTAGCTCAGTGACCTGCACTCAGTGGGCGTTTAATAAATATTTGTTGAATGAATAAATTCATTCATTCACTTATTCACTCAGTGAAACATTGAAGTCTTATGGTCAGAAAGCGGCCACAGAGGCTAGCCTATTTAAATGCCTACCACGGTGGCCATGCCGGGCTAGGCCCACTGCCCACATGGTCTTGTTTGGCCTCCATAGCACCCTGGAGAGGTGGGTGTTGTTATCTCCCCTGGAGGAGGAGGAAATACCAGGGGCAGAGGGGAAGGGACATGGACCCAGGACTGACTGCCCCAGGGCCCCTCTTTGCTGCACACTGCCCTGTCCCCCAGGGGGGACCAGGAGCTAATCTCTACCTGCCGAAGCCGGGGTGGTGATTACGGGAACACCTGTGTGTGTGGAAAACTGGAGAGAGGTCCATTCCACCTGGAGGAATGCAGGGAAGGTGCCACAGAGCAGGTCACCTCTTGCCAGGCTCCACAAATGGCCAGGTGCACCACCCCGGGAGCAGGGGAGGGAACTGTGGGGGCTCGGTAAGCCCGTCTGCACAATGGCCATGATGGTCCTCATCCCATAGAACCACGCAAGGATGCGCGGCACTTAGCAAGAGCTTGATTTAGAAAGCCCAGTCACCCTGTGCCTGCTGTGCACCCACTAACTTCACAGATGGAATGGGGGTGGGGGTCAGTCTCAGGGCTGGGAACGCAGTGATAATGTGACGGTGAGGGCGATGATGCCACCCCCCGTCGTTGGAGCCCACAGGTCCCAACAGCACCAGGATGCTAACCACGTAGCTCTTACGTGGGGACTAGAGAAGAATTATCATTTGAAACCCAAACCCCCTCCAGATTCTTGTAGCTTCTCAAGGTGGTGGGTGGCTGTATGAGTTTCCCAAGGCTGCTGTAACAAACGACCACAAACTTGGTAGCTTAGAACAGCACACATTTATTCTGACGGTTCTGGAGGTTAGGAGTTAGACATGGCCTCACGCAGCTAAAATCAAGGTGTCGGCAGGGCTGGTTCTTCTGGAGGCTCCAGGCGAGATCTGTTTCCTCATCTTTTCCAGCTTCTAGAGGCACTGCAGTCCTTGGCTCGTGGCCCTGCATCACCTTTTCTCTCCCAGCTTCATGTGTCACATCACCTTCTTCCTCTCCTGTGGTCAAATCTCCTGCTGTCTCCCTTTTATAAGGACCACTTCGATAATCCAGGATCATCTCCCATCTCAAGATCCTTAAGGTAATCACATCTGCAAACTCCCTTTGCCATGTGAGGTCACATATCCAGAGTGCAGGGTTTAGGTCGTGGACATCTTGCAGGCCAGTATTCAGCCTACCACAGTGACATGATTAACCCCTGGGGGAAAAATGCACCTCTGCACTGTTCCTTTCCACGTACAAGACTGGGGGTGACCAGAGAAGGATCTGGAAACAGAGTCATGGCTTGTTCTTCCTGCTGTGCAGGATGAGACCCAGAGGAGGGGCCCCTGTCCCCATGATGCTCAGAGAACAGGAGGCGACCCCAAGGTGAGGCCCCAGGGATGTTGGGACAGTGGTGTCTGGAGATCCCAATGGCAGGAGCCCTCACTGGCACCCAGTTTATCTCCCCCACTTCCTCAAGTCATTTGTCCCCGGATGAGCCTCCTGTGCTGACGGAGCTGCCGTCCTGGTCCCAGGGCCCGCCTCGGGCAAGTTTCTGAGACTCTCTGAGCCACATCTGTGAAATGGGGGCAGAGCTCACCTCTCTGCACGTTGGGAGGGTGAAGGATACAAAGTCAGGGAGAGTGGAGTGTACGCTGGAAGGACCTCACAGCCTCCCTGACTCCCAGGTGGCCTCCTTCCGTGAAGGCCCCTTTCCTGACAATGGGACAATGGGAAAATAATTCACTTCTCAGCATCAACCTGGACTTGCTCAGGGCAATTTCACAGCCAACACCATCGAAGAAAAACTCACCCACCTCTGGTGCTCCTTGGACCTGCGTCCTCACATCGGGTTATGGAAAAGCACAGGCACCCGTGTCGGGTGAGGCCTTCACGGGGAGGTGGGTGGGGCAGGGTCCCCATGTGCTGAGCAAGCACCGAGGTTTCATGGCAGTGAGCCGTCCGAGCGACAGAGGCAATGCCACTGGGAAAATAGAGCCGGGTGGTGGGTCGGGCTTCCAGATGTCTGAACGCCAGTCCCACCTGCAGCCGAAGCGCCCGGCTTCATTTCTCTTCTGGGTTACCTTCCTGGGATGAGGGCATACATTGTTGGAGCCATAAGCTGCTTCGTGGACACAAAAGGACAGTCAGTCACTTAGTGAGAGGCCTGTTCAGCCTGAGGGCAGGCTTATGGAAAACCAGAGGCTGTGATGGGCAGGGCAGCCCCTGCAGAAGGAAGATGGATGAGGCAGGGTCAAGGGACGGTCTGGGAAGCCTGGATCCAGGTCATTGCTAGGGGCCGAGACCCACAGTGGGGGCTTGAGAGGGCCGAGATGGGCCAGGAACGACACGTGCCTTCTTAACGCCACATCAATTGCTCATTCAAGATTTATATGATGCACACTGTGAAGCGCCTCTCTCCAGAGTTTCCCTACCTGACCCATGAGATCCAGGAGAGTCCTCGCTGAGGCCTCTGACCTCCCCTGCCTCCCATGGTAATAGTAACAACCACCAGCCCAGCGCCTAGGGAGGGCTGTCCCCAGTCCCACCACGTCTATTCCCAAGCTTGCCTTCCTCCTGGTGACGAGTCAGCCCTCAGCATGGCTCCCTCTCCCGGTCTGTAGCATGACCCCTCCTGGTTCCCACCTACGTCCCCTCCCAGGAAGACACCCCTGAGAAGCCAGGTCCACCTGGTTCTCTGCAGCTCTTTGGGGCGCCTGCTGCCTGGGAGACCCTCCCCTGGGGCACTGCCGTGGTCTTTGCCCACTCCTGCCTGGAGGCTGCCACCAGCACTGAGGAAAGGCACAGAAGTGGGCCATTCGGTGGGATACACACCAGCCAGCGCCCTAAGCCCTGGGGGATTACCCAACGCAGTGGGCACTGCCTCCCCTAGGGGCCCAGCTGCAAGTTTCTGGAAGGAGGTTATTTGTCACAGTGATCAGGGGTGCCACCCGTACTTGGAGGGTGCCAGGCAGGGATCCTGGACACGCCACCCGAGCAGTGCCCTACATCCCACCTGGTTTTAGGACATCCTGAGGGACAGTCACGCAGGTGACAAACCTGTTTATGAGTGTGTGTGTCAAGCGTCAAACTCCATCTTACCCCAGGACAGCAAGCACGGTTCTGCACAAGTTTTTTCTGCACCATTTTGCAAATGGAGGGGACACTGCGTTCAGTTGTGTTCAGAACTTTGCTGAGAGGTTTACGCCATTTTGGAAAGCCATGTGATGGGTCAGCGGATTGCACTCTCCACACCTGGGTCAGGCGCCATCTGTCGCTGTCCTGCTCACGGGAGCCTGTGCGTTCCTGTAAACAGCTGACAGGTCCGTTCTCTTCCCAGGAAGGCACAGCTGAGCAGTGACACCTTGAAAACCATGTTATTTTCTGTTTATGTTTATTCCTTTTAGATCTGCTGCATATTACAGTTGGGTATTATGTGGAGTTGAGGAAACTGTGTAGGGTTCTAAGCGTTTCATTTCAGAATAGCAATGGGGATGTAAAATTTCTTGGTGTGAAGAGGGTGTTGGTCCGTTGGATTTGGCGCTGTTGGCTGAGTGGACTCACCCTCGTGGCTGTTCAAATGCTTTTTCCCCCCAGCTCTGCCGCTTGCTCTGTTTTTTAAAAACAACTTTATTGAGGTATAGTTGATATACAAAACCCTGCACATACTTAACCTTCACGATTAATGAGTGGTGCACATATGCATACACCTGTGAAACCATCACCACAATCAAGTGATAAACACAACCCTCACCTCCAAAAGTTTCTTCACGCCCCTCTATGGCTGTGTTTTGTTTTTTTGGTGGTAAGAACACTTAACATGAGATCTACCCTCTTAACAAATTTTTAAAGTGCACAATATAGTATTGTTAACTAAGGCATTATGTCACATGGCAGGTCTCCAAACTTCTAGTCCAATGTGTTTTTAAGAAAAATTATTTTTAACCTTTTATTACAGACCATTTCAAACATTCACAAAAGTAGAGAGAATAGCATCATAATCCCCACGTAGCCATCACTCAGTTTCAACATCAACATTTTGCCAGTGTTGTTTCAACTACCTGCCTCTCCTTTTGTTTTTGCCAAAAAAATGTCAAGCAAATTCTAGATGTTATGTCATTCCACACATATTTTAGAATGCTCTCTGACTGACAAAGCCTTTTTAGAAAGTGCCGGTCATGCCATCAGGATACCTAACACAATTATCAATATTTCCTTAATATCATCGATACTCGTCATGTTCAAATTTCTGCAGTTATCCAATGTTGTCTTTATGTAATTTCTTGAAATTAGGACCCAAAAATGGTTCACACGATGCGTTTTGTTATGTTTCCATCCCGTGCTGTCCCCCTCCCTGGCCCCTCTCCCAGCCCACCCTCTCAGATGAGGTCACGTCCTTCTCTCTGTGTCCCGAGAGGAAGCCTCTCCTTTTTCTTCCTATGTCCCACCTGTCCCTCCTTGGAGCACCTACTGTGTGCCAGGCATGTGCAAGGCACCTGGGGACACAGTTGTGATAAAATTAACCTTGTCCCTGCCAGCATGGACAGCGTAGTCGGAGGGGGAGACAAGCCTTAGAAGAAAGAGCCACTGGACCAATATTCACTGTGTCGCACACTATGGAGAGGGACGGAGCAGCTCTCCTTTCCTCTGTCTGCTTCCTCTGCTTGCTCAATCCAATTCTCTTCTGCCCACAGTGGGCCCTGAATTATTAACTACTGCTGCCTCCCTCCAATACCTCCTCCACGCTCAGAAGCGCTCCTGTGTCCCCAGTCTGGAGAAGAAACTGTCCCTTTCTCCCCTGCTGCTGACAGAGCCATCTGCCATCACGCCCCCTGCTTTAATGATAACGGCCCTCATGTATTCACCTGGCAGCTAAAATGTCCCTCGCACCAATCAGGCTCAGAGGAGTGAGTAACCTGCTGAGAGTCACACCACTTGTTAACCTCCAAGGCAGGAGTCAACCCAAGCAGGCTCCACTGGTCAAGCTCTTGGCCGTGGGGTCTTTTTCCAGCCATGGTTGAGGCAGCTGGATCAAGGAGGACACTTCTGTTTCTCTGAGTTTAGATGAGCTATCCTGGGGTTGGCAAACTGTGGCCCTCAGCCAAATCCGGCCCCTGCCTGTCTTTGTCAATAAAGTTTTATTGGAACACAGTCACGCCCATTCATTTACATATTACTTCTGGCTGCTTTGGCTCTATCTCCACAGAGCCCAGTAGATGGCATAGAGACCATATATCTGCAAAATTGAAAATATTTACGACCTGGCCCTTTATAGGAAAAGTTAGTCAAACCCTGAGCTACATATTTGACAAGACAAAGAAAGAATGAAAGGAGAAAAAGAGCCTTTCCCCCGGAACCTAAATTAGTGAATGGCTTCTTCTTGAACTTGGTCTGCAGAGGATTCCCCGCAGCATCCCCTCCTGGAAGCAGACAGTGTTAGAGTGTTGAGGTGACAGTATGGTGGGCACAGGAGTGTCCGTGGTATACTTCACTCTACTTTTGTATGTGTTTGAAAAAATCTCCAAAATAAAAAGTGAATAATAATAAAACCAAAATCTATCAGTTTAAAAATAACGTCACCTAATAATTGTGTCCATATAGGTCGGTCTGTCAATTATTTTATTTTGAACAACTAAATTTGTTTGGTGAAGACACCTTGTTCGGAAACAACATCAAATGAGGCGAGATACAGGTCCTCATACGGGTGACTGGAGGGAAGCAATAAAAAAGGATGCAAAAAATGAGCATAGGTTTAGCAGATCTTCCTTCGAGGAGGACCTCCCACGTGTAGACGTCACAGTGAATAAGACTTAAAGATCTCTTTAAAAAGAAATACTGTAAGTGCTTAGGTTGTGAAGATCAAAGACCTAAACCTACAAGTCAGATGTGGGAAAACTGTCCCAACATTTTGTAACTGGAGACGTGTGTCTCGGTGAGGCAGTCGTCGATGGTACCCTGAATGGGTTAAAGTCTCAAAGCACTCAGCAGGGAGAACAAGGTGAATTGCTTTGGAAAACTGAGTTTGAAGACTCGAGAAGTGGTTCTTGAAGATAAAGACTCTGATGTTGACAATACATCTGATGAGTTTGAATGAAATTGACTCATGAAATGTGAAGTGGAAAAAGCATTACTTCTAACGGAATGTATTGAATTAGGGTGGGTCACCCACCGCACCAAACAATTGAGACATTCGTATGAAGTAACGCTGTAGGTTTGTTCTTTTTCACATCAGTTCTAATTTGGTGCTTGGTGGGTGGTCTTCAGGGGTCTGGGACCTTCCTGTGTGCTGGATCCACCATGCCCTGGGGCCTCAGCTTCCTGGGCTGGATGCAGGGTCCAGCCAGCAGACGGGTTGCAAGCTTGGGAAGGCTGGACGTGGGAGGTTTCTGAGGCCAGGCCCGGAAGCGATGCACGATATTACTGCCCGAGTTCCACCGACAAACTGTGTCGTGTGACTGTGCTACCTGTCAGGGTGGCTGGGAAATGGAGTCAGCCTGTGTGCCCAGGAGTGAGGGGGAAGGGTTTGACGGACATCTCGCCAGCCCCCACATATTCTATTCGATCTCATTTATGATTCTAAAAATGCATTTCTAATTTAATTAACGAATTAAATTTTATAAGTATTCCTGTGACTATTTCATTGACATCTAAAATGTTTATATAATCAGGTTGGACCAAAAACCTTTTGGAGAATTTGATTGGGCGTTTCCCTGTATTTGGGGCTCCCTTATACCTAGGCACAAGTGTGATTTTTTGATTTGGGAAGATGTTTGTGTTAGATGAAGTGAAAAGAGCAGGCTGAAGAATAAGAGGTTACAGCTCATGATTGCACACGACTGCCCTTACCTCAACACCCCGGGAGGTGGGCCACTCGGTTAGAGGGTTCGGGGTGGGACCTCCCCCCGGCCTCTGCCCTGCAGTCTGACTTCAGCATTCATTGCCTCCCAGTGAAAACACGGGAGGTAGAACAGCATTCTATCTTTCCATGAAAAAAACATATGCATATATGCATGGGACGATATCTATAAGGAAACACCCCCAAGTGTTAATAGAGGCCATCTCTTGGGAATAGAAAGGGGCAGGTCTTTATTTAGTAAAGATTTTATTGAACAAATAAAGTGCACACATCGTAAATGTACAGCTCGATGCATTTCACGAGTGCAAACACCGGAGTACAGTGCAAGCAATAGAAGGCCCAGCCTCCCTTCCTGGCCCCGCCCTCCTCCCAGGGGGCTGCCTTCCTGGCTTCTAAAGCTGCAGGTTCCTTTCGCCTGTGTGGGTGTTAAGTAATAACCACAGCGCCTTAGAGGATCTGGCTTCTTGCTCATGAGGGTCACCCTTGTGTGTAGATCAAGTTGGTTCATTTCCTCACTGTGTAGTGGAATTGGGATGCTTTAAACTTTTCTTTATGCTTAGTTATATTTTCCCATTTTTCTGCAATGAATATACATGACACAATGAAACACATTTTTAAAAATCAAAGAGGAAAAAAAGCAAGTTGATTTCAAACGACAGCCACCCAAACGGCACTGTCCTGAGGCTTCTGGTTCAGGAACAGCTTCAAAACGCACAATTTCTGGCCAAAGCCAGCCTGTCTGCAGGCCGAGTGCGGGGAGTGCGGGCAGCTGTCACCGCAGGCAACGTCCTCCTCCAGTCCCATGATCTCGCAGAGCAGGCGGGTGAGGCCCAGAGGCGGGCGGGAGGCAGCCGAGCAGCTCTGCTCCGGCTATCTATATGGCCGGGGCACAGTGCCCACCTTCTGGCCTCTCCTAGCCTTTTTCTTTCCCCTCCAAGGCTGCAGTAAGGAAGAAAAAGGAAGCCACCCCAGAAGAATGAATGGTCAGACAGGAAGTGCCGTGGGGAGTGGACACGCATCGCTTCGGGCTCACCTGGCTGGTCTTGGTGGCCTTTGGAGAAAGGACACAGCTTGTGCAGCCTGGATTGGAGATGGTTCTGCAGTCTGGAGGACACCAGGTGTCCCACCTCCCCTCTGAGGCCCCCAGGCTCGGGGCAGGTCTAGACCCACACTTGTCGCCTAAGGCCACGTCAGCTTCGGGGAGTCACTGCTCCCCTGGAGACCTCTCTTCTGACTGTAAGTGAGCACACAGACCAGATGCACTCTGGGATTTCTTGCTCTCCTAGGCTGCAAAGGAGCCAGAAAAAAGGAAAGATCATGACAAGAGCGTCACTCTGCTGTGTGGCTCAGAATGGGGAAATAGGTTTGTTTACATGTTCAAATACACGACTTAGAGGTTCAAGCGTGGACTCTGGAGTCAGGCTGTCTGACTGTGCTTCCTGATCCCACCATCTACTAGCTGTGTGGCTTTAGGAAATCCACTTTGCCTCTCTGAGCCTCAGTTCCCTCATCTGAAAAACGGGGATAGTGGTATGACCTACCTTATAGGGTTGTTGCAAGGATTAAACGGGTTAATAAATGTAAAGCTCTTAAGATGATGTTGGTCCCATGATAAGTGGGTGTGCAAACACAGACAAACACACACATATGTGTATTCCACACAGTGCAATATTATTCAGCTGTAAAAAGGTATGAAGGCAACCTGCCAAATGGGAGAAAATATTTGTGAAATCATATATCTGATAATGGGTTAATATCCAAAATATATAAAGAACTCATACAACTCCATAGCAAAAGAACCAAACAATCCAATTAAAAAACAGGCAGAGAATCTGAATAGACATTTTTCCAAAGAAGACACACAGATGGCCAACAGGTATGTGAAAAGATGCTCAACATCACTAATCATCAGGGAATGCAAATCAAAACCACAATGAGATGTCACCTCACACCTGTTAGAATGCCCATTATCAAAAAGACAAGAAATAACAAGTGTTGGCGAGGATGTGGAGAAAAGGGAACCCTTGTTCACTATTGGTGGGAATGTAAATTGGTGCAGCCACTATGGAAAACAGTATAGGGGTTCTTCAAAAAATTAAAAACAGAACTACCACATGATCCAGCTATCCCACTTCTGGGTATTTATCTGAAGAAAACAAAAACACTAACTTGAAAAGATATCTGCACACCCATGTTCATTGCAGCATTATTCACAATAGCCAAGATATGAAAACAACCTAAGTGTCCATCAGTGGTTGAATGGATAAAGAAGATGTGGTCTATATATATAATGGAATACTACTTAGACATAAAAAAGAATGAAATCCTGCCATTTGTGACAACATGGACGGACCTTGAAGGCATTATGCAAAGTGAAACAAGTCAGACAGAGAAAGGCAAATACTGTATGATTTCACTCATATGTGGAATCTCAAAAAGAAAAAAAATCAATCTCTGGATACAGAGAAGAGATTGGTGGTTGCCAGAGGTGGGGGATGAGGGGTGGGTGAAATGGGTGAAGGCAGTCAAAAGGTACCAACTTGCAGCTATCAAATAAATAAGTCATGGGATGTAATGTCCATCATGGTGACTACAGTTGATAACACTGTTTTGTATATTTGAAAGTTGCTAAGAGAGTGGCTCTTAAAAGTGCTCATCCCAATTTAAAAAAAATTTTAGTAACTATGTATAGTGACAAATGTTAACTAGATCACTATTTGGTGGTCATTTTGCAATATATACAAATATCAAATCATTATGTCGTACACTTGAAATTAATATGTTATCTGTCAATTATACCACAATAAAAAAAAAAAGAATGAAGTACTGACACACGCCACCACTTGGATGGACCTGGAAATGCTTTGCTCAGTGAAAGAAGCCACTCACAAAGGACCACGTATCGTGTGATTCCTCTTACATGAAACATCTAGAACAGGCAAGACTTTAGAGACAGAAAGCACACTAGCGGTTGCCAGGGGCTGAGGGGAGGGGGAATGGGGAGTGACTGCCAATGGGTACAGGGTTTCTTTTGGGGTGATGGGAATGTTCTAAAACTAGACAGAGGGGATGGTTACAAGAAGTCTGTGAATGTACTGAATGCCACTAGATTGTTCACTTTACGATGGTTAATTTTAGGTTATGTGGATTTTACCTCCACAAAGAAAGAAAGAAAAAAGCAGAGTTAGCAGGGGGTGGGGGAGATTCCTCCCCGCCCCTGGGTGGCAGCATGGCTCCATATGGAACCAAGGGAAGGCTAGTGAGGCGGGGCCAGAGAGCTGGGGTGCAGGGCACAAGAGGGACCTTTCCCTGCTCTCAACCCCCCCCCTGCCATTCCCCTCCCAAGAGCTCCCCCGGAAGCCACGCTCAGCCCCAGGTTGCAGGCCTCACTGTGGGCCTAGGCTGCCGGCTCGTCCTGTGTCCTGTCATCGTGCTGATAAGGTGGACCCCAACCGCGCAGCCCCCGTTTGCCGCAGGCTCTCCGCTAAGCGCTGGCTCACTTCATCTGCCTGAATTCTCTCCACTTCCTGGAGATAGGTACAATTATTGACCCCACTTTACAGATGAGGAGAGCGAGGCTCGGGGAGGAGAGGTGGTGGGAGGGGGATTGGGAACCCAGGTCTGTCTGATTCCAAAACCACTTGATGTTGAGGAAGATCCAAGACACTTCATGTGGCAAAAGTTGCTGGATTCTGTGTCAGTGGTTCACGCTCAGGAAGCAAGCTTAGCTGGGAGCTGGTTCCCTGCAGATGGGAGCTGGGTGAGAGTCTATTTCGTGGTATTGCGGCCCCCGGAGGGCAGCCGATCAGGGCTGCGAGGGAACCGGCAGAGGGCGGTGGAGTTGGAGGAGTACAGAGCGAGGAGGACGGGAGAAGGAGGCGGTTAGCACCGGTGCTCACAAGGACACGCTGCCGGTGTTCAGCCCTGTGTGGGGCACAGCTCAGCCTGCTGTGACAGCAGTCCATCTGATGGCCCCTGGGTCATCACACTCCCTCTGGGGCCAGGATGCTACGAGGAAGAGAAGCTTCAGGACCACTGGGGGTGAGGGCAGCTGTACACCCAAGTCCACTAGTGTCCTACCACCTGGCCTCAAGTGACGCTAAATGAGCGTATCAGTTATCCATTGCTGCCTAATAAATACCCCCAAACCAGGGGCTTACAACAACACACGTGTTTTTTCATGGGTTTTGTGGGTCAGGACACTGGGAGCTGCCTGAGTGGTTCTGGCTTACGGCCTCTCATGTGGTTCCAGTCAAGGTGGCCATGGAAGGCTTCAACTAGGCTGAGGATCCACCTTCAAGCTAACTCTAGTGGTTGTTGGCAGGCCCCAGGTCCCCAATGGCTGTTTGCGGTAAGTCTCCGTTTCTCACTGTGTCTCTCCATAGGGCAGCTCCCAACATGGCAGCTGGCTTCCCACAGAGTGAGTGATCCCAGAGACAGAGAGAGAGAGACAAAGACAGAAGCCACAGGTTTCCTATGATCTAATCTCAGAAGTGACCTCGCACTGCTCCTGCTATATTCTATTTTTAGAGATGAGTGACTGGGTCCAGCCCACGCTCAAGGGCAAGAGAGTTAAGCCCCATCTCTCGAGCAGTGGAGTATCCAAGAATATATGGACGTATCTTTAAGACCACTGCAATGGGTGACCTCACCCAGGGGTATGTGTGGTTTTTAACCAAAGCACCGAGCTCCTGGTGTTCTGCTGATGCAGTGGAAGGAACGGTGGATCTGGAGTCGGTGGGTCTGTGCTTGTGTCCTCACCTTGTACTTCCTGGCTGCGTGGTCTTGTGCTCTTCATCTAAAAAGTAATGACTGTCAGCAGAAATTAGAAACAACTGATATGCTTATGAAGATGCAGAATAGTTAAATAAGCTGGGGTTTAGTTACCCCATGGAATAACCTACTATATTACATTTTAAACAAATGAGAGCTTCATGAATCAACATAGATAAACCTAAAATCTTATATTGAGTGGAAAAAAGAGAGTTGCTAAAAAATTTGAACAGTGTGATAACCTTTATGTAAATTCTATGCGACATGCATGTTGACATATGACATGGGAAGGACACACAGTGACTTCGGTGAGAAGCCATCTCTGGGGATGGTGAGAGGGAAAGGGTGGGAGTAGAGCTTCAATTCCATCTAACTTTGATTAACGCTCCACTTTAAGAAACACTCCAGGGCCAGCCCCGTGGCTTAGTGGTTAAGTGCGTGCGCTCTGCTACTGACAGCCCAGGTTCGGATCCCAGGCGCGCACCGACACACCGCTTCTCGGGCCATGCTGAGGCCACGTCCCACATACAGCAACGAGAAGGATGTGCAGCTATGACATACAACTATCCACTGGGGCTTTGGGGGGGAAAAAAAAAGGAGGAGGATTGGCAATAGATGTTAGCTCAGAGCTGATCTTCCTCAGCAAAAAGAGGAGGATTAGCGTGGATGTTAGCTCAGGGCTGATCTTCCTCACAAAAAAAAAAAAAAAAATAGAAAAGAAAAGAAACACTCCAAAGCAAGTATGAAAAAGATCAACATTTGTTCAATCCTGGTGGTGGTACATGGGAGTCTGGTACATGCTGAACTATTCATAATGGAAAGCCATGAGTGTGTTTTGACAATGGAACTGCTGTGAGGATGCTCTGGGGAGGGGTGGGTTGAGTGCACCCCCACAAATGCTAATATGCTGGAGACTCACAGGGGTCAACACGCTCCCTGGGTGAGGTATGCTCACATGTGTACATGTATGCATGTCACACGTCATCGAGTGTCACATCAGACATGTGATGGCTACTGTTTTCACCTGGACCCGGGAAGCGGGCATGTCAGTGTGTAGGAGAGTCTGACTCCATCTCAGATGTTGGACTGCTGAGAGCTTTTAAACCTCACCCCTGCTCCCTCTTTGCCCCACATCCAGGCAAGCTGATAGAAAGCCCAGGGGCTCCCTCCTTCAGTGCTGCAGGCGGTGTAGACTACACAGCTCTTTTCCCTGCCCCAGCCCCCAACCACAATAAGAGCCCAGGCCAGTCTCCTTTCCCTGCTCCCTCAAGCTATTTTGGACCAATTCGGGAGGCTGCCCTGCTCACCCCAAAAAGCCCCATCTAGTGAGTAGCAACCTTGTTCCTACCCTCTTGGTGTGTGGCTCATTGCTCTCGACATCTGAACCCAACTTTGGGTGGGGATCCTCCCTGTTTCTCCATCGTGGCCAAAGCACAATGACACCTGTGATTCCGAATCTCCCCACCTGATTCTGAAAGGTGGGGCCAGATGAGTCAGCAATCCCTCTGGTATAGGTGTCTCCATCTGCCTCCTGGGATTGACACAGCTCAGCCCCACCCCAGGTCACCATTCTCCTGTGCTTGGAGCTCTCGGTCTGGCCTCCCTCCCCTACCCACCCACTGCCCTTCCCTGGGACTGACCCTTGGACAGCTCCCGCTGACAGGAGATAGAGACCAGGCTGTGTGGGACCCTTTCTCCAGCGTTAGCTCCTTGGTCTTCACAGGTGCGTGGCTCTAGGAAGTGTACCATGAGACACAGCAGCCCGAAAATGCTGGAAAGAGAACTAAGGCACTGACTCTCTAAGCATCCCCAGAGCATCGTCAGTGGGATGCCTCAGCTTTCGGGGGACAGAGTGCCCAGAGCACATTAGCTTGGTGGCATCTTAGATTCTATGAAATATGGTAAATGTTGGTAGCAATGTGTGTGAAATATGTGATTGTGTGCAAATATGTCAGCACTGTGTGTCCTGAGAATGGGGTAGTTATAAAAACGACCCCGAAGGTTTGCTATGAGGATTAACAGTGAACCACATGAGATGCAAAAAGGGCCCCACATGGGCAATTTGATGTGGCTCGTATGGAAGCAAAACACTCTAAGTATTCTGTGCCCTCCCCCTAACTTTTAACTTTTACCTGGATTAAAGTTGCTTGCTCAGTGTCCCCTCCCACCCACCCCCACCCCATCCCGCCCCCTCACTCCCCAGGCATCTACCGGCGATTGCTGCCCCTTGGGGTGGAATGAAAACCCGGCATGCACACTGGGTCTCCAGGGTCCCAGAGCAGGACTGGTGGTGGAGACAGCGTGCCTGCGGTGATGCACGGACGCGCCTGTCCAGACGGGGTCTCCCTTGGCCTGCCGTCCTCTCCGGGCCTGCTCGCTGCGCTGCGGGGACAGAAGCCCGCAGGCCCAGAAGGCTGCAGCAAAGGCCCCTCCAGGCACAGGGCTGGCCCCCCACCACCTGGCCTGGGTGCAAAGAGCTGGTCTCTCTAATCCTCTCTGGGCAGGTTAGATTCACAGGAATTGGCTGCACAAACAGAGCTGGTGGCCGATGGCAGAGAATCAGGCTCCGTGGGGAGGGCAGGAGTTGTGCCCAACGCAGGCAGCCTGCCAAGAACCGGCCTTCTCCTGCCCCCAGGGCCACATGCAGCTGGCCACTGATACACTTCCTGGGCCCGTGGTCTGCCTGGCCCCACCAAGCACCAGGCATCCTGCAAGAGGGCTGTGCACGCCTGGGGACCCCTGCTACTCAGCAGGTGGTCCTGGACCAGCCGCATCAGCACCACCTTAGACATGCAGGGTCTCAGGCCCTGCCCAGCCCGGCGGAGCCAGAAGCAGAGCCAGGTGATTCTGATGCGCATGGAAGGCTGTAACAAGGAGGACCGTCAGGCGGCAGCAGCAGGTTTCAAAATGCACGTGCCCTTTGACCTGGCCGTTCTGCATTTCGGAATGTATCCAGAGGAGGCAATCAGAGATGTACACATGGAAACGTTGGAAACAGTAACGTAGCGCTTACCATGATGTCCTGCACCAGGCACGGCAGAAGTCCCATTTCATCTTCACAGCAGCACTGGGAGGTGGCTGCTCTCGTAAAGAAGGAACCGAGGCTCACGAAAGTTAAGGAGCCCAAGATCATCCAGCCGGGACGCGGTCATTAGGAGTTAGGCTCAGACAGTTGGCTGTGGACCACTTGCTCCCCACCAGCACTCCCTGTGTGAGCGTGTCCCTGTGATTCACAGGTGAGGGGCCGGACGACGCATCTCCAGCACGGTGCCGGCCCTGCAGAATGCAGCCTATCTGTGTAACTGGGTGTCCTGCTCTCTGTTTTGGGGGCATGGACACCAGCCCCCTCATGTACACTTGAACAGCACCCTTCCATACTGGCCTGAAGCCTACACCCGCTCGCTTCTTCCTGCCCCTGTAAACAGTCCCAGAACCCCAGGGGCTCGTGTGGCTTCCCAGAGGAGGGGGTGCCTGTTCTGCCAGCGAAGCCTGTGATCTGCCTGTTGTTGCCGTGGCTGCTGCCGGCGTTGCTGGTTCCCATTGGTCCATGAATCTCCTGTCTGCGGGGACATAGGTTGGCATTGCCACGAGCAGCCTGGGGCAGTCCTCATTCTAGAACAAGGTGCTTGAGACCAAGGGGCGTCAGGAATTGAAGGCAGAAGAGGAACCACCACCCCATGTTACCACAGCTATGGGAGCTCCATGTTAAAAGGGTTCCCACCCTTCTGGCGGGAGCATGAGGCACATATGCCCACACAGACAGGAGCGACCACCTTCCCCACCACGAGCTTCTGGGAACCGGGTGGAGGAAGCACAGACAGCCCAGTGTCAGTTACACGTGGGATGATGATGAGTTTCACGTCTTGTGTGTGTTTTTCTGTATTTCCTAAAAGGTGTATTTAAGCGTATTGGTCATAATACGAACCAAGCACTTTTAAAACCTCCTCTGCAAAGAAGAAAGCTACAGTCCAAGGGGCCGCGACCCTTGAGAGGTGCGTCCTTTTGTTTTCCCAAGGCCCCACCGCAGGATGAGGGTCTGCACCAGGAGACGGCCAGTGGGAGTTATGAGAGCCACTGTTCTCTTCCCTGACAACAGGCTCTGCCTCTGCCACCTCCTAGTGGTGCCTCCCATGGGGGGCTGTTGTACGGAATCAGGGGGTGATGCCTCAGCCGGGTCCTGGCGCACAGCTCTTCGTAAATGAAGGGACTGTCACCGCCTCCCTCTGGGTCAACACTGACAGTCACATACACTTGCAGTGTGTGCATGGCCTCACTCTGTGCAGCAAACAGGGGCTGATTCTTCTTCCCATTTGACAAGTGATGACTCTGAGGCTCAGAAAGGCTGAGTGACTTGCCCAAGGCCACACAGCTTGCAAGAGGCAGAGTTAGGACTGAGTACACATCTGAGTCCACTCCAGGCTTCTGCAAATTCTTTATTATGCAGTTCTTTATTCAGTTAGGGGGTTCCTTAGCTGACATAACTATTTACCACCCAAACCTAATTGCTATTTGTCAGCAGAACGTGTTGAGCTTCTGGCCTTGTGGGCAAAGAGCACGCCTGTTCCATTCTCTGCGCATCCCCAGCCCTGGCCTCAGGCTTCTTAAATGAATGTTGAGTGAGCTGTGGAATGTGCGGTCTGTATTTTGGAGGCAGCAAAGGTGGGGAGGGGGCAGAGCACGGAAAGAAGCCGGTCTGCTCGGCTCTTCACTTGGCGAAGGGCAGACTGGCCCCCCCCAGCTCAGGCTGGGCGTGTGCTCTGATAAGCGGAGCTCACGGAAGCTGTAACAGGCCTGGAGAGTCACCAGATTCAAGCAAGGTCCAGGGTCTTGGCCCCCAAAGGGGTGGAGTTTGACCTGTGCTCAGGCTCTGTGATGGCCCCTCCCTGTGTCCTCCACTTCCCGCGAGCCCTTCCTCCAGGAAGCCCTCACGTGTCCCATCAGCTCTGGCCGCAGTGGGGACAGGAGCACGTGGCTTGGAACCTTGTCTATCCAGGCGCCTGAGATGCTTTCCCCAAGAACACAGTGGGGGGCCAGCACTGCACTGACATGGTTGGCCCAAACACGCCCCCCGAGCCTCGGGGCACGAGGCTCTTGTTTGGGAGGCAAGGCGACCACGCTGTAAGGACATAGAGCAGGGGCAGACTGAGGAGGGGGGTGCAGTCCTCTCTAAGAAGGTGGGTGCGTTGGTTAAGAGCCTTTAGTAATGACACCGAAAGCACGAGCGATGAAAGAAAAAATGGATACATTGGACTCCATCAAAATCAAAAACTGTTGTGCTGCCAATGATAGATACCATGAAGAGAGAGAAAAGACGACCCACAGAATGGAAGAAAATGCTTGCAAATCATCTATCTGATAAGGGATTTGGATCCAGAACATATAAAGAACTCCTACAACTCAATAATGAAAGGATAAATTTAGAAAAGGGCAAAGGACTTGAATGCACATTTCTCCAAAAGAAGACACACTGATGGCCGATCCGCACATGAGAAGAGGCTCAACGTCACTAGTCACAGGGGACATGGCCCAGCTGCTCTGGAAAACAGCCTGGTGGCTCCTCAGAAGGTAAAACCTACAGCCACCAATGACCCAGCAATTCCACTCCTAGGTGTCCACCCAAGAGAAGTGAACATGTGTCCACACAAAAACCTATAGATGCACGGTCACAGCAGTATTATTCACAATAGCTAAAGGCGGACACAACCCAAATGTCCATCAACTGGTGAACAGATAAACAAAATGTGCTCTGTCCATACAATGGAATATTATTCAGCCATGAAAAGGAATAAAGTACTGACACATGCTACAACATGAATGAACCTCAAAAACAAGCTGAGTGAAAGAAGTCAGTCACAAAAGGCCCTTATTGTATGATTCCATTTATATGAAATGTCCAGAATAGCCAAATCTATAAAGACAGAAAGTAGATTAGTGGTTGCCAGGGGCTGGGGGAGGGGAGAATAGAGAGTGACTGCTAAGGGGTATGGAGTTTCTTTTTGGGGTGATGAAAAAGTAACACTACATTGTGGTGATAGTTCATAACCTTATGATTATATTAAAAACATTGAATTATATACTTTAAATGTTTATATTATATGGTATGTGAATTGTACCTCATTAAAGCTTTTTAAAAAACATCTTTTTGCAAATGCTAGAAAACCCAACTCAGAGTGATATAAGCAGAAAGGAAATTTGTTAGCTTCTGCTCTTCGGTAAGTGGGTGAGTTTGGAGGTAGATACGGCTTCAGTTACTGCTTGAGTCAGGAGCTGAAACAGGTCGTCAGCACTTGGGTGGAGACTACCCAACACATGGAGAGCAATCTGAATGCTTTGGTCTAAGTGAAGGACAGTGGATGCTCAGCAAGCCTCTGTGCCCTGCAGGCTTGAGCTGACTCAGGAGGTAGCCACTCCAGAGGAGGAGAGGGGCGCCTTTCTGGCTTTGTCTATGCAGAAGGCAAGGTTGGGGCACGGGGCTGGAAGAGAGAAGGAGCTGTTTCCGCTCCTAGTCACTCTATGATCCTGAGCAAATACTTGACCACTTTATTCATTTGGTCACCCAAACCGTATTAATTGAGCACCTACTATGTACAGACACTGAGTTGGGATACAATGTGAACACAGCAGCCACGGTGCCCTTCCTTAATCACCCAGCAGAGAATGCTGATGACGAACCAAACCTGGACCACGCAGTGTGCCAAGTGCTGTGAGTCGGAAAGTCCAAGGTGCTATGGGAGCACAGGGCAGGGGCACCCGTCCTGGCCTTGGAATGAGCGGAGGCCAGACAGGCTTCCTGGAAGAAGGAGTTCCAAAGCTGAGACATTAACGAATGCAGCAGGCAGAGGGAACAGAATATGTGAGGGCAGAAGCCAGCCCGGCCGGGTGGGATACAGGAGCAGGAAGTATGGAGTAGAGAGGGAGGAGGTGGAGGGTAGGCAGGCACCCGCCAGGAGGCCTTGTAACTGTGGATGTTATCCCAAGGCCGGTGGGCTCTGATGAAACCCATCATTGAGAGGACAGGTGTGAACTCACCTGGCCTGGCCTGCACACCGAATGAAGCTAGTCTACACCAGCCAGGCCTCCAATCCACTACTGTGATTTCTCGATTCATGTTCCCAACCTCTGAGCCTTTCCATTCTGGCTTTGACCCTTGGATACACCACCAACCTATAGTAGCTCAGGCCCCTGCCCACGGGCCTTGCCCAGACTCCAGGACTTTCATCTTCCTCTTCGATGGACTAGCAGATCCATGAGCCTTTTCCTGCCACTGCCCGGCTCGCTAATCTTCCATGGGGTCGGATGAGTCAGATACACAGTAGATAAGGAAAAGCCACAAGCAACCACTGGCTGCCTCGTTCTAATGAGGTCTAATCACACTTATTAGCCCTGGGAGGCAGAGAAGGAGGAGGGAACAGACAAAGGCAATCTGGTCAGGAAGCGCCTTTCTGGATGTCTTTATGCATCTGCACACCACCTGCTGAGCAGGAGGGCGAGTGGGGCCTCTGTAATCCTCCCCGCTCCTCTGCCCTAGACTGTGTCCCCAAGTGCCATGTCGGTGATATCAGCCGCTGTCAAACAAGGTCAAAATGCAGATCGGAAACAGCCACAGCTGAGTGAGCATCTTAATAGCAGCTCCGGGCTCCACGGAGCTGTCCACGTATGTGACAAGCTTTGGTTCAACAAATGTTTAGGAAACGACTGTTTATTCATTTATTCGTTTGTCCATTAATCATTTACTCAAAATGCAGTGATAGCATTCCTAGTGCGTGCCAGACATCATGCTGGGTGCTGAGGGGGAGGAGAGGAACCTGACAGGGTCCTACCTCACAGTGCTGGCTTCTCCCAATGTGAGGGGATGAGACCATGAAGTAAAAGATAACTACAGAGTGACATATGCTATACTGGAGGGAGCACAGGTGCTGACAAAGCTCAGAGAAGAGGCACTACCTGGCCTGGGAATCCTGGAGAGGGTCGTTTATGGTGAGTCCTGAGAGTGAATAAGTGTTCTGGGCAGAGAGACGTGTGCACATGTTCCAGAATATGCAGACAAGAAAGTGAGAGCAGTTGTGTTTAATGCCCTGATCTGGAAACAACCCAAGTGTCCAGTTTCAGTAGAATGGATATTCATTCACACAATGGAATATTATATAGCTAAGAAAACAGATGGACCCCAGATACACAACCACATGGGTGAACCTCAAGCTCAATGTTGGGCAAAAAAGAACGTGCACAGTCCAATTCTAGTCACATAGAGTTCCAGGCAAAACTAAACTACAGTGCTTAGGGGTACTTATACACAGGCAGTAAAACTATAAAGAAAAAATGATCATAAATTCAGATTAATAGTTCTGTCTTGGGGAGGAGAAGGTTATGATTGGGGAGTGGCACACAGTGGGCTTTAGGGGTCTTGATAATGTTCAATTCCTTGGCCTGGGCGGTTGTTCATGGGCATTTGTTATATAACCATTATCTTGTACAAATATGTGGCTTGACCACAGCAACAACTCGTCTTCCATGGGGAGAGGATGTTTGCACACTTGAGACTGAAGAGCATGGCGGTTGGAAGCCTGTGTTCTGCTGTTGGCTGCTTGGGTTCATCTCCACCTTGGACAAGTGATTTGACCTGTCTAAGCCCCAGGTTTCCTGATCTGTAAAACAGGGATAATAATAGTACCAGCCTCATAAAGTTGTTTTAGGTTTAAATGTGATAGTGAATGTAAAGTGCTCAGCACAGAGCCAGGTACATAAATGTAATAATTAATCATCATCATCATGACTATTAACATTATCACCCTCATCACCATCACCATCATTACCATCATCATCACCACTGTCACCATCGCCATCATCACCATCACCATCATCATCATCATCATCACCACCATCACCATTACCATCATTATCACCATCACCATCATCATTATCATCACCATCAACATCATCATCACCACCATCACCATTACCATCATCATCACGATCACCATCACCATCATCATCACCACCTTCACCATTACCATCATCATCACCATCACCATTATCATCACCATCACCATCACCATCATCATCATCACCATCACCATCACCATCATCATCACCACTATCACCATTACCATCATCACCACCATCACCATCACCATCATCATTATCATCACCATCATCATCATCACCACAACCATCACCATTACCATCATCACCATCATCACCATCACCATCGTCACCATCACCATCATTATCATCACCATCATCATCATCACCACCATCACCATTACCATCATCATCACCATCACCATCATCATCATCACCACCATCACCATTACCACCATCATCACCATCACCATCATCATTATCATCATCACTACCATCACCATCACCATCATCACCATCATCACCATCACCATCATCACTGTCATCATCACCATCACCATCACGATCATCACCATCATCATCACCATCATCATCACCATCATCACCATCACCATCATCATCATCACCACCATCACCATCATCACCATCATCGCCATCATCACTATCACCATCATCACCATCACCATCACCATCATCATTATCATTATCATCACCATCATCATTATCATTATCATCACCATCATCATCATCATCACCACCATCACCATCAGCACTACCATCATCACCACAGCCTCTCTTTTTCCTTCTTGCTAATCCATCCAAATTACCTCTGCATTATCCTCTTCTCCCACCTCTTACTTCCTCCACCTCTGTCTTCTTCATAACTATCTTCATCTAGAAATTGAATAACCAGTGACAGTGCTCCCTGGGGTCATAGGTATTTCTAGACCTCGGTAAATAAGGAAGTAAAATTTTGCCTACCATTTTTTCAAGGCTCTTCCATTCTCAATTTCAAATCATCTGTCCAACTGACAGAACACACATCCCAAATTTTGGCTCAGAATGTGCTTCCTCTACTTGGACTAGAAATGCCAACCATGTCTTCTTCTGTCACAAGGCAGGACCCCTCCCTTACCACAGCTGACTGGGTCAGGAGTGCATGCCTGACTTAGACTGGTCCCAGCTGACTCTCCCAGGAGTCAGGATCCACAGAGTCCAGTTTGCCGACTGTTGGGGCATTGGACTGAGAGGTGGTGGAAAGAGCAGATAGCAGCAGAGAAGGCTGGTCTATGGAGAGTGGAGACATAGAGCAAACAGCTCCAGAGGAGAGACGGTGGGGCCCAGGAGAAGGGAGAGACCTGGGCTCTCCTGTCTTCTCATTCCTGCTGGCCTACTAATTGCATAATATTTCCCTTTAAATGCATCTCCCCTCACCCTCTTTGTCTTTTTTTAACTTGGATAGATTTACTTTCAAAGAAAACTTTACATTAGTAATTTAGATAGAAGATCAGTAGCATATGATCTTCTCAGAAGGAAACAGTAAAAATAAATACCACAAACAAATAATAAGAATAGACACAACCATCAAAAATTTAAATTAAGTAGTAAGAAATAAGTGAAAAATAAGCCTAATTGTTGACAAAGTGTTTATCGGAGAAATGCATATTAAAATCACAATGAGATACCACTACACATCCACTAGATGGGCTCAAATGAAAAACACTGATGTTACCAGGTGTTAGTGAAGATGTGAAGCAACTCGAACTCTCACCTCCGCTGGGGGACCGCAGATTGACTCAGCCATTTGGAAAACTAAATACTAAAATTAAATATACACCCACTCTCCGTCCCAGGAAGTTCACTCCTAGGTGTGCACTTACAAGAAATGAGTGTTCACCAGAAGACACATACAACAGTGCTTGTACCAGCTTTATTCAAGATAACCCCAAACTGGAGATAACACACAGGTTTGTCAACAGGAGAATAGATAAAGAAATTGTAGTATATTCATGCAATGGAATATTATACAGCAAGGAAAACAACAAAGTGCTGTTACACACAACAAATTAGATGAATCTGAGAGGTAATGTTGAATGAAAGAAGCCAGACACAAATGCATGATTCCACTCATTTGAAGTTCAAGGATAAGGCAGAACTAATCTACGGTGATACAAGTCAGGGTAGCTGTTCCCTGAGGTGGATGGAGATGCACAGGGAAATGTTCTATGTCTGGAAGCGGATGGGGCTATCACTGCTGCTGCACTGGTTATCTACACTGGGTGAGCACTGGGCAGAGAGGTGGCTACCGTGGCAGGTAGTATGATTGCTGTTATAGCTCCTGATGTCATGCTTCCAGCGGCTGAGTTGGAGAAGGCATTTAGGGATGAGGACTAGGGTGACATTGCAGGACAGCAGTGGAAAGGGGTGGCCACACGCCTGCTCTGAATTCAGACTCTGCCACTTACTAGCAGGTTAGCCCCTTTGCCCAAAGTTCCGGCTCCTCCTCCATGAAGTGGCCTCCACCCTGGGGGCTGATGTAGCTTGGGGGAGGTGGGGATTTCAGGGCACCGAGCCCAGCGCGCAGCAAGTACCCGCTGGCTGTCCTTATGGAGGAGGGTCAGGTTCCTGGCACTCCTGGTGGAGAGGACAGTATGGACGAGTCTGGAAACACTTGAACTTGGACTGTCAAGCTTGGAGAACAGTTTCGATGAGAACTTTCTTGCCTGTCTTAGGCAAGTCATTTATCTGCTCTCTGCCTCGGTTTCTTCATCTGTAACATGGGGATAATCACACCCCTAGGACCCACTTCTTGGAGTTGTTATGAGGAACAAATGAATTAACCACTGGAACATGCTGGGAAGGTGCCTGGCCCACTGTTGACACTCATTTTAGCCACTGTTTTACTAGCATTTTCTGTAGCATTTCCTGGGACTAAGATGTGGGCCAAGGCAGCTATGGGGTAACAGAAAAAGACAAAGGGATGTGCCCAGCAGGATGTTTTAGAGTTGAATTTCAAAGCTCAGATCAGGGTTTCTCAATTATTCTCCTTAGCAGACTTGTGACCCTGGAGCTGGTCAGCAATTAGTCACGAACAAAGGATCCCTCTGTCATCATCTCCACACAGATCAGTCCCTGGGGATGGGACGCCTGCCCTGAAGGCCAGGGGCTGGCAGCGGAGAGCAGCCCAGGAGCGAGATTACCCTTAAGGTTCTCCTTGCCTTTCTGGGGTCAAGCCCTGGTGCTGGCACTTGCTACCTGTTGTTGGCCTTGGGTCACTCACTTTACCTGCCTGAGCCTCAGTTTCCCCATCTTTAAGAAAGAAGGGATGGTCACAGTCTGGACCCCAAAGGGTTATGCCAGGACTTTGATGGAATAAGGTGTACCAGGTCCTGGCACGGAGAAATCGGCCACAACATCCAGCGCTCCTGACGACTCCTCATTTTTCTGCCACCAGAGCTGGCGTCTTTCTCCGCCTCTGGCTTGGGGAGAATAAAGAGCCCCAGGAATCTCAAGGTTTAGGCCCTCCTGGGCACCTCTAAGCGACTGCCGTCTCTTCCCTGGAGCCGGAGTACGGACAGGTGGGGGTTACGACCAGAAGATGATGCGTGGTGGTCTGGAAGAGGCAGAGCACGTGGGAAGGAGAGGGACATGGGGTGCCGCCAGGACCTGCGGGGCGAAGGCAGCTCCTGTAGCAGAGGATGGTCTTCCTTCTTGGGAATAGTATCCCTGGAGAAGGGAAGGAACAACAATAACAGCAGCTGAGTCACTGAGGACCAATGAGGCAGTAGGGTCCACTCAAATACCTGACTTCCCCGGGGGAGTTGTTTACTCTTCCTCCAACCCTATGAAGTAGGAACAGGAGCTGGTTCCATTTTACAGATGAGGATGGGGGCACAGAGTCATCCATAACTGGCTCCAGTGAGCCAGCGGTTGAGCCGGTTTTCAAAACCTGGCAGCTAAGGGGACTTCGCCGGTGAGATAGCGGTGCCCTTCCTCACAACTGCTCCTGGTGCTGTAGCCAAGCAGACCTCCTAGGTTTGCAGGAGTTTGGGTAATGGCACCAGTTTTAGGGTGTCTCAGGGCTGAGAGACCAAACCCTGGAAGCTGGCCCGCAGTGACCCCAGGAACATAAGACCCTCTGAAGGTTGCCCTCAACAGCTTGTTTCTTGCCATACCCACGGTCCTGGTACAGAGACACAGCCATCACCCAGCAGGGCAGGGTAGCACTGGACTGCAGGAAGAATGGGCAATGAGTGCTAAAGAAGATTCTAGAACTTTAGAGCCAAGGGACCAGGGAAACCATCTAGTTCCTCATTGTATAGGTGAAGACATTGGGCCTCCAGAAGCTGGGAGACTTGCCTGATGCCACACAACAAGTTAGTGTCAGAACCAAGACCAGAACCCAGGTCCCCGATGCCGGGAGGGTGCTTTTCCCTATCACAAATCTATTAACGCCAACTCTTAGATCAGGATAGTCATGCAACAAGGTGTATCGTACACCGCTTGAGTGCCAGCTACTCGGGGTGTGAGAGTGAACGACACTTGTGGTTCCACTTGCATGAAGCATCCAGTCCACTCTGGTTGCTACTGCTGCATAAGAGACCCCCCCCAAAACTTAGTGGCTTAAAACAGGGTGTTATGGACTGAATGTTTGTATCCCCCAAAATTCATATGTTGAAGCCCTAACCCCCACGGTGGCTGTATTTGGAGTAAGGAAGTAATTAAGGTTAAATAAGGTCAGAAGAGTGGGGCCCGGATCCCACAGGATTGTGTCCTTATAAGAAAAGATGCCAGAGAGCTCTCTCCTTCTCTTTCTCCGCCACGTGAGGACACAGTGAGAAGGCGGCCATCTGTAAGCCAAGAAGAGGGCTCTCACTAGAACCCGACCTGGCACCCCGATCTCAGACTTCCAGCCTCCAGAACCGTGAGAAAATAAATTTCCATTGTTTAAGCCCCTCTGTCTGGGGTATTTTGTTATGGCAGCCTGAGCAGGCTGACACACAGGGCTCGGCAAACTCTTTCTGTGAAGGACAATGTGGTGAATGTTCTAGGCTTTATGGGTATGGGGTTTCTGTCGAAACCATTCAACTCTGCCCTTGTGGTGTGAAAGCAGCAGTAGACAGACGTAAACGAATGGGCGTGGTCGTGTTCCAACCAAACTTTGTTTATGAAAACAGGCAGTGAGCTGGCTTTGGCCCCAGAGCTGCGGTTTGCATGATCCCCGCCTGGCTTAACATAACAACAATAATTTATTTTGTTCAGAAACTGAAATTTTGATGGAAACAACCTAAGTGTCCATTGACGGAAGAATGGATAAAGAAAATGTGGTGTATATATATAAATATATTTTATATATATATAATGCAATATTATTTAGCCATAAAAAACAATGAAATTTTGCTATTTGTGACAACACAGATGGACCCCCTAGGACATTATGTTAAGTGAAGTCAGACAGACAAAGACAAATGCTGTATGATCTCACTTACATGTGGACTCTAAAACAAACAAACAAACAAACAACACAACCAAGCTCATAGACATAGAGGAGAGATTAGTGGTTGCCAGAGGTGGGGGTAGGAGGTGGATGAAATGGATAAAGGGAGTCAAACAGTACAAACTTCCATTTGAAGTTCCATAAAGAAGTCATAGGATGTAACGCACAGCATGGTGACTATAGTTAATAATACTGTATTGTATGTTTCAAAGTTGCTGAGAGTAAATCTTAAAAGTTCTCATTACGAGAAAAAAATTCTGTATCTATATGACGGTGACAGATGTTAACTAGACCTATTGTGGTGATCATTTCACACTACATACAAATATCAGATCATGTATGTTGTACACCTGAAACTGTTGTACACCTGAAACTAATATAATGTTGTATGTTAATTATACCTCAAGAAAAAAAGACATTAAAATGATGAGAAGGCACTGCAGGGAAAGCTCCAAGGGCTGGGTCTTGCTCCACGTGACATTAGCTGGAGGTGCCGACGGGAGCCGGGGGATCTGCTTCAAGATGGTGCACTGATACGGCTGGCTGTCGATTGGTGCTGGCTGTTGGCCGGAAGTCCAGCTGGGGCAGTGGGCTGGAGTCCCCGTCTCTCTCCTTGTGCGCCTCTCCACAGGCTGCTTGGGCTTCCTTACAGCATGGTGACTCGGTTCCAAGCTCCAGCATCCCGAGATCGAGAGGCAGAAACTCTAACCTTTGAAGTCACCAGCTGGCCCAGCTCTCAGCAGTGGGAGCATCAGCCCAAGTCTTGGGAGAGCTGTGGAATGGGAGGTGTTGGTGCAGGCATCTCACAGGTGTCGGGGTAAACACAGGCACAGACAAGAAGACAACAGGTAACTGCAGACCACAGCTTGGTTCTTGGAAGGAAACCAACAGGCTTCCATGGAAATGAAAGGGGGGCATTTCTTATACAGGGAAACTGGGAATCCTTTCTGGAGCTGAATCTGGAAAACTTCCTGGTGAGGGAAGAGGGAGCAGGCAAGGGAAAGTCAGCGCAGTGCCCCGAGGCCAGAAAGTTACGGGCTGGAGAGCCCGAAAGCCTGGGCTGGAATCCTGCTCGGTCATTATTTTTCCCTTTGGCCAGGCACCTCGCTGAGGCGGCTCCACATTGGTCTTTACAAAAGGAAAGGAGAGTGTGTAAGACCAGGTCACCTGAGGAGTGCCCATGAGATCATTAACATGAGGGGCTCACCTCAGATGGGTGCAAAGAGCCATGAAATTCCGCGTGGTGGTAGAGCTTCTTGTTTTTTCTCCCTGGTTTTTGTTTTGAAATTGCTGGGTGGTACTGTGTTTATAGCCTTGGAGAGTTTCCTCCAAAATGAAATCAATACCGCCAGCCCTACTTTACAGGAGAACCATTTTCAAATTGCACAAAATGAGTGCCTCTGATATCTGCATTTCAGAGAAGAGAGTCTGTCACTGCTGGAGCTAACCTGACGGTACATGGCTGAGGAGGGAGGGTCAGTTGGTGGGCCGGGGAGGTACTGTATTGGAATTGCCAGGGGTAAAGGGATGCGTTACCCAGAGGTAGAAGGTACTGACCAGTAATTGTTTGGAACCAATCACTATTTTCCAACAAGATCTCAGTTGCAATCCACTGCTCTTGTGAGGAAGAGCTGCTGAATCAGCAGAAAATGGGCTGGAACTAAAATGGAAGAAAGTGCAGAGTGTACAAGAGAAATGGCAATTTTACGTCAACAGTGTTGGGGGAGCAGGCAGAAGGCTGGGTGTCCCATGTAGAATCCATGCCCTTCCCTGGGGGGCTAGCCTCTTAATAACAGCACCACTTCCCACTTCTTGAGTGCTTACCATGTGCTGGGTGCCCAGCTCCTTGAATTCTCACAGCAACCTTATGGGATCTATGATTATGCCCATTTTACAGATGAGAAAAACTGAGCTCAGACATATTAAGTGACTGCCCAAAGCCATACAGCTGGCCGGCCCTGGAGGCAGGATTTGAACCTGAACCTGGTGAGGAAAGTCTGCAGTCTTTTGCCTACACATTCACAATATGTAATTTTCCATTTATATCAAACAGCCCTGAGATGCTATTTCATACCCATTTAGATTGACAAAATAAATAAATGGAAACATAATAGGAAGTCTGAAAACACCAAGTGTTGGCCAGAAAGTGGAGAACCAGAAGGGCGAGGGCCCTGCAGGCTGAGAAAGAGATCACTCCAGGTGTTCTGGAGAGCCATGTAGCAGCTTCTATTAAGTCCAAGGTGTGCTTGACCCAACCGCCCACCCCTAGGCATTCAGAGAAACCTTCCAGATAGCACAGCGGGACACCAACCAGAAGGGGCATTGAACAGTGTAACTGCAAATCACAAAGCAAAACTGGAGAGGCCCTAAATGTCCCTGCGCAGGGGGGTGGGTAAGAGGACTGCCCTCCAGGCTGGTGGCGCTTTAGAAAGGGGGCTTTTGGTGCCCAGGGCAAGGTAGAAAGTTGACTTGAACTCCTGGAGTCCGAGGAGGGGCTAGTTTTTCAGTGAGAGTCTGTTTAGCCAAAGGTGGGAACCACGCAGGCAGGAGAAGTTGCAAGCAGGGCCCCCAGCACATTAGATGCTTCAAACTGCACCTTTTCCTGCGTCCTAAATCTCAGGCTCCGTGGCCTGGCTTGCAAATCCTGGCTCCATGCGGCTACCCTGCCCGCACTCCTATTAGCTCAGACCGGTGCTCCGCATCCCTGGCTGCTGCCATTTGCCGCACACGTTCCCTGGGAGGGCTGGGAACGCGGGCTTCTGCCTGCGGATTTATAGTCCAGGAAATGCATTTTAAATCGGTCCCAGGATACTCGGATCCAGGAATCAGACACCATCTCTTGGGGGTGGGGGTAGGGGGTGGGAGTACGTGTGGAGAGAGACTTAGCAACGCGAATGGCGATCCCACTTTGCTCCCCCAAAGTGCGACCGCTGCCGGAGTGGGGGGCTACCTGTTGGCCAGGGCGCAGGGAAGGGAAGGAATTTGGGTGTCTTTACTCCAAGATGCGTGCATATGGCCAGACTTTCTCTTAATTTATGGGGAGGGGGCGTTCGCCAAATTCCTGTTTTCTGAGGCGAGCTCTCCCCTTCCTCCCACATGTGGACCCAAACTGCCTGTAAGGAAAAAAGACGGATTATTTGTCATAGGGAAAACCACCTGTGGTCTGCCTAGAGCCTCTTCAGTCAAGTCAGGGGGAGGCGTCGCGTATAGGAGCCAGGCGCGAGGGGCGAGGCAAGGGGTGGGGGAGCGGAAACTTTCCGGGCGCCCCCAGACCGCCCTGGGCCTGCTCTGCCGGGCTTCACCTCGCGGCTCCCGGGAGGGGACAGAGAGCGCTCTGGGTGCTGGGCGCCTTCCCATTACGCAATTCCTGTCCCTTTAAATCTAAGTGCTGGGAAAGGTGGGGCTGTGGCTCCCTAGCTGGACCCCTATTTCCAGACCGGCCCCGGCAAGGGGGGCAGTCGGGCGGGCGGGAGCGCCGGCTGTGGGGTGCGGGAGGGCGGGGCGCCCGGGGGCCCCGCCCGCGCCCCGCGCCCTCCGCCAGGCCGGGCAGCGCCCCTCTCCAGGCCGCCCGCGCGCTCGGGGCGGGGGCCGGGGCCGGGGCGCGCGGGCGGGCGGGGTGCGGGAGGCGGGGCGGGGGCGCGCGGGGGCGCGGGCGGGCGGGGTGCGGGCGCGCGCCGCGTCGGCCCGAGCGCGCGAGCCGGGCCCAGAGCGCACGCCGCCGCCGCCGCCGCCGCCGCCGCCGCCGCCTCCCGACCCGCCGCATTGCTGCTGCCGCCGCCGCCGCCCCGGCCCGGCCCGGCCCGCGGCCCCCAATATGGTGCAGCCGCCCGCGCCACCGCCCGTGCCGCCGCCGCCCGCGGGCCCCGCCGCCGCCCTCGGGCGCCCGCAGCGCGGCAGCCGCAGGTGAGGGGCTGCGCCCTGGGCCTGAGTCGCCCGCCCGTCCGGCCTGCGCGGCCAGCCCCGGGCGGGCTCGCCTCCGAGGGGCACTTGCCGCTGAGGTGGAGCCGCTGGCACCACACGCTCCTGCTCCTGCCCCCTCCCTCCCCCTCCCCTCCCTCCCCTCCCCTCCACTCCCCTCCCCCCTCCTACCCTCCGGTCCTGTCTCCAGCGGGAGCGCGAGACGCTGGTCAGGCTCCGCGGCGCAGCTCGAAAATGAATAATCGCCCCCAATTGACTTAAATTCCACCGAAGCCGGCGCCGCGGCCGCCGCCGCTGGGGATCTGCTCGCTGTTTTTTGCTTTCTTCATTCTTCCTAAAAAAAAAAAAGCAAAACAAAACCAGCCAGCCAGCCAACCAGGAATCCGGTTTGTTGATCGCCTTATTTTTTTTTTTTCACCGTTTGCGGGATTTGCAAACCGAGTTACATGCATGTCCAGTGGGGGTAGGTTTAATTTTGACGATGGAGGGTCCTACTGTGGAGGCTGGGAGGACGGCAAGGCGCACGGCCATGGCGTCTGCACCGGCCCCAAGGGCCAAGGCGAATACAGCGGCTCGTGGAGCCACGGCTTCGAGGTGCTGGGCGTCTACACCTGGCCCAGTGGCAACACGTACCAGGGCACCTGGGCGCAGGGCAAGCGCCACGGCATCGGCCTGGAGAGCAAGGGGAAGTGGGTGTACAAGGGCGAGTGGACGCACGGATTTAAGGGGCGCTACGGGGTGCGGGAGTGCACGGGCAACGGAGCCAAGTACGAAGGGACCTGGAGCAACGGGCTGCAGGACGGCTACGGCACCGAGACCTACTCGGATGGCGGTAGGTGCGCCCGTGCGGGCGGCCGGGACGGGGGCTGGGCCGAGGGGCACCTTCTTCTCTTGCCTCTTCTGTTTATCTCTGGGGAAGTTGAGATTCTCCCTCCAGCGGGGCTGGGGGCACCTGGGGCTTTTCCTGGGGCTCCCTGGAGGCCACAGCAGCCCTGGCTACAGGTTGCCCCACTGCCTGGTGGGGGACAGCGCCCCTGTGCCAGCTGAAAGGTATTGGGGGCTTTCCAGGAGCAGAGTCAGGCCTGGGAGCCCCGGAGCTGAGCAGAGTGTCAGTGCATCATCCGAGAGCAGGCCAGAGACCTACTGGAAAGGCCAGACTGGGCCCAGGGCCTCCTCTGGGACGCGCCAAGGGCCAGGGGGCCTGGCAGAGGGCCCCCTCCCCTTGTTGGCAGAGCTCCCTTGGTGCTGGCCTTCTGGAGTCAGGCCCCAGCTCTGCTTCTTGATTTCATGCGATGCCTAAGGGCCTCCCTTAGTCCTGATCAACCCAAGCCAAGGGAAGGGAGCAACTGGAAGAGCTAGAGGCGGGGGCCGTGACCCCACACCAACACAGCAAGGCAGTGAACTTCTGGGTGGTTGGATGCGCAGCCAGCTCTGCTGGAGCAGGCTGCTGGGGGAGGGAGGGAGGGAGGCCCATCTGTTTAGTGAGAGCCCAGGAATCTCGCCTTTCAGCGGCTGAATCATTTTCACCGTTAGTTTAGGGAATGCTCTGTGCCTTCATTCTAAGATGCCACCACAGTCAGGGCTGATCTGCTGCCGGAAGCCGGCGAGCTGCCCGCACGCCCGTTGCTGCTGTAAGATGGTTTCTGTGCAGGAAGCCTTGGCCGGCTTTGCAGCTGCCCCCTGTCCCAGACACTCCAGTGTCCACTCCTCAGTGCGTCTGACAGCCATAGAGCATTTACTGTTCCTGGAAGCCAGACCCCAAGCAAACCTGCCCTCCACTTGCCCCCTCCCCCATCTAGGAGCTCATCCTCGGAAGTGGCTCCATGCCTCCCTCTTGGCGGCTTGGTAATTTTTCAGGCATGGATGCCTGGGAAAGGACTGGGGCACAGCAGTGACTTGTGTGCTTCTGCTGGGCATAAAAATCATGAGCGTATGTGTGATCTTCTCCCTGCCTGCTCGCTGCTTCCAAGTCGCGTGAAGCAAGTGCTCAACACCTGCTCCTCGGCCACGTCCAGGAGTGATGGAGGGCTAGAGAGTAATTATTATTTTGGCTTATGCAACTGAAAGGCAGGGTTCATTATTACTCAAAGGGGAGGAGGCGTGGGGGGGGGGTCAGTTAATTATATAATGTTCCTGCCTGTCAAAGCCGTGCCCAGCCCCATCCCAGGCGGCCTCTTCTGTGCTGTTGTTGTTTTCATGGGGCGGGTTGGAGAGCTTCCCTGACCCCGGGGCGCCGGGGCGGCAGAGCAGACGGCCCTCCCTGGGTTCCAGGCCGTGGGCGTGTGCGCGCGCGCAGGTGCCGGCAAGGCAAGGCCCGGGCAGCAGATGTAGGTGGCTGAGGTGGGCGGCTGAGCAGCCTGGTACTCCTACCTGGGCTGTTTGGGAGTCCAGGGGTAGTTGCCTCCCCAGGGCTCTGTCTAGGCTGCTCTGCAGGTCTGTCCCTCCAGAGGTGCTCCCAGTGGTGTCCGAGCCAGGAGAGCAGCTTCATGGTCTTGTGCAGGCCGGCGTCACATAGGAGCATGGGGAGGAGAGGAGCCAGGCCCCTTTCTCTGGAAACTTCCCAGAATATCTAACAGTGAGGTCTAGCACCCCAGTCTGCCTGCCTTCCCTGGACAGAATTCTGTCCTTCATTCACCAGATATCTACTGATTGTCTACGATGAGCAGGTGCCCTGGGCTCTAGGAAGAGAGCAGTGATCAGAGCAGGCAAAAATCTTTGTCTTCATGGAGCTTCCATTTTAGAGGGAAGGTGATTACATTGCGGTTACTCTGGGGAAGAGAATATCTGATTTAGTGGCTGGCCATAAGTTTAGGGTCTGACATGTTGTAAGAAATGCTTCTTTTATTGCATCAATGTCCTTGGGTCTTTATCTGCCATCCAACTGGCTATGCAGTGTTCCGGTCCCTAAAGCACTTTCCCTCTGCATTGTCATGTTTGAGTCTCCCACGATGGAAAGGAGGGGATCGTGTCCATTTTACAGGTGAGGCCAGTGAGGCCCAGGAGCCTGTGTGACAGGCAGGGCCCCCATCCTTTGATGGCAGAGTCGAGAGTTTGAGCCCTGATCTGTCTGGGGCCAAGCTCCCTTTCTCCCACATCATACTGCCTGTACGCCAACTGAGGCAGACACACAGATGCAGGGCCCCAGGGCTGACTGCTCCCTTTTGGTCGGCGACGTGACATGATGGAAAGCCAAAGTGACCCTTCTGGCCTGGGATAACCAGGTCCAGATGTCTGGGGCCACTTTTCTGGAACATGGTCCCCTCTTCTAATTAGGAAGGAGGTGACTGTTGAGAATGCGTGCCCGCAAGCGGTCTATCAAGTGAGCAGAGCCAGAGTGGGGTGTCATCATCCACCAGAACAGAGCAGTGAGTGTCGATGCCTTCCCCCAATTCCGCTGGTGGGCGGTGAGAGGTCACGCTTCAGAGAGGGCAAGCAGACCCTCAATGAGGTAATGGTCTTGACTCCAGTGCGACTTTCCCTTTGCACAAGGGGTGGAATGTCGGGCAGACAACAGCAAAGCTTCCAAACTTCAGCCCAGCTCCGGGTGCTGATTTGGGGAAACAGCGATTTCCATGAATAACATATAGACGGCAGATGTGTTCTACATGTAGCTGGGATTGGTATGGAATCCATTTCAACTGGGGATGCTTCTGCCAACTCCTCCCCCTCCAGGTTCATCCCCTCCTGAGCACAAGGCAGGCACGGCTCATTGAAGTGAGCTGAGTGGCTTACACAGTCTGTCGGGTGACCCCACGGAGATGGTGAGGTGGGGTCGTGGGGTGGCAGGAGCACATGCTGTGGAGTTGACAACTGTTGGGCTTGAATCCTGGCTGTGCCTTTGCTCCGCTCTGTGACCTTGGGCAAGTTACTTAACCTCTCTGAGCTTCTGTTTCTTCATCTGTACAAAGGGCTGCTGATGATATCTGTGGAGTAGGTGGGGATTAACTGAGGTGGTGTACACCCATGGCTATGTCAGGAATATAGTAAACATTTGTTATTGTTTATCACTATTTTATTATTACAGTTCACAAGCAATAAATGTCACTTATAATGATCATTATTAGAACCAATAGCCAGACATGATAATGATGATAATGAAAATGGTAAGAAATATTAAGTAATATTAAACACTTACTGTGGGCCAGGCATGCGGCAGGTGTTGGCATGAATTATAGCACTTAATTCCTGTACCTCTCCAGCGCTGGTTTTCTCTCTCCTCCCATTTGCCACATTGGGAAGCGGAGGCTCAGAGAAGCAGACTTGGCTGATGAGCACTGAGCGGCACCAGGATTCACGCTCAGGACAACGATTGCAGACCTGTGGTTTTGTGTGGAACACCTCTCTTTAAACTCCCTTGTGCAAAACTGCCTCCCTGCTCCTTCCTCTTCCTCCACACGATTCTCTTCTGGGAGCAAGCAGCCCCAAGCTGTAGGCAAATGCACACACAGACCCCCACACACTGCCCGCCTCCAGTCCCCCTGAGACGCGCTGCCTCTTCTCCACTGGCTGGACCCCTGTGCTTTGCTGCACAGGTAAATATTTCCTCCCGAGTACCGTGTATACAGGACATCTTGGACCAAAAGTTACCCCCCCACAAATAAACCCTCCCACACCCTGAGAGATATGAGTCATGTCACACACCCAGCCTCTCCCCCTCATACACAGATTCCGTTCACCGGCCCAGATCCCTCAGCCCACACAAATCACACACGCCCACAGTCAGAATTCAGATCCCCCTGCGCCTGCGCACACACGCGCACAATACACCTGTCACCCAGAGATGTTCTCCACCCCATCCCCCCAAACGCAGCCACTTGTGCCCTCCCAACTCTGCTCACCAAGTACTCCCAACCCCAACCCCTACCGATTCCTGCTCCTGAGAAGCATTACCCCGTGTGGGAGAGTGCCAGCCCTGAGGGAGGGCTCAGATCACAGATGGAGCCGGACGCTTCGTTTCCACTTTAGATACAACTTTATGCAGTGAAGTCCCCTTTTAAGGGGGAAAAACCCTCATCCAGACAAAATGAGTGACCACTGGGCATATTTTTGGTCATGAATATGTGAAAGTAAACTCTTTTTTTAAATCCAAATGCCCAGGTTAGGAGGCAGCAGGCCCATCAACTCAGATATTCTAGCTGTTACACCAATAGGAACTCATTTCAGAGACAAAAGAAGCACTCAGCTATTGGAGGCAAACGCGCATCTCCTCAGAGACTCTCTTGCAGCCACTTTGGGGAGGGAGAAGGCTCCACGAGGTGAAAGGAGAAACAAAAAGCAAATAACTAGTTCTTTGTTGCCAATACTAGCTGAGAAAGAAGTGCTATTGAAGACTCCCCTCGCCCAGCGCAGCCCTGCAGCGGTGTGACGTGCTTTGTATTAGGAAGCTGGGAAGGAGCTGAGGATCAGCGCCCTCCGAAAATAGCCATCTCCCGGCTAGTTAGTGGTAGTCCTAGCTGACGTTACCAGTGAATGCAGCGAACCTGAGGGCAGAGGGGACAGTGGGCCCATCTTTTCTGAGGACACCCAGCTAGAGAGAGGAAGACCCCGGAAAAACAAAGGCTAGTGGTGGCTATAGGGGAAGGGCCAGGAGCTGCTGCTATTTTTCTTCAAGGCTCTTTTTCTTCCTCAATTTCCCCTAGGCCTCCACCACTCTAAAGATAACTAGCTGTCAACTATGAGCTGACAATTCTGTATGTAACACTCATTGTGTCATTAGATGATGACAAGATATTTAGATTTATGAGTAGAAAAAAGGGTGATGTTTGTTTGAATTTTCCACAATGGTCCGGCCAGTCTTGGATCAGCTGCTCCCCCAGTTTGTAGTTTCCTGGCTTGTGAGAGGTCATGTGGCTTGTGAAGGCCGGCGCTGCACGGGTCCTGGCTTTGCCACAGACAGGCTCTGTGGACTAGAGCAAGGAGCTCTCTTGGGTCCAAGGTGTCTTTTAGGAGGAGAGAGGAGTGGTATGTTCAGCACCCTGGAGAGCGCCCCACACACACTGCCTGGGCTGTCTGATGGCCAGCTTTGCTCTAATTCCCTCCAGGCCACCTCTTCCAGCTAAACCGCATCTCCTTGCCCGTGACCGCCTGGCCCTGACCCCCCAGCACACTCGGCCATCAGAAGTTTGCCTGCTCCCGCTCTGTCAGTGTGTGGATTCCATCCTCCAGGAAACACCACCACTGGGGGAGGGTTTGCCTATTTTTTACCCAATCCTGTCAGTTTTTCTAAAATAGGTGAGTGCCTTCTAGGTGTCTCTTGGTGACCTGAGAGAAATCTCGTAGCTGTTGGCGGTGGGTTTGGGGTGGGTTCTTACTGAGACTGGTAGAAGTCACTCTGAAGGGCTTCGAGTGGTGTGTGCTCAGTTCCCACGGAGCTGACAGGTTACAAGAGCAGAACCACAGGCAGCAGCCAAAGAAAGACTGTTTTGCCACCGTTCTCCTTAAATCAGCATCAATGGATTAGTCATCTAGACCAGCTCTACCCAATCCAGTGGCCACTGGCCACGTGTGGCTATTTGAATTTAAATTTAAATGAATTACAATGAAGTAAAATTTAGAATTTCAGTGCCTCAGTCACACTAGCCACATTTCAAGTGCTCAATAGCCACATGTGACTAGTGGCTACCTTATTGGACAGTGCAGAGACAGAATATTTCCATTGTCATGGAAGGTTCTCTTGGATGCACTGGCGTGGAGTGTAAGCGTCATGCAGGAAGGGCTGTGTGTCTGTGCCTATCACTACTTTGTGTTGAGGGACTAAAATGGTGCCGGCATACAGTGGTCACTCAATAAATATTTGTGGAATGAGTGAACTGTGCAAATGCAGTAGTATTTGGTAACTTCATTCACCATCATCATTTCACCCATCCATCTCATTGCAAGAACTTAGAACTGGACATAGACTGTTCAAGGAGAGTTTGAACCCTCTCTCTAAAGTGTCACTGTTATGATCCCCTGATCAGTTTTGTTACGTTATTGGCTCTGTCGTTGTTCATAAGAGACTGGGCAGTGTTTTACATAAGTAAGAGGGATGGTGTTGAGTACAGTGAATAATAGAGTGATGACGTTCTAATGCTGTGAAGCAATCATGACCAGGGGACAGTTCGGAGCACTATTTCATGAGCAGTGTTCATTGCAAAGTGCTAGCAAAGACAATCAGAAAAATAAGTTCCTTTTCATCTACCCACTTTCTAACTGTTTCTTTACTGCCACCTCTTCCTCGGCTTGATCCGTTCAGTCATTTGAGAAGCATTTACTGAGTTCCTACTATGTTCAAGATGCAAAGACAGAAAGCTCAGGTGCAACTTCAGAATCCACCTGGATATATTGCTGAGCACTGACTCTGTGTCTAGTCCATTTGGGGCTGGTGTAACAAAAAACCACAGCCTGGGTGGTTTAAACAAAAAACATTTGTTTCTCGTGGTTCTGGAGGGTGGGAAGTCCAAGATCAAGGCTCTGACAGATTCGTTGTTTGGTGAGGGGGTTGTAGACTGCCAACTTCTCTCTGTGTCCTCATGTGGTGGAAGGGGCCAGGGAGCTCTCTGGGGTCTCTTTTGTAAGGGCACTAATCCCATTCACAAAGGCCCCACCCTCATAACCTAATCACCTCCCAAAGGCCCCACCTCCTAATACCATTACATTGGGGGTTAGGTTTCAACATACGGATTTTAGGGGAGACACACGCAGTCTATAGCACTATGTAGTGTGTAGTTTATGGTAATGTAGGGGACTGGAAAAAAAGAAACAAATCAAAAATAAAATACAAGAAATAGGATGATGTGACTTCTACCAAAAAGAAAATGCAGTCTGGATGCAAAACTAAAACATGTGAAATATTTAGGGGTTTCTCATGCCAGACTTTGGGGATCCTGCATGGGAATACTGCAGGTGAGAGTTCTGAGATGGGAAGGGGGAGATGTGTGTGTCCTTGAGGGAGTAGCAGAGGCGTCCCAGCAGAGGGGACACCTGAGTTGAGTGTGAGTGACAGGTATTAGGGTGGCCGTTCCCCCATGACTGAAGTTGCTGACTTTGAAGGAGACGTGTCCTCAGCTTCAGTCTTATCATCTCTGTGATCGAGTGAGAACACTTGCTCCCTCTCAATGTGTGCCATCTTCTGCCTTCCCAGGAATGTCACAGCTGTGGATTGGGACCCAGGGAGGGCTCCCTGCTGCTTTTGGAGACCCCCAAAAGAATCGAGGGTCAGTCTGCTGCTGGTGGCACAGAAATTGGGCAGAGTGTTGGCCTGTCACTGTCTCTTACTCTAGGCCAGTGCTCCCTACACTTGAGCGTGTATCAGAGCCACCTGAAAGGCATGTTAACACAGATTGCTGGCCCACCCCTGAATTTCTGGGCCTGAGATGTCACCCAAGGATTTACATTTCTTACAAGTTTCAGATGATGCTGATGCTGCTGTTTTGGGGACCCCAACTTTAGAACCATGGATCTAGGCTAGTGCCCCTTAACCCTGGCTGCATAGTAGAATCACCAGGCATGGTCCCCTGGGAGACTGTTATAATGCAGAATCTCAGGCCCCCACAGACCTCCAGGGTCAGAATCCGCGTGTTTGCGGGATGCCCAGGCAGTTCGAGAGTGGGAAGCACCGCTGTAGCACACCAGTTCCAACCTCAGCTGTGCATGGAGTCATCTGGGTGCTTCGAAAAATGCTGATGGCCAGGCCCCACCCAGAGATGCTAGCTGAGGTGGTCTGGGTGCAGCCTGACATTGGGATTTTTTTTTAAACTGTCCAGCTGATTCTGATGCGCAGCTCAGGCTGAGGACCACTTGTCTAGAGCAGCCTCAGCTGCATGTCGGAATCACTGGGAGAGCTTCGATGAGGGACGTGTGCTGGGCTTCCATCCAACGCCACTCTAGCCAGGATGCTGGAGGGTGGCATCTTGGCCTGGGGATGTGATAAAAGCTGGAAGGCCAAGAGTTGCTGCTCTGGCAAGAGTTTTTCAAACTCTAGGTCAAGTGGCTCATGAAATAGATGTTGTGCTTTATTTAATAAAATAAAATGTCTCGTTTTAACTGTCCTCATCCCTGAGGCAGAGGCCAACTGGGAGGGGGACAGGTGCTTCTCCAGGTGTGGGCCTCAGGACCACCTGCATAGGGTGGCACTGTTATGTTTCTGCCTCTGTCAGAACGTGGCCTTCTCCTCTGTGTCTGTGCCCTTTCCTCTTCTGTTTCTTACAAGGACATGTGTCATTGGATTTAGGGCCCAGCCAAAATCCAGGATGATCTCATTTCAAGACCTTTAACTTCATTGCATCTGCAAAGACCCTTTTTCCAAATAAAGGCACATTCACAGGTACCAGGGGTTAGGACGTGGACATGTCTTTTTGGGGGACACAGTTCAACCCACTACAATGTCTTATAGATTTCAGTTTCAAAGTGCTCCTAAGCACATACTTGATAACGTAGAAACCCAAAGCCAGGGAGATTCCTTCCAAAGGATAGTCACAGTTTTGAACATCTGCTTTGTTCTGAGTACTGGGCTGTGTACTTTACCATAAATGTTATTTCTTTTATTCCTTAAAACTATGCTTTGAGGTAAGCCATGTGCTCCCATTTAAGAGATGACAAAAGTGAGGCTTTCAGGGGTACGTGGCTTGATAAGGTCATGTGGCTGGTGGGCAGCGGGGCTCCACTGGCCCCAGAGCTGTCTGCAGCACCCAGTGATGGAGCAATCATTTCAGCCACCCCCTTGCTTTACAGATGGGGGCGCTGAGGCCCATGGAGGAGCCTGGGCTCCTTGCCCACGGCCTCGCAGCAAAGCAGAGGCAGAGAAGGCTGACACCATGTGGGGCCTTCTGCGCCAGGCCCGCGGGAGGCCTTTGCCCAGTAACTCTTACACTTGTGGTTTCTCCCAGACCCCTCTGTGAGTGTGATGAAGCTGTGGGTCTTCTCTCGGGACCCGTGGAAGTCCCTGCACACAGGCGATGTTTTGTGGACCCTTCTGGGAGTTCACAGATTCCCTGAAACTTATCCTTGAACCCCAGGGTAAGAACCCTTCCTTTCTCTACGGGTGCCGAGACATGCCCAGCTTGATGGTCATTGAGCATAGCGAGCAGGAAACGGGAGGAACGCCAGAGCCAGGGCCCTCCCGCAGCCTGAGAACCCGGCGCCCTCCCGTGGCCTGAGAACCCAGCATGTTCCTGCGGGTCTGAGAATCCAAAACGAAGACCAGGAGCATGTAGAGTGGAAAATGCTGAAGCAGGGATTCAACCACCTGTGGTCACCGGTCCGAGTCATCTGACACGATCTCCCTGGACAGGATCCCCAGAAGAGAGCCCAGGAGTCTACAAGAGGATCACACACCTGGGCCATCTTATGCAGCTGGTCCTGAGGACCACACCTGTAGAAGCACCTGTCCCCCTCCCAGTCTGCCTTGGCCTCAAGGGCGAGGACGGGTAAAATGAGACATTTCAAGGCCGAGGTGGTGGCAGTCTTACTGTTGGGAGACCCGGGAGGGAGTTTCAGTTGGGAGGGTTTCAGGTACTAAGGGAAGCCAGGAGGGCCCTCCCGGGAGTAGCAGGTGGGGCCTACCTGGTGGGCAGGGATCACACACCACTGCAGGTTTCATGGGGGGCTGGTTGTAGAAGCAAAGCCAGGGGGCCATGAGCTGGCGCCCTGTGCCTACTTGGGGACCGTCCAGCCAACCTTTGTGCATAATCTTTTTGTGGCCACGCCCTTGGCTGTTTGGTTGCTTTCTGGTGGGTTCAGAGGCCTGGCTGCTTGTGGGTGGCTCTGGCTAAAAAAGGCAATGTAATCGTGCATCACTTAACGACGAGGACATGTTCTGAGAAATGTGTCCTTAGGCAGTATTGTCATGCGAACATCACAGAGTGCATTTACACACCTGGATGGTACAACATCCTACATACCTAGGCTGTATGGTACTCATCTTATGGGACCCTGTCATATATGCGGTCTGTCGTTGACCGATATGTCATTATGCAGTACAGGACTGTAGTTGAAATGCAGTTTGGTGAGGATGGTGTGGGATAAACTGTGGGTTTGCCAGGTGTGGGGCACCCCTCCTCTGACCCCCATGGCGCCTCCAGGCCCTCCGTTAGTGCACAAGCTCCCGTGCACTGTTAAACTGGCTTCCATGGCTGTCTCCTGCCCTTGGACTGGAAGCTCCGGGAGGACAAGAGACAGGGTCTGGTGGGTTCCTCACTGTGGCCGCACGTCGGGGGGAGCTCCAGAAGTCATGGTTGGATGATGAATGAATGGCAGATCAGCAGAGAGCTGGAGGACATGAGGGGCCAGTTGTGGAGAGTGGGAGAAGGAGGTGCAGGGAGGGCCAAGAGTATATTCAAAGGCCCAGAGGCCGGGGCAGGCACGGCTTCAGTTTAGAGAACTGAAGGGAGAGGTGTGTGGCTGCAGCAGGGAGATGTCTGAGCACAGCTTCCAGGCCATGGGAGGGACTTTGGGTTTTGTCTGGAAGCCGGGGAAGGGCACCGGACGATTTAAGCAGGGCAGTAATGCTGTCTGTGTTTGTGTTATTGTAATTAAACCTTTTATTTCGAGATGATCATAGATTCACATGCAGTTGTGAGAATCATACAGAGAGACCCCCTGCACCCTCTGCCCAGTTTCCCGCAATGGTAACATCTTGCAAACTCCAGTTCAGTGTTACAGCCAGGATGTTGACACTGATACAGTCAGATACAGAACCTTCCGTCACCACAAGGATCGCTGTGTCGTCCTTTCATAGCTGTGCCCACCCCCCTCTCACCCCTGTGTCTCCTCAGCCCCTGGCAACCACAGATCTTCTCTCCATCTCTAACATTTTCTCATTTCAAAAACGTTCTATAAATGGAATCATACGGCATGTAATCTTTTGGGATTTTTCCCTCACTGTAATTCTCTGGAGATCCATCCAGGTCACTGCTCTATCAATAGTTCATTCCTTTTTGTTGCTGACTAGTACTCCATGGTGGGTTGGACCAGGGTTTGTTTAACCATTCACCTGTGGAGGGCATCGGGGTATTTCCCTTTGGGGCTGTTGTGAATGCAGCTGCTACAAACTGTCATGGACAGGTTTCTGCGGGAACAGACGTCTTCGTTTGTCTGGGATAAATGCGTGGGAGTGCAGTTGCTGGGCTGTGTGGTAGTTGTACGGTTGTGTTTGCATAAGTGCTCTGGCTGCTGGATGGCGAAGGAAATGGGGGCTAGACTAGAAGCTGGGGGCCCCGGGAGGGCATGCAGGTGTCCAGGGGAGAGGGGATGATGGCCTGGATCTGGGCGGGGCAGTGGGTTGGGGAGAACCAGAACCCTAAGAATTTGGAGGTGGGCGGAGTCCAGGACAGCCAGCTCCCATGTAAGACAGAGGGGACCCTAGGCAAGGAGTGGTGTGGGGCCAAAGGTCGCATTTGGACCATGCTCAGTGTGAGAAGCTGCGTGCGGCCAGGTGAGGATGGCGAGGGTGCAGTGGGATTGTGAGTCTGGATCTAAATGGAGCCACCTCCCACTTCCCACCAGAAGTCAGGGGAGAGGCCGTCACTGGAGGGGAGAAGCCCCAGGACTCAGAATGGGGCGGAGAGGAAGAGGGCAGAAGAGGGAGGAGAGGCATGGCTGACTCGAGCTAGGTGGTGGATGATGTAGTCAGGCTGAGGCTTGGGTACGCCTGGGGAAGGTGGGGCGACACCAGGAGCAGAGATGGGGTGGGGACTCAAGGCTTGCTTGTCCCAGCCACGTGGCCACCATTTTCATCATTATGTTGTCTTATCATCTCCCCACCCCGTGAGGCCAGGTCCATGTAGCTACTGTGCCCATTTTACAGTCGAGGAAACCAAGGCTGGGGATAGAGTGACTTGTCCAAGTCACATGGAAGATCGGGGTTCTGGAAGCCTCGGCATGCACACAGCACAGGACTGAGTCAGACCCCGGCTCCTCGACTATCAGCCCTCATAGGGCCGTCCTGAAGGTGGAATCCGAGACCAGGCAAAGATTTCTGAGCATGCGCCTGGTACGGTGGATTATAGGCCCTGGTCTGCAATTCATGTTTTCCCCACTTGTCCTTATTACATCATAGAGGTTGTTCCATGTCAGACCATGTCAGTTCCATGCACCCCAAGAGGACACAAAGGGTATCGTGTGACATGTTTTTGGTATCACCTATATTGAGATATAATTTACATACTATAAACTTCTCCCTTTTCAAGTGTACAATTGGTAGTTTTTAGTATGTTCACAGGTTGTTCAACTGTCACCACAACCTAATTTTAGAACATTTTTTATCACCCAAAAAAGAAATGCTGTATGCATTAAGCAGTCACTCCACATCCCACTCTCCCAGCCACTGATAACCGCTACTCTGCTTTCTGTCTCGGTGGATTTGCCTCTTCTGGACATTTCGTATAAATGGAATGTGGTCTTTTGTGACTGGCTTCTTTCACTTAATATAACGTTTTCAGAGTTCATCCACCTTGCCTGTGTGCCAGTCCTTCAGTCCTTTTTAAGATTGAGTGATATTCCATCGTGTGGATGGACCACATTTTGTTTATCCATCAGTGGATGGACACTTCGGTTGGCTCCACCTTTTGGCTGTTGTGAGTAACGCTGCTGTGAACGTTCATGTACACACTCTTGTGTGGACATATGTTGTCTGTCCTCTTGGTGGACACCTAGGACTGGAATTGCTGGGTCGTATGGTGGCTCTGTTTCACCTTTTGAGGAGCTGCCAGACTGTTTTCCAGAGCATCTGAGCCATTTTACGTTCCCATCGACAGCGTGTGAGGGTTCTAATTACTTCACATCCTCACCAACACCTGTTACTATCTGTCTTCTTGATTATGGCCATCCTAGTGGGTGTGAAGTGATATCTCACTGTGGTTTTGATTTGCATTTCCCTAATGACTAATGATGTTGAGCATCTTTTCGTAGGCTTTTGGCCATTTGTGTGTCTTCTTTGGAGAAACGTCTGTTCAGAGTCTTGTCCACTTTGTCTTTTTATTGTTGAGTCATTAAGTTTTTTTTTTTCTTACGGGGAAGATCAGCCCTGAGCTAGCATCTGATGCCAATCCTCCTCTTTTTGCTGAGGAAGATTGGCCCTGGGCTAACATCTGTGCCCATCTTCCTCTACCTCATATGGGACGCCGCCACAGCATGGCTTGCCAAGCGGTGCGTCGGTGAGCGCCCGGGATCCGAACCCGCAAACCCTGGGCTGCCGAAGCGGAGCTGGCGCCCTTACCGCTGCGTCGCGGGGCCGGCCCCTATTAAGTGTTTTTATAGATTGTAGATACCGCAGTGACTAAACTCTGGTGCCTGACTCCTGACCACCCCCACTGCCCATTCGCATGCTCCTCCCCAGTGGGTGTGGATTCCTTGAAATGAACTCTGGGCCCCTTTCTCTTGCTCCTGGAGTAGCGAGACGGTGCCAGGCACACAATAGGTGCTCAGCAGATGTCAGTTTAACAGAACCGGGACCACTGCCCCCAGGCTAAGAGGTCAGGTGACACTGTCCAGTTCTCTCACAGAGGTTTCAACGGGCTGTATGTAAGGTCTGTTTTACCAGCAGCAGAGAACAGCAGTGTTATCCCTGGGGAAGTTGAGACCCACATGGGTATTTATTGAGCACCAACTATGAGCTGGGCCGTGGACTGCCTTGGGCATGGCAGTGAACAGATAGCCCCGGGGTGGTGTGGTGCTGTTGGATTGGCTGGGGACCCACATCATCGGTGAGCCTGTTACATGGCTCCCCACTTAATGCCGATGGCGTGGAGGGAGCTGGGCCCAGGCGCTGGGAGGAACCGCTGGGCATCAGGGGCAACCGAGAAAGCCTTTTGGTGGAGTGACTCTCCTACAAAGATGGCAGGAATGAGGTGGCTAGGCTTTGCAGATGCTCCAGGAGGAGCATCTGTGAGCCCCCAGAGGCAAAGGGAGCAGGGCCATCGTGGGAGCCACAGGGAACCAGTGTGGCTGTGGCTGTGCCTGAGTGCAAAGGGCCAGGTCTGAGGTGAGACCCACCTGGCCGTGGAGGCCACGACCTGACCCTTTGGGTCTGCACAGACCCAGCCTGATTGTTAGGAGAAACGAGACCCAGGAGGTCAACCCCCTGGGGATGAAGGTCCCAGCCCACAGCCCGGCCGGGAGTCCCCCATGGCTCCAGTGTCCCACGCCACCTGGACAGAGTGGGGACTCGTGCCCCAGGTGTGGGGCTGAGTGGCTGCGTCCACAGTGCAGGATCCAATCTGGAGGAAATTAGTTGTGGATCCCCGAGAGAATGCTTCAGAAATATAGCAGTGGTCAGGGTTTTCTCGGGGCCAGAGGTGGCCGTGGTGACAGTGACCATGAGGTGTTCACAGGCGCAGAGTGTGCGGTTAGCTGGTGGCCCAGCAGGAAGAGGAAAGGGCAGGAGTGTGTGAGCCAGGGGAGGAAGTTAGTGGAGAGATGGTGAGGGAGGAAGGAGTGTAGGGAAGAAGGGAGGGAGGGAGAGAGGGGGAGAGACAGACAGAGAGGTGGGGAGGTCGTGAGGAGAGGGAGGCAGGGAGAAGGAGAATTCCTCTTGCTGTCAGGGACGGACATATTATTCTCGCTCGACCCTGTGTTTTGAAGCTGCCACTTCTTGCTGTTCGCAGTGCAGCAGTCCTGCGCCCAGCTCCTTCTGTGCACCTTCCCGTCAGGTCCCTGTGACAACCCTGTGCGGCATGGCTGTCCTGTTGTGCACAGGAGACGTCACCTGTGGCCACACAGTCCCCACCGTGGAGCAGAAGCTGGCGGGGGCTGGGCTGTGCTGGTGCTGGACACCCAGGCTGCTCCAGTGCCCGAGCGGCACCCCTGCCTCAGTTTCCAGCCCTGTGCCCTCCTCTGGAGCCTGTGAGGAGCGTGACAGAGAAAGCCTGGGGGTGTCAAGGTGGCTCCTCCAGCCCTGCAGCCGGAGCTTCACCTGATGTGAGCTTGTACCATTTTGGCCCCAAGTCTCGAGGTCAGATGCGGGTCTGCCTTGACCTGCCTGATGAGCAGAACCCTGTCCTGGGAACAGCCCGCATCTGTGAAATCCTGCAGAAGGAGCCAAGGCCCGGGACCCCCAGCCCAGCAAGCTGGGGGGATTGTCTGGGGCTGATTCCAAGCTCGTGCAAACAGGGCCACCAGGCTCAGCACTGGGGGCTTCTCAGTCCCCTCAGGGTCTCCGACCCTCAGGAGGCCGGCAGACCTCTGCCTCCAGGCCTTGCCCTCCACCCACAGCAGTCAGAGAGGAGGAGTTCATGTGGAAACACCCAGAACTCCCTCAGGGGTGTCAGGGCCCTCCAGCCAAGGCCCCCAGGAGTGCGCCCGCGGGGAAATGATTGGGTTTGGTCCTGTTGCCGTGAGGGCGGGGGGTTAGAGGATAGGGGGTCAGAGGAGCCTGCTGTGGGGTTGGGGTTGGGGTTTGGGTGGCGGTGTGGAGAGTGTCTGGGAGAAAGTGGGGTTCACTCTTGATTGGGTGCTGTCAGAAAGAGGGGCACTTCTCTGATGGGGGATCTCAGCCAGTCTCATCCACAGGGCGGGGGGCACACCGGGATGAAGCTGTAATGGGTAAAGATGGTTTTAGCTCCTTGAGGGGAAAGCTTGGCACTGCGTGGGTGGCACAGTGACCTGTTTCGTCTCACGTTATCGTGGTCTCGGGGGGACCTTATCTGAGGCTGGCGTTCTGTGAGGTGGGTTATACCCCATAGGAGGATGGCACAGCCCAGCTAGGGGCCCTGGACAGTGCCCACGTGTCAGGGGGCTTTTGGGGAGGGGGTGGGAACACCTCAGGCCATCACACCATCAAACCTGCCTCTGCCTCCTGCCCCTAGACCCACTTTTCTGGTCCCCTTGGCATTTCCTGTTCCTCTCAGTGCCCTAAGGACTCTTGTTGATGGCTGAGGGAAGCCTCTGGAAAACCCAACTGGTTCCTCCTCTCCTCTTGGGCCTGAGTTTGAGGTGATGGGGACAGGGAGAGGCGGGCCAGAATGGGCACCACTGACCTTTGGGCAGTGGTCTCCAGCTGACTGTGGGGGCCATGACCACCAGGTGTTGGGGGCCCTTGGGGGGCAGCAGGGCACAGACACAGCCCCTCGCTCAAGGGCCCATCAACCTGGGGTGCCCAGCCCTCCTGCCTGTGTAATGGGGACTGTGACAGGTGCCAGGAAGGAGCCCTCTGCCCCTGAGCCAGTGTGACCAGGTTGGGTCTGGCCAGATTTCCTGAAGGACTGAGACCTGAAGGAGGAGCTAGTGGGGGAAGGAGGGGGCTGAGGGGGCCCCAGATAGGGTTAAGGTCTCCAACCTGTATATCAGACCCCACCTGGAGATGCCCAGTCCAGCTCCATCCCCAGGGCTGACCAGGAGTTGGAGGTGGGGCTGGAGGAGATGGTTTAGCCACTGACCTGTCTCCTCCCCAGATGTGTCTTGGGGTCCTCCTTCCCGGGGAGTCAGGGCTTCTGGGAAATGAAGGGGGCACTGGAGTCCCAGAGTCTGGTTGGGTGACTTGCCACTACCCCTGGTCCCTTAGGGGCTCGAGGTCAGAGGAGCGGCATGATGGAGGCTGCTGCAGGTGGGAGGAGCAGTAGGGGGCCAGCAAGAGCCTCTTACAGGCCCAGCCATATGGATGCTGAGTTGTCTGGGGTAGGGGTAGATGGAGGGGTCTGCACTGGCCACTGGCCACCGCCCGGCCCACCGGGCCCCACCTGCTCCTCTCTCTCCGGAGCCTCAGGCTCTTCTCTGAGCTGCTCTTTCTGGAGACGGTTGGGCAGCCCTCTGTGTCCCCCTTGCCTTGGGCAGCAGTGGCCTGGGGCGGGACGGCGGCAGTACTGGATGTCTCTCACTGGGCCCTGAGCCAGCTTGGAGCCAGCATCTGTGGGGCTGCAGGGGCAGGTGCGGGGCTGTGGGCTCTGCGTGTCCTGGGCCCAGGCCACTCTTGGCTGGCCACTCTTTGTCTGACAGGGCAAGAGTGGGGCCCTTGCTGAGCTCTCCTGCCCACTCTGGCCGGGCAGGCCTGGGCTGTAACACTACCGCAGGGTGTCCGCAGCCACCCTCGAGGAACGTGCTGTTTCTGCTGTGACCAAGTCACAGGTTTGGGGAATGCCGGTGTGGTTTGCTGTGTGTCTAAGTCTCAGGGAGAGGTTAGTGAAACAAGGATGATTTCCTTACCCATGACCCCTGATTGTGTCTATAGACCCCCTGGAGTCTGCAGCCCCAGGTTGGGGGCCCTGCACCAACCCCACCCCTCGGGAGCACATGTCACATCTGAAATCGGACACTCCACCTCCGTGTCCTGTGAGGGGTCCTTCTCTGCATGGGCTGCGGGGTCCTCTGGATGGATTAACCCCAGCTGTGGGGGCCACAGAACAAGCTTTCTGGGAAATCCTCATACCGTGAGAGCCCCCCTCAGAGCCCGGTAACAGGAGGACTGAGGACGGTTGTCATTGAACACGAGCTGTGGCATTCACAGGAAGGAGGTGGGCAGAGTGGCTGCAGGGTGTCAGGAGGGGGACGGAGGCCCCCATGCCCCTCCCCATGGCAAAGGAAGGCTGGAACAGCCTCCCGCCAGGGCCTGCTCTTTGCCCAGATGGCAGAGAGGGGCTCCGCTACCCATGGCTTTATTTTTATTAGCTTTATTGAGATATAGTATAGTTCACATAGCATACATTCACCCAGTTAAAGTGCACATTCAGTGATTTCTAGTAAATTTACAGAGTGTGCACCTATCACCACAGTCAATTTTAGAACATTTCATCCCCTCAGAAAGAAACCCTATACCTGGCTGTCATTCCCCCCTCCCCGTCCCCAACCCCTGGCAACCACTAATCCCTAACCAACTGCTTTTTGTCTCTACGGATTTGCCTATTCTGGATATTTCATATAAATGCATCATATAATATGTGGCCTTTTGTGTCTGGCTTCTTTCACTCACCATCATGGTTTCGAGGTTCACCCATGTGGTAGTGTGTCGGTGCTTCATTCCTTTTTAAGACTGAGTAGTATTCCAGTGTATGGATGGGCCACATTCTGTTTATCTGTCATCTATTGATGGACACTTGGTTGTTTCCACTTTTACTCTTGTGAATAGCGCTGCTGTGAACATTCGCGTACACGTTTTTGTGTGGACGTGCATTTTCCTTTGTCTTGGTGGACACCTAGGAGTGGAATTGCTGGGTTGTTCGGTAACTCTAGGTGTAATTGTTTGAGGAACTGCCAGACTGTTTCCCCAAGTGTCTGTACTGTTTTACATTCCCAGTCAGCTTCATTTTAAAAGAGTCTTCTGGAAGCTGAGAAGTCCTTAGCAGGGACCTTTCTGGGGATTTATTCTTGGACGTGGTGGAGTCTGTGTTTGGAGAAAATCCTGACGGGGCTGGAGAGAGCAGTGGTTTCTGGAGCCCACAGTCAGTGTCTGCTGCAGGGGTCCTGACCACATTTCTGCCCCTTCTCCCTCCCCACCAAGCCTTGCTCTGGGTCTCTTCCTGGTGGGGTGGTCACTTAGTGCCTCCTGTCCCTCTAAATCTCAGACCCAAGGCTCTTTGTTCCCTGTAAATATGAGCCCTGCACACGGTGGGTACTTAGTCGATCCTGGTTAGGTGAATAAACAGCCGTTTAGAGTGGGGGTGATCCCCACGCTGCAGGAATGAGACTAGAGGGGGCTGGAGAGGGGCCTCCAGCAAGCTCCCATAGCTGGCTGGTGACAGTGATCGAGCTCTCTATGTTAGGAGTCATTGGGAAAGGAAGTGACACTGCAGGACAAGCTGGACTCCAACCACTCTCTCATTCTTCTCGGAGTGGACAAACTCTGGGAAGACCTCCATGAGGAGATGACAGAGATCTGGGGAGACCTCCATGAGGAGATGACAGGGACCTGGGGGGACCTCCATGAGGAGATGACAGAGATCTGGGGGGACCTCCATGAGATGACAGGAACCTGGGGGGACCTCTGTGAGGAGATGACAGGAACCTGGGGGGACCTCTGTGAGGAGATGACAGGGACCTGGGGGGACCTCTGTGAGGAGATGACAGGGACCTGGGGGGACCTCTGTGAGGAGATGACAGGGACCTGGGGGGACCTCGATGAGGAGATGACAGAGACCTTGGGGGACCTCCATGAGGAGATGACAGGGATCTAGAGGGGCCTCCGTGAGGATAAAAGCGCACAGACCCACACTCACTCTCACTCTCCCGAGGCCACCCCAGGTTCTCGTGTTCAGTCGTTGTCTTATTGCAGCCCCGGGGGTCCGGGGCTGTCATTATCACCATTTTACAGACATGCAAACTGAGGGTAACTTGCCCGGATGCACAGCTAATGGTGGAGCTGGACTTGAACCCAAGGGGTCTGGTGGGCATCCTGCCACACCCTCACTACCTCTGCCTGTCCCTCTGAAACAGGAGGCTCCATGTGGAGCCCTCGGCCCTCCCTCCGCTCTGCGGGGTCCTCTGGCCCAGTGCTCTGGACACTGAGGCCTGCAGAGGTCTCACTGGGGCCCAGAGACGGCCTTGGGGTGGTTTGGAGCCCCTGTGTTTGGTTGTGGGTGGAGATGCATTTTTTTCCCTGTGACAATGCCTCGTAAGTTGCATCACATCTCAAAGGGATCCGTGACGCACCTGAGCCCAAATCCTCCCTCTTCGTGTGGGTCCTCAGGCTGGAAGGCTGGGCACTCAGCGTGGCCCCAGTGTGTGTGGTGCTGTGTGTCAACACCCTGCCCCAGAGAAGGGAGGGCAGGTGAGGTGGAGGCTGCTGTCTGAGTGAAGATGGGAGCTTGACCACCAGGCGACTTTTTAGCAACAAGAGTCGGTGGTCCTCAAAAACCTAATGTAAAAAAGAAAGTAATTGTTGGTTCTGAAATGACAGTCACCTGGGAACTTTTAAAACCCTCCACGCCCGGGCCTCACCTCAGGCCTGCTGAATCCGTGTCTCTGGGCGGGCCGGGCGTCACTGATTATTTTCCAAGTTCTCCAGGTGATTCTAATGGGAGGACCTGGTTCTTGACCTTGAGTGGTGTGGGAGTCACCTGGAAGGCGTGTTCCGTCCGGGGTGTCGGCCTCAGTGGGCCTGGGGTGAGCCTGAGAATCTGCATTTCAACAAGTTCCTAGGTGATGCTGATGCACCACCGCTTATCTAGAGCCTTGCAGGTGTCACTTCTGGGCTCTTCACTCATTGGGCCACCTGGGCCTCCGGCTGTATTGTATTTAAACACACTTGCCACACGCCCAGCCCAGCACCATCTCAGAGTGCTTTGCGAACACGAATCATTTATTCCTCATGATAAGCTTGTGGGGTAGATGTTGGCATTGTCCCCATTTCACAGAAGAGGAAACTGAGGGAGGGTGAAACTAGGTCACTTGTGCAGGCTTTGACAGCTGTTGTCAGACAGTCTGGCTCCAGCTCCTGGCTGTTCGTCCCTTCACTGTGCTCCTCTTCTGTAGCTCGGAGGGAAATAATGTTTGTCCCCATTTTGCAGACAGAGAAAGCAAGGCTCCCAGAGGTCCACGAATCTGTCCAGTGTCACGTGGCCAAGATCTGTGCTCAGACCTGCCTGACTTCTGGCCATTCTGGAAGAGGGGCTCCCTTGCTTCCTCCTCCTACCCCTGCCTCTCCCACCTCACAAACATTTCCATTAACCCCTGCCATTAACCCCTGCCAGCCCTGCGGGCCTCGGGCAACTGCTGAGCCTCGGTGCCCGCTGGGTGACCGGAGAGGGGAGAGGGGAGTGGAGGTCCTGAGAAGGTGCCCCCAGATGGCAGGATTCGGAGCAGCAGCCTCTCTGTGCCACGTTCTGTTCCTGCCCCCCGCCCCCCCGCCCCCTCCTTTAACGCCCAGAGGGAGAATCAGAGGGAGGGGCGTAGGGGGACAAGGGTGGTCCCTTCCCCTGAGGCCCAACGGGACATGGGACTGAAATCTGGAAGCTGATGGGGGTCACCCAGGTCTTCGCCGCCGGCCCGTCGGAACCGTTCACCTGGGGAGAAGACGGCGCTTGACACCGGGGGGCAGGAGAAGCTGCAGGCCTCCGTTGAGCGAGACCCGCATTCTCCGCTGCCTGGTCACCGCCCCCCATTCTGGGCGCAGAGCTGCCGTCCTGGGGGACCTTCGTTCAGAATGAGTCTCTTGCCACTCGCCTCCCTGCCATCCCGAGTGAGCGAGTCTGTGCAAGCAGACGGGAGAACCATGGGCCTGGTGGGGACGTGGTATGATAGGAGCTGGAGTCTGCTTTCTTGGATGTGGACTTCCCACCTTCCTATTTTTCAGTGCGGGGTAGAGAAAAATTGTCCAGAACGTGGCCCTGAGAATCGGGCACACCTGATTGGGGTCCTAGCTCTGCTGCCTCCTCAGTGTCAGGACTTGGGCCAGTGACTTAACCTCATCAGGCCTCAGTTTTTGCATTTGTGAAATGGGTACAATAACGTCCCTGTCATAGGGTTGTGAGAACCAAGCGAGCGGCCTCTGGAAGCCCTTAGCTCAGGGTGGACACGCCATGAGCACTCAGCAGTGTGGGTGGTGTCATTCCTGTGGGCAGGTGGGAAGCAGCCTCTGCCCTCCCCGGTGAGGTCAGGGTGACACAGTGAGGGACCTCAGCTCAGAGGGAATACTGAGAGAACACCTGACTGGAGTCTACAGACCAGTCACCTCCTCTCTTCTCGGACTTGCTCTGGACGTGCACTGATCGGCTGATGTCACCAGGTGTGGGTCTCCCCTAAGTTGGGGACGATGAGGCGTCAGAGGCTGGCTCCCTTGTCCATGCAGCTCCTTCCAGCTCTGGAGATAGCCAAGTGGGGTCAGTCAGGTCTCCGTCTCTTCCTGCTGTGTGGCCTTGGAGAAGTCCCTGTGCCTCTCTGAGCCCCGTGTGCCATTGTGAAACGACACCTGGCACCCCGTGGATTGTGAGTGCTCAGCAGGAGTTAGCTGATGGTGCAGTTTGGTTGCGGCGGCCCTGGGTCCTGCGGGCGCCCCAGGAGGGCTTTCCAGGTGCCCCTGACTGAGAAGGCAGCCGACGCAGGGAAGTTTTAGTAAAGATGAATATATTAGATTTAGAAGAATGTTCTTTATACCGAGATCAGGCCCACTTTTTTTTTTATGTGTAAAAGACCTCTTTATTCATAGTTGCGAAAACTTGGAGGCAACAAAGATGTCCTTTGTTAGGAGAATGGAAGAACAAACTGTGGTACATAGTCACAGGAAGATGTGGAGGAACCTGAAATGCATATTTCCAAGTGAAAGAAGCCAGGCTGAAAGGCCACATACCGTATGGTTCCAACTGTATGACATCTGGGCAAGGGAAAACTATGGAGACTGTAAAAAGATCAGTGGTGGCTGGGGCTGGGGAAGAGAGGGATGAACAGGTGGAGCACAGAGGATTTTTAGGGCAGCGAAACTATTCTATATGTACTCTAAAGATGGATACATGCCATTCTGCCTTGGTCCAAACCCATACAATGTAAACACCACTTAGTTACTGTGTGGGAACTGGCTCACCGATTGTAGCACATGCACGGCTACAAGGTTACCTTGCTGATGAAGGGTGACAGGAACCCCGGGTGAGTGTTCGGGGGGTGGGGGGGAAGCTCTGTATTTTATGCTAAATTTTCCTGTAAATCTAAAACTCTGAAAAGTAGCCTATTAATTATTTAAAAAAAAAAAAAAACGTTTTAAAAGAGCCCTTCCGATATGAGCAGATGTGGAGGTGAAAGGTGCAAAACAAATGCGTCCACGTGCAGTCGGCACGTGGGGCACCACGTAGAGCGCTGGGTGCTGCCTGCCCTTGAGCCTGGTGGTCCCGCCTTCAGGACCCCACCCCCTCACACACCCACACTCAGGCTGATGGGTGGTGGAGGGGGCGCACCCGGATGGGTCCTCAAGCTCCCCGATCTGCGAGGCTGGACGCGTGGCCCGGCCCCCTGCATCCGGGTGACAGGAGTCGGAATGTGGAGGTCGTATTCGCTGCTCCCCACTGGGGTCTGCTTTGACTCTCTACCCGCTCTGACCTGGGTGGCTCCCGGCTAGTGTCCCGTTCTCAGTGCAGGATGACTGTTACCTGCACATAACACTTGTGGCCTCTCACACGAGTGGCCTCGTCTCACGGTCCCTTTCCTGCCTCCAGTCTGCATGTCTGATGCCTTCTCAGGGAAGCTTCTCCCCTCCAGCCCCCCAGGAGACCAATGACTGCACTTGGGCCCCCTCTTCCTGGCTTTCTTGAGTACACGGTGGGCATTCACCAGGCTAGTGTCCTCTGTGAGGAGCAGGGCTTTGTGTTGGCGCTGGGTTCAGCAGGTCCCCACCCCCATGGGGCACAAATCTTCCCTGAGCCTTGGTTTCCACGGCCAGAAAAACGAGGAAAATATCCCTATTGTGAGAATTTTCTTTTAACAGTGTCTTCCCTCCCTTGCCCCATTAAAATTTTTAATCTTTAACGAGATAATGTGCCCGTAGTTTATGATGTCAATTAGTGCTAAAAACAGTGCTTGAAACAAAAATCGGCAGGACCCTGACCCCTCCATCTGCTGCCGCCCAGAACTACAACTCTGAGCTCTTTCACCTGCTACGTCAGAGACTTACCTCTGAGATGCTCAATATAGGCACTTCCTGCTTTCTGGGTTCACGGTCACGTTCAGCTGTTACCTGCTGCCTTCCTACTGTGGGAGATGAAGGTTTTCAGTCTTTGAGAACCTTCTTCCTCTTCCCTTCCCTAACCATTCCAGTATTGTTATGTCACCATTTTTTTGTTAAATGCATATTCAGTGTTTCCATTAAGAAAAGACTCTAAGTGTGGCTGGCTGCTGGGCCATGCAACGCACTCTGGTTCTATATGCTCACATATGTGTTTCACGTGCAACTTGAGTTAGTAATTGCTTCATTTTTTCAATTGCATAGTTTTCTTTAAATCACTGGTTAATTCTTTCCCTTCCAAATGCTCAGTAAAATACCTCTCAATGCAGCTTTTCACATGAACAAACTCACCAGATTCTCTATCAATAATATATACATATATATACACACATTATGTATAATATGCACATTATATATAATATATATATTATACATGCTTTTAATATGTTTGTATATTTTCCTTCATTGCTTTCTGGAAGATTTTATATATATACCCCCACACCCCCTCTGCTCCTGGGAGTCCCCTTTGCCTCTCCCGTTTGTTGGATCTCCCTGTGTCTTCCTCTTTTGCAGTTTACTCCCTCATTTTAGTGGAGTATATCCTGCAGTAGCTTCCTGAGAAAGGATGCATGGAAGATATAGTTTTTGTGGCCTAATTACTTGATTGATAAATTGGTGGGTATAGAATTCCAGATTGAAAATCATTTTTGTCAGAATTGGCGGGGGGTCAATTTCCCATGACTTCTAGGTTTCGATGTTGTTGGTAAGAAATCTTGTGCCATTCTGATGCTCAGTCCTTCCTGTGCAGTCTGTTTTTCTTTTTCTCTGGAAGAATTTGGGAACTTTGCTCACTGGAATTCTGAAAGTTCACAATGCCATGTCTTGGTTGAGTCTTTTTCCTTCACTGTGCAGGGTGTCTGTGAGCCCCTTCCCCCTGCACACTCACATCCTTCAATTCTGGGACACTTTCTTATTTTATCCCTTTGGTAATTTTCCTTCACTGCTTTCTGGCACCCTTGATATGTAGATTTGCGGCCTTCTGGATGACTCATGGATGACTCTAATCTTCTTGTCACTATTTCCTACTATTTTCTCCACCTCTTCCTTTTGTTCCATTTTCTGAAAGATTTTCTTGAATTTATCTTCCAACTCATTTATCAAAATGTTTATTTTAGCCATCATACTTTTAATTTGCAGGAGCTCTTTCTTTGTCTTGGATTTTCCCTTTTCTGTGGCATTTGACTCTCATTTTGTGGATGCAGTATCTCATCTCGATGAGGATTTAAGTTGTGGCTTCCCTGATGTCTTCTTCCACACCCTGTAGTTCTCACGATTCCCTCAATTTCTCATTTTCCCATTTATTTGTTTGTTTTCGTCTCTCTCTTTCCTGTTGGAGGCTCTCTGCAGATGTCTGCTGCTGCTTGGTTGTTCGTCTATTAAAGGGAGGGACGGGAAAGCTGACTGAAAGTTGTGTGTGTGGCGGCCTCCACTGCCGGCCCGATTCAGTCTCCCCAGAGGAGTTCTCCCTGCCTGGGCTTGGTAATTCTGGCTGCCAGTGCCCGGATTGGCCGGGGAAGTGGGCAGAGTCTCTGTTCAGCACAGCACCCGTGCCCCACCCCCACTATCTTCTCTGCCTCCTGTTCCTGGAACACACTTTTCTCGTTCATTTTTTGCAGAAACTTTTCTTCCTCTGTCCTGCAGGAGGGGAGAAGGCTCTCTTTTAAAATTCATTGTTTATACGTTCTCGGCAATCTGGCTTTTTATCCTTTTTCTTGGTTTCTCCTCCTAACTTTTAGTTCTTATTTTTATCCTTATGTCACTTGGCTAGATTGAGAATCCTGTGTTAGTCTGCTCGGGCTGCCATAACAGAATATCACAGTCTGAGGGGCTTAACCAACAGGCCTTTATTCTCTCCCAGTTCTGGAGGCTGGCAGTCCAAGATCGAGGAGCCCCAGAGCTGGGCTCTTCTGAGGCCTCTCTCCTTGGCTTGCAGACAGCCACCCTCTCCCTGCCTCTTCACAGGGTTGTCCCTCTATGCGCACCCCTGGTTTCATCTCCTCTGCTTATAGGAACACCAGTCAAAGTGGATTATGGCCCACTCTGAGAACCTATTTTTTTTAATTGTGGTAAAATACAAATAACATAAAATTTACCATCTTAACCATTTTAAAGTGAACAGTTTGGTGGTATTAAATACGTTCATAATGCTGCACAACCATCACCATTGTTCATCTCCACGGCTCTTTTCATCTTGCAAAACTGAACCTCTGTACCTATTAAACGGTAACCTCCATCTGCCGTTAACCACCTGGTTACCTGGTGGTTAGTCCCTGGTAACCACCCTTCTACTTTCTGTCTCTATGAACTTGACTCCTCTAGGGGCCTCATATAAGTGGAATAAGTAAGTAAGATAGTATTTGTCCTTTTGTAACTTGCTTATTTCACTGAGCATAATGTCCTCAGGGTTCATCCATGTTGTAGCATGTGTCAGAATTTCCTTCCTCCTTAAGGCTGAATAATACTACGTTGTATGGATAGACCACATTTTGCTTATCCATTATGCCTTCGCTTTTTAACTGTGGTTTCCATCCTTATCTGTAAGCCCCAGCCTCCCTGAGGGGAAGGAAGGGTGCTGGGAGTGGAGTGGGCTGAGTCTCCTTCCTTCCCAGGGGCATTTTCAGCTGTGGGAGGGGAGCCTGCCATCCTTAGTGCCCCCATCTCGGCAAAACCTGGGGTGCCATCTTGGAGGATCTTAGCTGGGGTTGCTGGATTCAGCAAATAAACCTATGGGATGGCCAGTTAAATTTGAATTTCAGGGCATCAAGCTGATCATTTCTAGTTTAAGTATGTCTTATACCATATGTCCCTAAAAAATTGTTATTCCTGTGAAACTCAGGTTTAACTGGGCACCCTGTGTTTTATCTGACAGCCTTGTCCTCAGCCCACAAGTAGAAGGGCAGTGAGCCAGGGTGAGAGTCCCTACAATGGCAGCGTATCCCCAGCTTGGACTGACTGCAGTAGGCCGCTGTCCAGGCAGCAGGTCTGGCCTTCTTAAAAGGCCAGCTTACCACAGGCCACCGCATGCCCATGCAGGGCAGGAGCCACCCAGGACCGTGCACCTAGTCCCAGGGTCCTTCTCACAACCCGGGGCTAGTGTGAGCCTTGGGGTCTCTGCCCCAGCATGGGCCACACCAAGGACGCTGAGTGGCACAGAATCAGCCAGTGCCTTTGCTCGTCCCTTCACCACTGTCCTCCACTTACAGCCAGGTTGACTGTCTCTGGGAGGGGGTACAGTGGGTGCTGTGGGGCACTCGGGTGCACAGTCTCTTGGGGAAGAAGGTGCCCACTGCCCAGTGTGAACAGTGGTGGCCCGAGGCAGGAAAAGCTCTTGGTAGGAGCAAGGGTGGGAGGAGGTGGAGGGTGGGGACCCGCCTCACTGCACCATGCTGAGGGTCATTTAATTCACACAACAACCTGCGGCACGAGGAATTTAGACCCGTTCTACAGATAAGGAAACTGAGGGTCAGAGAGGTCCAGAAACTTGCCTAAAGTCACACGGCCAATGAGTGGAGCGAGAATATGAGCCCAGTTCTGCTGATTTTTTTCTTTTTATTTTATTGCGGTAGGATGTATATAATATAAAATTTGCCATTTTAACCATTTTTAAGTGTATAGTTCAGTGGCATTAATTTCATTCACAATATTTTGCAACCATCATCTCTATTTTCAAGGCTTTTCCGTCACCCCAAGCGGAAACTCTGTACCCATCAAGCAATAATTCCCTATTCCCCCTCCCCCAGCCCCTGGCACCCACCCTTCTAAGTTCTGTCTCTATGAATTTGACTACGATGAGTACCTCATATAGGTGGAATCCTACAGTATTTATCCTTTTGTGGCTGGCTTATTTCACTGAGCATAATATCCTCGAGGTTCATCCATGTTGTAGCATGGGTCAGAATTTCGTTCCTTTTTAAGGCTGAATAATATTCCGTTGTATGGATGGACCACATTTTGTTTATCCATTTACCCACTGATGAACATCTGGGTTGTTTCCGCCTGTTGGCGATTGTAAATAATGCTGCTGTGAACAAAGGTGTGCAAATATCTGAGTCAGTGCTTTTGATTCTTTGGGGGATGTCAGGTCTGCCGATTTCAATACCTTAAAGGCCACATGCACTTAAGGTGTCTTCGCCGAGTGGTCTTCCAAACTCTTCTTGGGTACCTCCAGCAATGGGGAACTTACTACCTTCCAAGGCAGCCTCTTCAATACCCAGTTTGTAGCCCAGATCTGTGTCCCTGTAGCTGCCACTCCTGGTCCCACAGCCCCCGTTGGGGGCCACTCAGCCAGGATGTGCTCTTCCTCCTTCACTGCTTCCCTCTTGGGTCTTCTCTGGGTTGGGCCTTCTGCCCACGCAGGGGGAGCTCTCCAGTTCACTCTTGATTCTGTGCTCCCGCCTCTACATCAGACTGTCATGCCTTCCCTCCCCCTCCCCAACTCCCAAGAGAGAAAACGAAATTCAACTGTGGGACGCAGGACGGAAGTGTCTTTAAGGTGACTGTCAGTGGTGTCAACTGTAAAAACGCACCATGGTCTGTAAACCTCGCTGAGTTCCCCGAAGACGGGGAGAACCTTGGGGACCCGTCCACGGTGTCGTGTGCCTCTGGGCGCTCACCCTTCTCCTTTGTCTCCACAGGGACCTACCAGGGCCAGTGGGTTGGTGGCATGCGCCAAGGCTATGGCGTGAGGCAGAGTGTCCCCTACGGCATGGCGGCGGTCATCCGCTCGCCCCTGAGGACGTCCATCAACTCTCTGCGCAGCGAGCACACCAACGGCGCGGCGCTGCACCCCGACGGGTCTCCGGCGGTGGCCGGCAGCCCGGCTGTGTCCCGGGGGGGCTTCGTGCTGGTGGCACACAGCGACTCCGAGATCCTCAAGAGCAAGAAGAAGGGGCTGTTCCGGCGCTCGCTGCTGAGCGGGCTGAAGCTGCGCAAGTCCGAGTCCAAGAGCAGCCTGGCGAGCCAGCGCAGCAAGCAGAGCTCCTTCCGCAGCGAGGCGGGCATGAGCACGGTCAGCTCCACGGCCAGCGACATCCACTCCACCATCAGCCTGGGCGAGGGCGAGGCCGAGCTGTCGGTCATCGAGGACGACATCGACGCCACCACCACGGAGACCTACGTGGGCGAGTGGAAGAACGACAAGCGCTCGGGCTTCGGCGTGAGCCAGCGCTCGGACGGGCTGCGCTATGAGGGCGAGTGGGCTGGCAACCGGCGGCACGGCTACGGCTGCATGACCTTCCCCGATGGCACCAAAGAGGAGGGCAAGTACAAGCAGAATGTGCTCGTGAGCGGCAAGCGCAAGAACCTCATCCCGCTGCGCGCCAGCAAGATCCGCGAGAAGGTGGACCGGGCTGTGGAGGCAGCTGAGCGCGCGGCCACCATCGCCAAGCAGAAGGCGGAGATCGCGGCCTCTAGGTAGGAGGCCTGGGGGTTCGGGGCGGCCGGGCGGTTAGGGGTTGCTGGGCCGGCGTGGTGGTGGTGCTGCGCAGTCTGAGGCCTACACTGGTGCTTCTCGAACTATGCCCTTTGGAACCCTGGCAATCCTCAGCGGTTCTCAGAGGTGGGACAAGGAAATGGTTGGTCTGAGGAGGTTCTGGGTCCTATGGCCTCCTCTCAAACAGAACAGCATCTGTATCTGTTTTACATGCTGGTATTTAGAGTAAAATATCGATGGATAAAGAGGTTGGGCCATCCTGCTGGTGAGATGCGTAGGACAGCGCTGGTTAAGGGAAAGGTGTGATACCACCACGGCTGTGATCCCAGGTGGGCATGGAGCGACCAGCACTGCAGAGATGTGGGAATAGGGTGGAAGCTGTCCAGGCCACCCCATCCTGCAGCCCAGATCGTTCATGAGCCCCTGGAGACAGCACCAACTGGACAGATCAGCTGTGGGCGCCAGGCAAGGGGCTTTAGCAAGACTTGGTGCTTTGGGCCAATAGCTATTCTGAATGGGATGCAGGACTTAGTTTGGGGTTCAGTGGGGTAGCCAGCCTGGGCCCTAAGCAACGGGTCTGGAGTTGACCATTGGTGGGCGCCATGTTGGATTTTGAGGTGTCTTTGGTGTTGGTGCAGGGTTGAGGACTTCAGAGCTGGAAGGAAGGGTCCCGGGGTCTGGCTCCCTGGGAGCTGCGGTGGTAAGTATGTGAGCCTGGGTCTGGTCCAGCTAGGCCGTGGGAGCCTGTGGACAGCAGGAACACGGCAGGCTCTGCCACAGGTTGAAGGAAGTTGCCCTGCTGAAAGCCAGGGGCCCCCCAGGCGGCCACGCTCCTGGGTTCTCAAGGAATAATTCCTGGCTGAGTTAACCAGGAGCTTTCCACCATCTGTCTGCTCTCCTGGGTCAGAGTAGGGTCCCCGGGGTCCGCCCTGAGAGTCCTGGGGCTTGAGATCGGGATCTGGGGGCTGCTGTAGACCCCTCAGGCTGCCTAGGCAGGAGGCTTCTGGGAAGACAGACCCCGGCATCTTTCTGGATGATTCTGTATTCCCAGCCAGGGGCAGACCTGGAGTTATTCCAGGAAAGCTCCTGGCTCAGCTATGGCTCAGGCCTTCCCAACCTGTCACTAATTAAAGTTTTAGCCCATTTGGTTCTGGTTTTCAGTGACCTTTGATCCACAGTGAAGGAACAAAAGAGGTGGGTTTGTTGGCAGAATATCTGCCACTCACAACTCTGAGGTTTTACAGGGAAACGAGATCCATTCTGAGAAGCCAAAAGAAAAATGGCATCACTACCTGAACATCAAGGTCCAAAATTGTTCTGTTCGCCCCCTCCCCACTCCCCCAGAAGCGTTCAGGCACGGAAATTAATAGGAGCAGCGTTTATGACTGCTCGCCTGGTACTCTAAGATCAAGTTAGGTTCAGCAGTTATTTTTTCCATTGTAAATGGAATACTCGTTCCATGTAGAAAAATTGGAAAATGGAGCGTAAAGGAAGAAAGCAGCTTTGGGTCTGGGCTGATTCGTCATCCAGAGACTCTCGGCATTTTGGCGATTCTCCCTCCTTCCAGTTGTTTGTTTATTTTTTTTCCGTTTGTGTGATGTTTTGTTGGTTTGCTGACCTCAGTGGACAAGAGGCAGTTTATAGGGTGGGGGACAGTGTCATCAAAGACTCAGGTTGCTCGTGACAGCTCCCGTCTGGCCTGCAGTTCAGCTCTCCGCCAAGGGTCTGGGAGGCAGAAGCACAGGGTTTCTGGATGGTCTTCCACGGAACTGACTTTATTTTAAAGTCCGACGACCAGGCGAACTTCTTAGGACTGAGGACGTGGGGCACAGGGCGATTTTCTGACAAATCCCACGGATATTGGGGGCACTGGTTCCCATTAAGGAGTCGCGGTGGTATTGTGGGTAGGGCTCAGTCGGCACACCTGAGGACCTCCACCTGGGGCAGATTTTCCTTCTCTCTGAGGCTTAGTTCTGTCATCTGTGAAATAGGAGTAATGGCGCCTGTCTGCCATGAAGGCCTGAGAACTGGAACAACAGCTCTGTGTGTTGGATGCCGGGTCACAGAGACTGCAGACCCGCGTCCAGCCTCGGCCCGTCACTGCTGAGCGGCCCGGGGAAGGTGCTTACCATCTCTGGGCCAGGTTCCCCATCCAAGGCTGGATGGAGTGACAGGCAGCGCCCGCGGTGTGCATAGGGCCTGATGTGTGCCACTGTCGTCCTCCCAGCCCTCCCCTGAGCCATATCGGCCCCTCGCCTTCAGCCTGGTGGCCTTGCGGGGAGGCGTGACTCTGAGCCGTGCCGCCCTCTTGGTGCCTTCAGTCGCCTCTCAGAGGCAGGAGTTGACAGTGTCCTTGGTCTCTGGGAGGGGACAAGGATGAGCCTCCATTCCAGGCTGCGGCTGGAGCTGCACTGCCTGCGTTTTCTCAGTGGCTTAGATTTGAGAAGAGGAGGAGGGAGCAGAGCCACGTCCTCGTCCTCGAGAGCGAAGCCGGCAGATGAACGGCTGGGTCAGCGCCCAGAGGCCCCGAGGCCCAGGCTCCGCTGGAGTGTGACAGCGGCTGCAGCGGCCGCGTGGGACTGCGGAGTGGCTGGCCCCGGGCAGACGCCGGTCACTGTCTCAACCAAGAGACGACCAGGTGGTGAGGGAGCCATGGGCCGTGGCGCTCTGCCCTCGGGTCCCCTGGGCGCGGGTTACTGAGCCGAGTCGGTGAGAAACGGTTTGGTGTGTCCTCGTCAGAGCGCCCAGGACCTTCCCTGGAGAGCAGCTCTGTGGGGACAGCTGCTGTGAGGCCGGGGGACCCGGGCTTTCCGGGAAAGCGGGGCCTGCACGGAGCTTGAGTTGTGAGAGCTGGTCCCTTTGTCTCCATTTCAGAGGAGACCAAGGCCCACAGCTGCTCAGACCGGGGCTTGGCCATACAGCAAGGAGGGAGCTGGGGTTCCCCCTCGGAGTGGGGTCTGCAGCCTGGCTCTCAGTGCCTGCCCCCCACCCCCTCGTGTGTGCGGGAATCACCTGGGGGCACTCAGAAACGCATGCCAGCTCACTCCAGAGGTGCTGAGTTCCTTTCTGGGGTGCCACCTGGGCTTCAGAGCCCTAAAGTTCTCTAGGTGATTCTCAGGTGCCCTCAGCACCCTGGAGGTGTGTAAAATGCAGATGGCCGGGCCCCCCAAGAGCTTCTGATTGTGCAGGTCTGAGTGGGGCCTGAGAACCTGCATTCCCGAGGAGCTCCCGGGAGCTGGTGCTGCTGGCCTGAGAACCGCCTGCTCCTCTGTCTCACAGGAGGCCCACAGGGGAGAGGAGAGGGGTGCAGACATGCCTGCCACACTGGCGGAGGGTGGAGAGGGCCCTGACGGGGTCTTCAGTGGGAGATGACGGGGAGGGGAGTGTGTGCCAGGTCGGTCTGGGTGAGACGAGGTCAGAGCAGACAGTACCACTGTTCTTCACCTGTGACTTCCCGTAGGGTCCTCGGCACCCCACTGTGAACTCCCGATAGTGAAGGATGACTCCATCCTGCCCTGTCACCCAACGTAGTGAGTCCAGCAAAGTCGGACACTGGGGGCTCTCTCTTTGAGCAGCTTGTATTCGGCTGGACCACAGGTATAGACCTCTCCTGCCTTCATACACTAGGGACACTTTTATGAAGCATCCTTTACCAAGGCAGCAAATATGTCACCTTCGCCCCTACTGCCTCTTTATCACCCCTGGCCCTTGCCAGTGGCAGACATAACTGGTTGATCACAGTGCTCCTAGCAGGCATGGCTGGCCTGGAAGATGAAACCTAATGGTTGTGCTCTGCTGCTCACCAGAGGACCAGCCTGCGGTCTGGTTGGGAATCAAAATATACACCTGTCACCTACTAGAGATGAAAGAAGCACAGAGGACACCTAGCCCAGGGGTTGTCACATTTCAGTTTTCAGCAGCAGAGCACTTTGTCACAGCTTCCTGAAGTGTAAAGCAGATAAAGGCAGGGAAGTACTGTCGAGCAGGGGGTGGTATGGGGCAGATTGTGGCCCGTGAGCCCTCTCCACCCCCCTTCCCCCAGGTGGCCCGGGGACACTTCAGCAGCACCATGGGTTGATGGTCATGCTTGAGAAGGTGTCTGACACTGCACCAGTGCCATGGGAGAGGGTGCTGCGATTGACTGGCTGTGTCTGCCGAGGGCGAGGGCAGGGAGGGTTCTGGCTGGTGTGAGACCTGTGGCTCCTCCGACCTACAGACCCTGCGAGAGTTACGTGGGACTCTAGTGGTGGTCGTTCTGCTGGGACCCCCTCTGTGCCTCCTCTGTGATTTATCTCTAGTGAATGTTACTCTGAAGAGGTGTCTAGGGGTTTGCAGAGTCGTAAGATGAGTTGAGAGGAGGAGGGATTCGTCATCGTGTGTTGACTCACATTCTGTTGGAACATAAACTCGCCAGGCCAGGGGGTGTGTCTGTCTCCGTCACCGCTGAATCCCGGCCCTGGGACAGCGCCTGCCTCAGTAGCTCAGTGTTTGCACCGCAGCTGTGCTCTGAATGAATGAATGAATGAGTAACTGCATAGGCCCCACTTTCGCTCATTGTCGGGGGCACTGGCTGCTTCCTTTGGTGCTGGGGACCCGGAGCCGTGGCTGTGGCCTCCTCGGGGCAGGGGCCGACTGGGCCAAGCTCACAAGGAGCAGGGGTGGCACAGCTGCGCTATCAGTCCTTCCCGAGGGGACTGCGGCCCCTCTTGCTCCTTGGTGCCCACGGGTTCTCGAGGGTGTGAGGTGGGCCCTCCTGGGTCCAGCAAGGCCGTGTCCTGGCAGAGTTCACGGGAGAGAGATTGCGTGTTCCTGCAGGTTTAGTCTGGCCTCGTGGCGCCTGGGCCCTGACATCCTACAGACGTGGTTGTCTTGACACGGTGGCTCGCTGTGTGGCCTTGGGTGGGTCCTCTGACTCTGCAGAGGGTGGTGGAGGTCAATTTCTCTGGGCTTCTGCATTGTGGGGATTGCATGCGATGGTGTCTGTGCAGTGCTTAGCAGAGCACTTGGGCGTGGGGGGTGCTCGCAAAGATGGGGATGAGAGCTCACTGCGTGCAACATACACACACACACACACACACCTGGAGATCCCTGCAGGGGACCAGCTTTGCTCCTGAACTTGCTCTTTAGGTTGACCATGCCGTGGTTGGGGGAAGGGCTGGAGGGGGGTGGATAGCCAGAACACCCTGGGAAGGAAGATGCTCCAAATGCTCCTTGTCCCCGCCTGCCACTGCTTGGTCTGTCATCCCTCTGGCGCTGAACCCACAGCCTGGAGCTTGGAGCCAACTCTGCTTCCTGGGAGTGACCGCTGTGCCCAGGGTGAGTGAGGAGGAGGTGCGGGCAGGGGTGGCTGTGCTGTGTGAGGACCTCTTGTTCCCCCGCGGGGGCAGCCTGGATGGGCACAGGCGTGTGGACAGGAGGTGGGGCTGGGCTGGGAGTTCCCGAGACCTAGAGGGCATCTCTCTGTCCAGGTGGGGGCAGGAGCCTTCGAGGACGTGGCTGGGTGGATGAGGACACCCGCTCCTGTGCGTTGAGGCTGGCCGGGTTGTCATGGCCGTTCACAGGGCTGTGGCGATTGTCCCTGTGCTGGCCATCAGCTGACACTCACGACTCGTGATGCTTTGCTGAGTGAGCAGAATTGCAGCAGGTGGAGCTGGGAGGGACCTTGACCAGGCATGTAGACGGGAGATGACAAATTCTTGGCACATTGGCAGCCATTCCTCCCTCCCGCACCCACAGCCGACATGGCTACTTGATTTCTGCATTCAGAATCCTGGCGCCAGGCAGGCCGGCCCTTCTGAAGGATGGCGGTTGTCCTGGATGGCATGGGGGGAAGGTGGGCCCCGTGGGCAGTGTGGCCGAGAGCCAGCTAAGAGGGGGGTGCCCGGGTCCCAGAGCCAGGCAGTGGCCCAGTCAGGGCTAGACCTCACGTCTGGGGCACGGCCTATGCCCTGTGCCTTCTCTCAGGTCCTTTAGACCTGGACCAAACTCTGGGACTCCCTAGTCATGCATATGGGGGTGCTGGCTGGCTTCCTTGAAATGCTCTCTAAATACAGCATTGCCCCTGGGAGGAAAGGATTTGGTAAACAAAACCTTGGGTGAGGCCTCTCGGGGAGAAATCCCCAGCCGCTCTTTGAGCGCCTGTTGTATGCCTGGCCCTGGCTGGTTTCTCTCAGGCTGGGCCTCAGGGGAGCCTGCCTGTTTGCCTTCAGCTCTCCCCAGGGCTCCCCTGTTCCTGAGTTACGGGTCTCCACCCCCCGGTCCCAGAGCGCGGGTGCAGGAGACAGAGCACAGGGCCCCGCAGGGTCCAGGCGGCGGGTGAGCTGTCTGCCAGGAGATTGCCTGGGCTCGCCGACTGGGGCATCTTTCCATCCTAAAGGAAACAGAACCTTTCAGGATCTGAAATTGGGGGAGGGAGTGGTATTTTTGTTTTTTTAAAAAAATATTATTCCTTATTAAAGTGGTAATATATCCTTATAAAAATATTAAAACAATAAAACAGACTGTTATAAAGTAACTGTGTCCCACCAGGATCTGTTCATCTCCTTAGAGGGAATTAGGGTTTTTTTCAACGCATGTGCAGATGTGTGCATCGCACCTTCGTGATTTCCTTTTCCAGTGATGGACCGTACTGTCTACGTCGTTCGTAGTTTGTTTTTCTTTTCTCCTCACTTATATCAATGGCATCTTTCCAGACCTGAATGGTTCCTAATGGCTACATAATATTCCATGCTATGGATGCACCATGTTGGTCCAGCGCTCACTTAGTGAAAGTTTCAGGCGTGTCCCATCTCTCAGTCTTATAAACAAGGCTGCGCAGACCTCGCCCACCTACCTTTGCTGCCGGCCGGGGTGTTTCTGCGCCATAGTCTCTGGGAGCAGGCGTTGCTGGCTAAGAGATGTGTGCCTTTAAGGTTTGTGGTAGCTGCTGCCACGCTGCCCGCGACAAAGGCTGCACCAGTTTGCTCGGCTGGGAGGGAGGGCTGCAGGAGGAGGTGGTGGGTGGCCTTGCCCAACTGCTGTGTCATTGAGGGGTTTCTCCCTGCCGTAGGCTGGTGGTGGCCCCCAAGGATGCCTACGTCCTAATCCCTGGAACCTGTGCGTAGGTGACCTTCCATGGCAAAAGGGACTTTGCAGATGTGTTAAGTTAAGGATCTTGAGATGAGGGGATTATGCAGGATCATTGGGGGGGCATTGTAATCACGAGGGTCCTTATTAGAGGAAGATGGGAGGGTCAGAGTCAGAGGGGGAGCTGTGAGGATGGAAGCAGAGGTGGGGGTGATGTGGGGCCACGAGCTAAGCAATGTGGGTGCCTTTAGAAGCTGGAAAAGGGTAAGGAAACAGATTCTCCCCTTGAGCCTCCAGAAGGGACCAGCCGACGCCTTGATTTCAGCCCCGTGAGACTCACTGTGGACTTCTGACCCCCAGAACTGTAAGATAGTAAGTGTGTGTTGTTTTAGGCCACTAAGTGTGTGATGATTTGCTACAGCTCCATAGGAAACCCACACACTGCCCGTTCTAGCTGAGGGTGGGGTGTGTCCCCCCCGTCCTGCCTCTAGAATGGGCATGCCCGTCCCTTCCCTGCCCCCACCAGGTGACCTGCTCTGCAGCCGCGCTTCCAGGCCCTGCAGAGTTGGGCTGTCTGTGCAGGGTACATGCGGCTTCCTGCCTCCGGGGGAGGGCCGGCCACATGCCAGGAGAGGCCTTCTGGTGGGTGACAGCCATCTGTTCCGGCTCTGGCCTCCCAACATAAAAAGAAACGGAGAAGGAGAGCCTGGGAGTGGGTGCTAGATCCTGGGAAATGACCAGGTTCAGGGCCAGCTGAGGGTTCACTGGGGGGGCGAAGGCTGCTGCCTCTGGGGCCATGTATGCTGACAAACCCTGGGTTCCATCCAAGACCCTGGAACTCTTGACCTTGATCCTGTGTCTGGCATCTTCTTCAGTGCTTCCTGGGGGCTGGCAGGTGCTGGGGGCTTGGGCGCAAGCTCCTGCCCACACCTCCACCACTTCCTCACCCCAGGGTATCTCACCCTTGAACACGGGGTCAGGGCTGTCAGATGCCATTAGGATCATTGCCCACTTTGCTCCATGCCACTTGTCAGACAGAACGCACAGAGCCTCTGACTCACCCACAGGCAGCTTTCCCACCTGGCACTCGGAAAGGCACCTTGGGTGATGTAGGTGACAGGAAGCCAGCCCGTGCTGGCTGAGTCCAGGAGACCCCTGAGCCAGGGGTCCTGGGGTCCAGAGCAGGCCCGGGGGCTGGGGGGCTGTTTAACCCTGTCCTCCACTGAGCTCGCCTCCTCCCAGGAGAAGCTGTTGCCTTTTACAAGGCCCTGGAGAAAGGGACTCCAAAATGGTCTTGGTGCTCTGTCCCCAGACCTGGTGACTGCAGGAGTTTTTCCTCTAAATCTGACCCCAGACTCTTCTGATACAGCTGGAGCCCGTTTCTTCTCCATGTTGGAGAGAAATGGTAAGTGGTTCTGCTGTTTGTGGCCTTGTGGCCTCAGTTGAGGTGTATAAACGCCCTGGGCCTTCGTTTGTGACCCTGTGAAATGGGTTGAAGGTAGCGTGTGCCTGGTGGGTCATTGTGAAGGGTAATGTGTCACAAGGAAAGACGAGGACTCCGATTGTCTTTCCTGTGACACGTGAGAGCAGGCAGGGGGAGGGGTGTGGAGAACTCCCTGCCCTTGACTCCTTGGCAGTCGCCCACCCTCAGTTTCCCCACCTGAGTGAAACAGCACATTCAGCGCCTGGGACAGCCATGTCCACTCTGGTCAGATCTGAGAAGTTTAATTGCAGTTAAGTTTGTTTCAGTCCTGCCTGGACCCCGGTAGACGCTGTGGTAGATGTACGTTTGTTCCTGGTTCCTCCCCCCTTGGCCACATGACTCTGCGGTCCTCCCTCTGGAGGCTCGGCCATGCGCTTCGTGTGGTTGGTGGGCTGGGGCGGAGAGTGGCGTGTGGGTCCCAGGCTGAGGCCCCGGGAGGCCTTGTGTGTTTCTGCTCGCCTCTCTTGTACTTCTGTCAGCGCCATGACAACACGCCCTAGGGAGACCCCGTCCTCGGGGATGAGAGACCCTTGGGAAGACCCAGCTGCACGAGTAAGAAGAAATGATTATTGAAGCCACCTGCTTTTGGGGGGATGGGTGTGCAGCAGTAGCTGATGGATGCAGCGTTCAGTGGGTAGTGCTTGAAGGGAGGAAGGAGTGTCTTCACTGTGCTCGTCCCCACACGCCGTAGGCTCCAGCGACACGGACCATTGCTCCCTTTTGGGAACACTCCTGGTGCTCCCTGCACGAGTGTCCTGGGGCCGCCATAACAACATGCCACAAAGCGGGGGGGCTAAAACAACAGAAATTTGTTCTCTCACAGTCCTGGAGGCCAGAAGTCTGAATTCAAGGTGTCTCAGAGCCGAGCTCCCTCTGAAGGCTCCAGGAGCGAGTCCTTCCTGCCTCTTCTAGCTCCTGGGGGCCCCAGGCCTCCCTGGGCTTGTGGCCGCATCCCTCCATCTCTGCCTCTGTCTTCACTTGGTCTTCTCCCCATGTGTCTCTGTGTCCTCTCCTCTTATGAGGGCATGTCATTGGATTTAGGGCCCACCCTAATCCAGTGTGACCTCATCTTAACTTAATTACGTCTGCAAAGACCCTATTCCCAATGAGGTCACACTCCGAGGTTCCGGGTGTGTGGATGTGGGGTGACCATTCAGGCCCTGCACTCTGCAGCTGCACCACAGCCGGGCTGTTCCCGTGGGTGAACCCCTCTCTTCTTGCTTCTTCACCTCATGTTCCCTGCAAATCGCAGCTCCTGCTTTGGAATCAAGCCTGCTCTCCAGAGAGCTTGGATCAGAACTTACTGCTCACCTGGATAGCGCGAGTCAGCCTTACCATCACCACCCCTACCCAAAGTGTCTTCAGTTCTGAGGTTCCTGTGTGCTCATGGGTGGCGCCCCCAAGCTCGTGGGGCACTGCTTCAGCTTTCCTGACCTTTTGTTGAACATGACAGTTTTCCATGGAAACTACCTACACACGGGTGTGTGTGTGTCTTGTGTGTGGTAGACTTTACTGATGGCTTGGTGAGATGGAAGGGGGTTTATCTCAGTCACTAAAAGAACCTGCCACTGCGTACAGATGTCACTATCCTCAAAACACCCTAGCCGCTCCTCCAACTTGAGCTCCGGGCTGTGTCTGCTGTCAGCCTGCCCTCTGCCACCCCCAGACTCTGCCCTGGGCCTCCCTGTGCCTCTCCAAAGACCCGTTAGTGGGCTCTGCCAGGCAGTGGGTCATCCACCCCAGCTCTCCCTCTCCCAGTCTGTCTAGTGCCCAGCGGAGACACACCATTTGAGCGTTAAGTTATGGATTCGACCCTCCCAGCTTGAAGGCAGGAGGGAGAAACAGAGGCAGGATGAAAGGGACAAGATGGGAAGTGGGAACACCTCACTGCGTAAGCACCTTGCTGGACTTACTTCCCTTCTTTAAAGATCTAGATATTTTGCATAACAGAGCCCCTAAATGTATAACTATACTTCAGGGGATTTTGAAGAGTAATTTGACCACTTGAGGTTTTCTCCAAACCTATGTCTGTATAAAATGTGACTTGGCTGTATTAATCAGGACTCAAAGTAGCTCAAGCAGAAAGGGATTGTATTGGCTTTCATTCCCTGGGCTGGCTTCAGGCACAGCTGGATCCAGGGGCTCAGATAATGTCAGGGCTCTGTCTTTCTCCCCCTCTCTTGGTTCTGCTTTCCTCTGTGTGTTAATTTCATCCTCCAGCAGGTTCTCTGGGTGAGATAGGAGACCAGCAGATCTGCGCTCTCATAACCCTTACAGTTCTTGATCCAGGGTGGAGGGAGAGACCGTTTTCTCTGAGCGCCATAGATTAGTGATCTGGAAAGACTCTGATTGGCTCTGCTGGGGTCGCCTGCCCACTCACTGCCCATGAGAGATGGAATTTGCTGATTGGCCAGGCTGGGTCGTGTGCCCACCTCAAATGTGAGGGGGATGATCAGAGGACGGACACCCAGACTGACACCCCACTAGGACATGGAGTGGGCGGGGGATGGTCCCTGACAGGGGGCGCTGGGAAATGACCTCTGTTCAAACTTCAGCAGGGAGCAGAATAGAGATTAATGTCCTCATGTCTCTTAGGAAAGTGGAAGCCTCAGTCGCTTTCCTTTTTATTGAGAGATATTCACACACCATAAAAATCACCCTTTTATTTATTTATTTATTTATTTTTTTTTTTAGCTTATTTGTTTATTGCAGTAACATTGGTTTATCACATTGCAAAAATTTCAGGTGTACATCATTGTACTTCTATTTCTGCATGGACTACATCATGTTCACCACCAAAATACTAATTACAACCCATCACCACACACATGTACCGAATTATCCCTTTCACCCTCCACCCTCCCCCCTTCCGCTCTGGTAACCACCAATCCAATCTCTGTCCCTATGTGTTTGTTTATTGTTGTTATTATCTACTACTTAATGAAGGAAATCATACGGTATTTGGCCTTCTCCCTCTGACTTATTTCACTTTGCATTATACCCTCAATGTCCATCCATGTTGTCACAAATGGCTGGATTTCGTCGTTTCTTATGGCTGAGTAGTATTCCATTGTGTATATATACCACAGCTTCTTTATCCATTCGTCCCTTGATGGGCACTTAGGTTGCTTCCAAGTCTTGGCTATTGTGAATAAGGCTGCAATGAACACAGGGGTGCATGTACCTTTGCAAGTTGAAAATCACCCTTTTAAAGTGGTTTTCAGTTCAGTGGTTTCTAGTGCATTCACAGAGTTGTGCAACCATCACCACTATCTACTTCCAGAACATTTTCATCACCCCTAAAAGAAACCTGTACCCATTAGCACTTACTCCTCACCAGCCTCCCCCAGCCCTGACAACCACAAATCTATATTCTGTCTGTGAATAATTTGCCTGTTCTGGACATTTCATATAAATGGAATTATACAATATGTGGCCTTTTGTGTCTGGCTTCTTTCACTCAGGATAATGTTTTCAAGGTTCACCCATATTTTAGCATGTATCAATGCACCATTCCTTATCATGGCTGAGTAATATTCTGGTGTGTGGATAGACCCCATTTTGTTTATCCATCATGCTTTGATGGACATCTGGGTTGTTTCCCCTTCTGTCTGTTATGAAGAATGCTGCTGTGAACATTCGACTACACATTGTTGTGTGGACGTCTGTGTTCAGTTCTCTTGGGAATACACCCAGGAGTGGAGTTGCTGGGCCATATGGCAGTTCCAGGTTTGACTTTTCGAGGAACCGTCACACCGTTTTCCACAGTGGCTGCCCCCTCTTACATTCCTCTCAGTGGTGCGGGTGGGTTCCAGTTTCCCCACATCCTCGTCAACGCTTGTTATGGTCCATCTTTTTGATTGCAGCCATCTTAGTGGGTGTGAAGTGGCATCTCCCTGTGGATTTGATTTGCATTTCCCCGATAGCTAGTGATGTCGGGCATCTTTTCATGTGCTTGTTGGCCATTTGTGCATCTTCTTTGGAGAACTGTCTGAAATTTGGGTTTTTAATAAATGTTTGTGTCCTCTCTGCTGAGAGCTGCATTTGTTTGTCAGAGTTGTCTGTCCCTTGTGAGGCTGAGCTCCCAGAGGGCCGGGCCTGCCGTGCTGCCCCGTGTTCCTCAGTGTCCAGAATGGGGCCTTGCAAGGCCTGTGCCCAGGAGGGCTTTGAGCTGGGTTTGGGCAGGCGCTGAGGGAGGGACCTTCCTGGAACAGGGCTGTGGGGCCACCCTGCGCTGACCCGCCTGGCTCTGAGCACTCGCTCCTTGGTGCTGTCCTCGGGGAGCAGTGGGGCTGGCCAGGGGACAGACTTGAGTCTTCTGCAGTTGCCGCCAAGGAGACTCGGTCCGTCGCCCCAAGGGCCCAGTGAGCTCATCCTCCAGAGGAGTTATTGCAGAGCCCTCCCTGGCTTGGGTCCCTCAGGGAAGAGAGACTGAAGCTGCTTGGGACCCTGACCTCTTCCTGAACCTTCCGATGCCACCCAAACACCCAGGAAGTTGCAAGAGTGTCAGGGAGGCAAGAGGGCATGTGGCTCTCCCATCTCACCTTTGCTGCTCTGGCTCCCATGCCCTCTCCCCTGGAGCCCCCACCCCTTCCCTGGGCTCCTGGGATGGGGAGGGGGGGTAGTGTAGGTGTTGGAGTCCCAGCTTTGCCACTCGGTCCCCCACCCCACACCGTAAATGGATAAGAACACCTCCTCCCTGGGGCCAGTGGGAGGCTACGTATATGGAGAATGTAGCACAGTGCCTATCTTGGGGGGCTTGTGGTGGGGTGAACAGTGCCCCCCAAAATTCAAGTCCACCTGGAAGCTCAAATGTGATCTTGTCTGGAAATATGGCCTCTGCAGATGTAGTTCATTAAGACAAGGTCAGACTGGAGTAGGTGGGCCCTAACCCAGTGACAGGTGTCCTTGTAAGAAGGCCATGCGGAGACTCAGAGGGACACAGCTCCTCGTATTCTCCACTGTAGAGGGAGGTGTCACACCTTCTTCTCCAGGGACCCAGGGACCCGGGGCCACATGGCGCCCGCTCCCTCTTGACCTGGGCAGATTCGTCACTTTCTTTCTCTCTTTGGAAAACTGCTTCCAGTAGGAATTTTCCTGGGGCAGCGAGGAAACTTACAACAAAGCCGTCTTCCCTCTGTGGTCCTTGGTCCCATGCGACTGTGCAGAGCTGGCTCCCGGCCCCCAGCCCACCCCCGTCTTCTCAGGTGCACGGCTGGGCCACGTCTCCCGGCCTCCCTGAGGTTGGGGTTGGGGCGGCCATGTGCTGGGCGTGAGCTGGCGGAGCAGGACCAGAGGTGAAATGACCCCTCTGCGCCCTCTTTCCCCGGCATTCGGCGTCACCAGACACACGTGGTGCCCTCAGGAGCCTGTGTTGAAGATCAACACAGGTGCCTGGTCCCAAGTCCCCACCGGGAAGGGAGCACCACCAATTAGGAACACACATATATGAAAAAAATATTTTTTTTAATTGTGATAAAATACACAGAACATAAACTTTACTATCTTAACTATTTTTAAGTGTACAGTTCAGTGGTGTTAGACACATTCATAATGTTGTGCAACCAGCACCACCATCCATCCACAGAACTCTTCATCTTCCCCAACTGAAACTCTGTCCCCATTAAACACCCACTCTGCATCCCCTTCTCCCAGCCCCTGGCACCCACCATCATATTCTCTGTCTCTGTGAATCTGATGACTCTAGGGACCTCCTATGAGCAGAATCATACAGTACTTGTCTTTTTGTGACTGGCGTATCTCACTGAGCATAATGTGCTCAAGGAGCTGGCAGGTTGTAGCAGGTGTCAGAGTTTCCTTCCTTTTTAAGGCTGAATAATATTCCGTTGTGTGGATATGCCACGTTTTTTAATCCATTCATCCGTCAACAGACACTCAGGTTGCTTCTATCTTTTGGCTGTTGTGAATATGTTGCTGTGAACGTGGTTGTGCCATTTGCTCTTATTTTTATTTTATTTTTAGTTTGTATTATGGAAAATTTCAACCATATTCAGAAGCGAAAAGAATAGTCTAATGAACATCATGGGCCACTCACCTGGCCCATGACCCATCTTGGTTACTTGAACCCTGACCCCCACCCCCTGAGGTTACTTTTGAAGCAAATTCTAGGCATCATACCATTTCATCTATAAAGATAAAAATAATTAAGAAAAATAAAACCACAACCCCAGTGTCATCACACCTAAAACACAACACCTAATGCCTAATATCATTAAAAATCCAGCCAGGGTTCTCATTCTGCTGGCTGCCTCATTTTAAAATTAGTTTATTTGCCTAAATCAGGATTAAAATAAGATGCGTATGTTGTCCTTGGGTGGTGTGTCTTAGGTCTCTTTTAAGCTACAGGCCCCTCCCTGCATTTTTTTTCCTTGTATTTGTTTGCTGAGTAAACCAGGTGGTTTGTCCTATAGACAAACCCCTGTCCTGTGGATTTCCTGAAACTGGTAGTTAGACCGAGAGGCTTGATCAGATTTCGCGAGAACACCTCCTAGATGCACTAATGAAGACAGCTGTCGTGCCTCTTTGTGAGGTCAGCAGTCAGTTGTGGTTACTGCCTGGTCACTATTTCAGGAACACCTGGTTTTGACTTGACATGAACATGAAATAAACATCTGTTGGGTCTATGCTGTTATCTGTGGTTGGGCCTATTTGTTACAGCATTAGCCCAGCCTGACTGATACACTGTCTGCTTAAACTGAAGTCCATCCTGCCACAGCATGCGCGGGGGCTCCGGGCTCCCAGCACCAGGCTCAGCCTGGGGGAGGCCACTGGGCTCTCTGGAGGCTGCTGGCTGGTCCCCCGGAGTACCAGAGAGTGAAGGCCCCTCCTCGTGCTGGCTCATCTCCAGGAAAGCTGTGGCTCCTGGTCCCTCTGGATGCTGTGCTGTTTAGATGGGAGCTGGGCTGAGCTGGCCCTGCACGTCCGCAAAGCAGGAGGATGGCCCTGGCGTCCAGTTGCCGTGAGTGCGGGGCAGCGACCCAGAGAGGCAGCTGGTGGAAAAGAGAGAGGTGGCTGTGCTGGTGGGTGGGACCCTGAAACAAGACCCCCTCCCGCCAAACCCCCCACCAGGGGGAGGGCCTTTCCCCACTCTTCTCTCAGGCTGGCCTTGGGTCCCCGTTTGTTTCTCCCTCAGCCTGCTCTTGATGTTACTGTTTTCTTCTCTTTTTGTTCAAGAGTCAGATAAAGAAGCAGCTTGGGAGTGAGTGTGTGGGCGCCTCTGTCGGGTTATTTTCCTGTGGGTGCAAAGGTGCACGCGTGCACGGAGGCTGCTTCTCTAAGTGCACAGCCACTCTTACTTAGGGACACTTGAGCATTCCGATGTGATACGGAGACCAGTTGGACATACTCCTTTCCTGGAGCAAAGCTGCCTTTTGAGGAGTTCTTGCTGTAAGGCTAAAGTAAAAATTATGGGCTTTAAAATCCTATGTGTAGTATCCTATCTTTGCAAAGAAAAAAAAAGACTAAAAGTGTATGTTTATGAATATTTAGATATTTGAATTTCGGCCCCTTGGCTTAATACCTGTAACTTTCCCGAGCCCTGCACCTCCCCTGTGACTGGGGTGGCACTGAGCCCCCGGGGGGCACTGAGACTTGCTGGGTGGACAGCTCTGAGCGTGGCTGTGTCGAGCAGGGGTGGGGTCTCGGTGGGTCCCTGCAGACGAGCTGCTCTTTGTGGCCTGGCAGCCAAGGGCGTGACCCAGCAGGTTTCTGTCATCCACGCCGAGGGCTGTGTGGCGTTTTGGGGCTAGAAAGGGCTTGGGGACTCGTGTCTCCAGGCTCATCGCGGTCCTGCTCTGCTTTCTCCCTGAGAGCTTGTTATTCCATACGAGGCAGGAGAACCTCGGTCAGTGACAACTGGGTGCTGTCACGCGGCTTTCTCAGCCCTTCCCGCCACCCCGCCAGAGCACGGGAGCTTCCACAGGAGCCCTGGACGTGGCCCTGTCACAGGGTGTCCTTGTCACAGGAGACCTGCCTCAGACCCACCCCGCCTCCATGCTTGGCCCCCTGGCAAAGTCGTTTCGCTGCTGAGCCTCAGTTTCCCTGTGATAGAACAGGCATCATTTTCTATTTTAGTTTTAGTTTTCATTTCCTGTTTTCCCTAAACAATCATAACTATTCCCAGAGAGTGACATTCAAAATATTTACCAGCCAGTAGGGCACGGTTGGTGGCCTAGTGTTAAGATCTGGCTCTCACCGCTTCGGCCCTGTTCGTGTCCCGGTCAGGGAACCACACCCCCATCTGTCGGTTGTCACACTGTGGTGGCTGTGTGTGGCTGGGATGCTGAAAGCTCTGCCCCTGGGATTTCACATACCAGCAGGGTCACCCCTGGTGGACAGGTGTCAGCAGAGCTTCCAGACTGAGACAGAGTAGGAGGGAGGACCTGGGCACACACTTCGGGAAAATTGGCCATGAAAACCCTGTGAATAGCAGCAGAGCACTGTCTGATAGAGCACAGGAAGGTGAGAGGGTGCGCAGAAAGACTGGGCAGGGCTCCGCTCTGCTGGACACAGGGTCCCTAGGAGTTGGAATCCACTTGACGGCACTAACAACAGCAACAGCCCAGCATAGAGAACTGGTGTAGCTGTCCCAGGTCCACACTGCTGTTCTGCCTGCCTCAGAGGATGTTCTGGATTAAATGGGGCAGGACAGAAATGCACACACTGCTCCCAGCAGCAAGTGCACACTCGGAAATTGAGGTTGCTCCTCTGCTGGCATCACCGCCTGCTGTGTGCCGTTAGACCACCTGCCCACCAGCCTTTGCAAAGTTGTCCTGCGTAGGGGCCGCTCAGTGACGGGGGAGCCTTGATAGGGGGTGTCTCAAGCTTTGCCAGCAAGCCGTGACCCCCGAGAATTAACCAGTCGAGATGCTCCAGCCATGAACTTCCCTCCCTGAGCTGGTCAGCCGAGCAGGATGCTGCTGGGCCTGCTGTGAGCCAGGCGCCCTGGGGTCTCTGTGTCCTTCCTCATGGGACCCTCATGACAACAGCATAGGAGCCCTGACACCCATTTTACAGCTGAGGAAACTGAGTTTCTTTCATGCTCTGTGCCTCTCTTCTCACTCCTGGCATATTCGTCCCTCCTCTTAGTCAGCTCGGGCTGTCGTGAGAAAATATCACGACTGGGCAGCTTCAACAACAGACACTTCTCACAGTTCTGGAGGCTGGAAGTCCAAGATGAAGGTGCTGGCACCATTGGATTCGGTGAGACCTCTCTCCTGGGGTTGCAGATGGCACCCTCTCGCTGTGTCCTAGAATGGCCTTTCCTTGGTGCACGTGTGCAGAGAGAGCACTCTCTCCTCTTCTTGTGAGGCCGCCAATGCTATCAGATTAGGGCCCCACCCTTAGGACCTCATTTAACCTTAATTATCTCCTAAAAGTCCCCTCTCCAAATACAGTCACACTTGGGGGTTAGGGCTTCACATATGAATTTTGGGGGGACACAGTTCAACCCATAGCAGATGGTGTTTTAGGAAGGAGCCCAGATTGACAAGACCCAAAATAACAGTGGTTTCAGGTTTAATACCCCCTACAACGTGGACGAACCCTGAGAACATGATGCTGAGTGAAAGAAGCCAGACACAAAAGGACAAATACGGTATGACTCCATTCGTGTGAAATTCCAGAAGCGGCAAATTCATGGAGACGAAGTAGAGGGGCGGTTCCCAGGGGTGGGAGGGGTGGGGCAGGGAGTGACTCCTTGTTAATGGGTACAGGTTCCTGTTTGGGGTGGTGAGAAAGGTGGAAGTAGAGCATGTTGAGGGTCGCACAACATTGTGAATGAAAGCATTGCCACTGAATTGTACACTTAAAAAGGGTTAACATGGTCATTTTTTTTCCTAGTAGGGAGGCAAATTCCATTTATTCGTTACGGTGGCACAGTTTATCTAGTGGGGAGCAAGTGCTGGGAAGTCACCCATACTTCATGGTTCAGTATGTTGTGAAAAATAACAGTTAATCCACCTAGATATCTGGCTCCATTCAACCTGAAGAATCCCACTGGATATAAAACATTCTGGAGGAGAACATGGCAAATTTTGTGTTTTATATGGTTTACCGCAATAAAAAACTAACAACGGCTTAACCAAGAGAGATGCTTATTTCTGCGGGTAGCATCTATGCTGGCCCCTCCCCCAAGGTGTGCAGCACTGTGCTCACACCCCATTGGCCAGAACTTAGTCACATGGCCGCCCCACTGCAAGGGAGGCTGGGAAATGTCCTCATTCTGAGTGGCCTTGCACCCCGCCGTAGAGGAGGGTGAGTGGCTCTGGGGGCAGCAGCCACCTCTGCCACACCTGGCCACAGAATGGTCATTCTTGAGGACCTGGGTGTCCGTCCTCTGCACAGCCCTCCCTCAGCACCCGGGGCTGGGTTCTGCAGTGGCCTGTGCTGCCCCATCCTAGGAAGGCAGTGGGACCGGGCCTCTTCACTCCCCACCTGCCCTTGATCGCTCGTCTCTGGGTGCCAAGGCGTGGCCGGGTTAACTGGCGTCTCTGGGGCCTGATGTGAACCTGGCACCGAGGAGATGCTCAGCCAGTACTTACTGCGTGAATGCAGGAGAGTTACTTCCTGAGGTCACAGAGCTGCTCCACAGCCCAGCCAGGATTTGAACGCCAAATGCAGCACATTCAGGTGGAGGATTCTGTTCTCTGCCTTCTGGGAAAAGCTCAAGAGCATTAGGACAAGGATTCCCTCTGTGTGTCTCTGTCTCTCTCTCTCTCTGTCTGTCTCTTTCTCTCTGTTTGTCTCTCTGTCTGTGTTTGTCTCTCCGTCTCCACCTGTGGATTCTGACACAGACCCGGGGGACAATCGGCAAGGGAGGACAGTGAAGAGAAGGGAGGGCTTCCAGGTGACCCCATGCATGGGCACTGGCCGGGGAGGCGGGGTGCAGGGCCGTGCTCCCTGTGTGCTGGGGGCCAGACACGCCAGCTGTGCTTCCTGACTACCTTCCTGCTCCAGGCGCCTGCTTGGGGCCTCCCCATCCCTCTCCCCCAGATGACAGGGCTCTGAGGGTCTGAACCCTGACCGCGGTCGGTGGGTGGGCAGCGCGGGAGTCTGGGCTGGCTGTGGGGGCTGGAACATTGGCGTCTGCCCCCTGCAGCCCCAGTTCCTCCCCTTTCTGGCTGAATGATCCTTGTTAGTTATTTACCCAGCAGGCGGCTTGACTGGCTGGTGCCTGGAGGAGTTATTACATGAAGTGGCAGAAGGAGGGAGCGGTTACCGGCAGCAGGCCACAGTGGCTGAGACCTCGGTTATCACGGGCATTGGCCGAGGTACCTGGTGGGGGTACCCACAGCCAAGGCTTGGACAGCCCACCCTGCGTCTGGCGCCTGGCGCTGGTTTAGACGGGCTGTGGAGCAGCTTGGGGTGAGCAGCTTGCCCCCATCTGATTGATTGGTAGTGGCTGCCCAGGGCTCCAGATTGAGAAGGATTCTGAGGCCAAGTCTGGGTCAGTGGAGCAGCCTTGATTGATTAGTAATGCCTGTCATGGGCACATGGGGGCCCACCAGGAGAGGTGCCGTGTTCGTCCCTCAGCTGTCCCTGAGGAGGGGCTTGGGGGAGGCAGACACAGGTGCTCCTGCTGTTGACTGACGCTCTCTAGAGCACGTTGTTCACCTCTCTGGCCATTGGTGCCTATGGCGTTTTTTGCAAATTTTTATTTTTATTTTATTTATTTATTTTTTGCTGAGGAAGATTGGCCCTGGGATAACATCCCTGCCCATCTATGTGGCACGCTGCCACAGCATGGCTTGATAAGTGGTGTGTAGGTCCGTGCCTGGGATCCGAACCAGTGAACTCCGGGCTGCCGAAGCGGAGCACGCGAACTTAACCACTATGCCACCGGGCTGGCCCTGCAAATTTTTAAAATTGTAAAATACACATAAATTTTACCATTTTAACCATTTTTAAGTGTACAGTTCAGTGGCATTAAGCACATTCACGTTGTTGTGTGACCATTCCTACCATCCATCTCCAGAACTCTTCATCTTCCCAAACTGAAGCTCTGTCCCTGTTAAACACCCACTCCCCATCCCCCTCCCCCAGCCCCTGGCACCCACCATCCTACTTTCTGTCTCTATGAATTCGACAACTCTAGGGACCTCATATAAGTGGAATCATAAGTATTTGTCCTTTTGTGAGTGGCTTATTTCCCTGAGCATAAGTCCTCAAGGTTCATCCAGGTTGTAGCAGGTGTCAGAATTTCCTTCCTTTTTGAGGCTGAATAATATTCTCTTGTGTGGATGGACCACATTTTGCTTATCCATTCATCCATCGATGGACGCTTGGGTCGCTTCCGTGTTTTAGCTGCTATGAGTAATGCTGCTGTGAACATGAGTGTACAAGTATCTCTTGGAGACCCTGCTTTCAATTCTTTTGGGGACACACAGAAGTGGAATTGCTGGATCGTATGATAATTCCATGTTTAATATTTTGAGGACTCTGCAGACTGCCACAGTGCCTGCACCGTTTACATTCCCACCAACAGTGCACGGGGCTCCAGTTTCTCACATCCTCACCAGCACTTGTTTCTGTTTCCTGATAGTGGCCATCCTAGTGGGCGTGTGCCTGCAGCATGTTGTACAGGCTTCTGTTATATCTGGATTTCCCATCTCAGGAAAATGCACCACCATCCGCCCACCGGGGCCGGCCTCATCCTGGACCTCCCTCTTCCCCCTCCCTCCCCAGCCAATCTCTGATCAGGTCCCGAGGTTCCTAGTGATTTGGCCTCCAGAGTAGCCTTTCAGTGGCTCCCTCCTCCCATGCGTCCTGTCACCATCTTGCCTAGAGCAGGGGGCAGCCCCTCCCGGGTCTCTCCTCTCAGCCGCTAACCACTCTCCACCATAGCCAGAATCAGGTTCTGGAAGGGCAGATCTCACTGTCTCCCCAGCTTAGAACTGTCAGCACTTCCTACCCCCAAGAGGAGGAGTCCCAGAACTCCGCGGTGTGGACGGCTAACCGCCCGGCCTCATCTCGTCCCATCTCGGGCCCCTACCCTGCTTCATCCGTGCTCTTAGGCTCTGTGCCCCCCCTAGAGTGCCCCGCCTGCTCTCCTTTACCTGGGGCCCAGGCCCACTCCCTCTGCCCATCCCCAGCCACGTGAGATGCTCGTTCTCAGAGCTGTCCCTGCCTGTCCCCTCCTAGTCTGTCAGTGGCCTTAGGGCGGGATTAAGTCTTGGGGTCTTGGGTGGGGCTGCATCCCCCATACTTCACACTGTAGATGTGAGCCAGTGCTGGCTGGATGAGAGGTCTGTGTGGGATGGGCTGGCCCCACCTCCCCACTCTGAGCCATCCCTCTCTGCTGCGGGGAGAGGCCATCCTGTGACCCCCAAGAGGTGGGGAGGGAGCTCAGGCCCCAGTCCTCCACTCACTGCTTGGAAACCCCAGGCAAGTGCCGTCACCTCCCTGAGCAGTGGTTTCCCCGTCTGTAGAGGAGCTAAGACAGGACCTGTCCTCAGGCTGTGGTGAAGACAGAAGAGAATGATACCAAGTCCTGAGCCCTCAGCAAATGGTGGCTGTGTTGTCAGCATCACCCAAGAGAACTTTCTAGATGGATGACATCCCTCCAAGAAAGGCTCTCCCTGGAGCCTGTTTCTGGGGAATGAGCCTTTCCCCAGAGCAGACCTTTGATACTCTCTCAGCTGGACGGTTCTGCCAGGAGGACAAACAGAACTCCACCTGGAGCAGATTTCCAGGACGGGGCAGAGTTATGGGGTATTCCCGGAGAGATGTTCCCAGGACTCTGGGCCAAGCTGATTGGTTCCACCCTCCCCTTTTGCTCAGGACGCCGAAGAGCCAGTGACTACCACCCCCTACCCCGGGCTCCCAGCAGAACCAGGCGCCTCGGCCCCATGCTCCTGTCCTGTGGCCCTCGGAGCCCAGTGACCGGAAGTCCAGGGCTGGCACACGTCCACACCTTCGTCCTTACATTTTCGGGGCCGGCACACGTCCGCATGTTTCCTCTGTAGCCCTCAGTCTCCCCATGTTGCAGAGAAGAAGCCATGCCCTCCCAGGTGGGTTTCTGCATGCCCACCACCCGCCTCTTTCCAGATACGCCTGTTCTCACACATCGGTCACCTCCCTGAGCCTCACTGTCCTCGTCTCTCAAATGGGACAACAGTACCCACGTCACAGGGTGTCCTGGGCTCTGAATGATGGACCCTCATAAAGCTGGAGGGAAACATCTGGGGGTGAGCGGCTTCATGTCAGAGCTGGGGGATCCCGTGTCCTCCCGGGACACGTCTCCTGTAACCTGTCACAGTTTCTCTGAGCCTTGGTTTCCCCATCTGTCAATGGATAATGATAGTACAGTCATGTGTCACTTAGTGATGGGGTTACCTTCTGAGAAATGCGTCATTAGGTGATTTCGTTGTGTGAACATCATAGAGTGTACTCACACAAACCTAGATGGCACAGCCTACCACACACGTAGGCTGTATGGTACTAATCTGATGCGACCACCGTCGTGTATGCGGTCCATCGTTGACTGAAACACCATTATGTGACGTGTGGCTGTACCTGTCTCACGGTCTTGGCTCAGGGCCAGGCACAGAGCACACTGTCAGCACTGCCATCTGACCCTCCTGCCCCATAGCACAGTCGCTCACGCACTCTTCATAGCCCTTGTGTTGGTTTCCTCTTGTTGCCATAACAAAGGACCACAAACTCATCTTAGAACATGTTTATTATATTACAGTTCTGGAGGTCAGACGCCTAAATTGAGGTGTGGGCAGGGCTGGTTCCTTCTGGAGGCTTCAGGGAAGAGTCTGTTCATTGCCTTTTCCAGCTTCCAGAGACCCCGCTCTCCTTGGCTCGTGGCCCCTCATTCCATCTTCAATGCCAGCCTCGGAGTGTGGTCATATCTCTGGCTCTGTCATGTCTGCATCCGCTGTCACATCTCTGACCTTCCTGCCCCCCTCTTATAGGGACCCTGTGATGACATGGGCCCACCCGGATACTCTAGGATCATCTCTCCATCTCGAGGTCCTTAACTTAGTCACAACTGCAAAGACCCTTTTGCTGTATGAGGTGACATTCACAGGTCCCAGGGATTGGGACGTGGATCTTTGGGGGCTGCTATTCCGGCTGTCCAGGCCTGCCATTTGAACCTGTGGACAACAGAGACACTCTTAGGGGAAGAAGGCCTCACCCCTGAGTACGCCTGGACGTGTGGGGATCGGGCTGGCAGTTGTGACTATCCAGGGAGGTCGGCTGTGGTGAGAACCGGGTGTCTGAAGGAGGGGACTGCTGAGCATGACATGCCCCTCACTCCTAAAGCAGCAGGGTGCCTGCTGGGAGCCCCCCAAAGTGCAGGGAGAGGCCCAGCCCACCAGGAGTCAGAGCAGGCTCAGGCTCAGGCAGGGAAAGGTCTCGTCTGCACTTGCACTGGCTTCGAGATGAAGCTTGGCATCTCTCCCAGCTACGAACGTCGGCCCAGCCCCAGGGGTAGTGCAGGGCCTGCGACTTGGTCAGCAGACCGTTCATGACGTCACAGTAGTTCTAGATTCTGAAGGAGCGTTTACCCAGCCCTGCTCCCCAACGACGGCCTGTTTTAGGCCCACAGCTGCAGCCGGTTATTCTCGTGTTCTTCACGAAGCATGACCATCTCGCAAATGTGATTTGTAAATAACATTTCAAAATAATCGGTTTCCTCTGTAACCCCACGTGTTTTATGTATTTAAAACGGTCCTGAGACGGGCCGGGGGCTTCCCTGCCTCCCGCTGGCACAGAGAAGTCCAGGGCTGCTGGTTCGAGAGCTCAGGCTCCACCCGCACTTCCCTGAGTCCAGAGCTGGCCGCCCCGTGTTGCTGGGGTCGCAGCAGCCCCGTTGTGGGAGGTGAGCAGGGGGCGAGCTCTGCGTGAGGTGCCTGGAAGGTGAATTGCTCCGTCGATCTTTGAGGACCCCGGGAACCAGCGGGCCAGTGGTCTTGTCGGCAGCAGACGCTGTGTCCCCAACAGAGCTGAAATCAGAAGGACGGCTGGATTGTTTTCCCCCGCTGCCTGATTTTGCTAGACTCATGTCTGATATCTTGAGACATCAGCTGATGGGTCTTGGTTAATTTTATGGCTGTTTTTTGTGGAATTGGGCGCTGGTGTCCCAGCTTGTCTTCTGGGATGTTTGTTTTGGGGTTGAGATTCTGTGGGGTGGATGGAGCAGGAGATCAGGGCTGAGCGAGCCTCGGCCTCTCCGTGGTCAGTCCTGGGTCAGGGGCTAGTGTCTGCCAAGCCTGTGAGGGTTTGGAGTGAACCCTCCATCTCCCGGGATTGGCTGGCCGGCTGGTTCTCCTCCATTCCCCCTTTAAATAAAGATGTTGCTCAGACCCTCATCACCTCCCACCAAGGACCCAACAGCTTCCTTCTTGTCTCCCTCCGAAACCTGTCCTCAGGGTAGCTCCTGACCCCTGAAGGCCCTCCTCTGCTTAAATCACATCAGGGGCTCCCCCGTTGCCTTCACGAAAAAGTACAGACCCTTTCCAGCAACCTCTAGGACCCCACGGGGTTTGGTGCCGCCAACCTCGTAGCCCCACGCTCACCAGTGTCACCTGTTACATCGTGCCGTTGGGACAAAGTGGACAACGAGGCGAGGTTTGAGCTGGGTCTGTGGGGCAGGTGGCGGGAGGACTGTTTCAAGGTTAATTTCGTGATGGCGGTAGTCGTGCAGTCAGTTCTGCAATGACACTTGGTTTGAAAACACAGATTTGCTCCAACACGATTGATGGATTAGGGATGGTTTGAGCATAACACAGGTGCAGTTGCACCTGCCAGAAACACTGCTGAGCGCAGACACAGAACGCATGCGCCTCAAAGCCTGCAGCACCCGGCACCCCCGAGTGTGAGCGCCACACCCTCCACATCCACACCACTTGCCCTCTGACCCCGGCCGGCCCTCCCCCCCACAGCAGCCCCCGGGCTCCCTCCCAGGCCCACATCGCAGCAGACTCCACACTCCTCAGCTTTCTTGATGCTGGGTACATATTTAACCATTTAACACGTGACACTGGGCTGCCGTTTTCATGAGGTTCCCACCTTTTTTTAATGTGTCACTGATGATGATTTTGAGGGATGCGTCCCCGACCCCATTTGTCCTGCCCTGCGGTTTTCATCATGCGATTTTGTGCGGTGCAGTGACATTTAGGAACGCATAGGTCACGTTATAGCAGAACTGACGGTACTGTGCTTAGGTGAGGGAATGTCCTTGTTTTGAGGAAAGGCTGAAGTATTTAGAGGTTAAAACACTCCCTCCATCAGGGGCCTGAACTCCTGGAGCAGAGGAGGTGGCTGTGTCTCTCGGTTGGTGAAGGCCAGACCTGTGTCCCCTTCACCTGTGTCCCCAGGTGTCTGGCTTGGTGCCACCACCTTAGGCACAATAAAGATTGACCCAGCAGACCCTTCCTGAAGGCCTGGGCAGGGGCAGAGACTGGTCAGAAGAGCCAGTGGTTCAGAGATGCCAGTGGAGCAGCCGCAGCAGCTGGGCAGGTCTGTGCCCCCGTGGGACTGTCACTGAATAAGTGACTTCAGAGGAGGCTGGTGACAGGACGGGAAGGGAATGCCAGAGTCAACAACCCCTTAAGTGCTGGCCGCTCGCCCTGATATCCTCACAACCGCTTGGTGAGGTGGGTGTTACGAGCTGTGCTTTACAGGTGGGGAAACTGAGGCCCGGGGGGCCGTATGACTTGTCCAGGTCTCAGCTAGTAGCTGGCAGAGCTGGAGCCACGGCCAGGCACCTGTGTCAGCGCCTGAGGGCTCCTGTCACTGCTGCTGCTCCAGGGTCAGCCCCTCCCCGGCCCGGCTCTCTGTCTGTCCCCCCACACCTCCGCTGCACAGACCATGAGCATCTCAAGTGCGGGAGCCGTCTCTTCGTCTCTGGGCTCATCTAGCTCCTTGTAGACCGTCCACCCGCAGCGGATGCTTCTTGAACAGGTAGACCCGGGCGCTGCTCGCCCACTCCTCTCCAGCTCATCCCTCTGACGTAGGGAGGAGAGGTCTCGACTGGCTTTGTCTGGCCAGCGGGGGACGGTGAGGAGCTCACTGCAGAGTGGCCAGACTAGAATCTTCTTCCCAGGGCAGGCCCTCAGGGCACCAAGCTGGGACCCCTGACCTGGACCTCTGAGCCAAGGGCCATCTGGAAGCTGCTGTTTTATTTCAGGGGCCGACAGTCGCACATCGCTACCTGTGCCTGGATCCCCGACAGAGGCCTTGGTTCCCCCTACCTGCCAGGTCCAGCGCGGGGACCGTGGCATGAGGTTGCCGTGGGGTCCCGGCAGCCCCGGCCCCTTTCTTGCCTGCAGACTCCGTAGCACGGGCCTCGCTGAGCAGTTTGTATCCGTAATAACAACCACAGGAGAATCCCTGATTGTGGGGCCGGTGAGCGGCGGGAGCAGTCTTCTGTGAGCCTCGTGATGTTGTGGGGTCCACGCCCCATCACAGAGGTCCTCACCACCCCATCCCCATGGGCTCTGAGGCCCAGATTCTGCCCACAGCTCGGCTGACCTCTACAACTGTCCCCATCCTCCCCACTTGCCCTGAGTCAGGCTTCCACTCACGTCCCCACTGAGCCCGCTGGCACCTGGCACCCCAAATCTGCTTCCCTCTCCCCTTTGATGAGGCCATTTTCACAAAGCACCTTGTCTGCTTTCTGGAATGTTCTGTCCCCAGTTGGAACATTGGTCATCATGACTTGTCCTTGGCTTTGAAATCGGATCTCGTCATTGACCCGTGACACCCGGCAGTGGGGCTGGCCCCGACATCCTCCAGCCTAGATGCACACTTACCCGGTGCTGGAGTATTGACGGGCAATGTCACCTGTAGTCCACAGGCTTAGCAAATACAGACCTAGGACACCCAGTTATATTTGAATTTCAGATATACAATAATTTTTGATACAAGTGTGCCTCATGGTAACCGTAGTCTAACTGTCACAGTAACCCCATGAGCTGGGCAGTATTGTTACTCCCATTCTGGCACCCGGTGAGAACCCGGCTCGGCTGGGATTGAACCCAGGCCGTCTGGCTCCAGCATCTGTGTGCCTCCCTGCCGGCTGTGAGAGTGTCCTGGTCCACTCCGGCTGCCCTAACAAAACACTACAAATTGGGGGGCTTAACAACAGACATTTATCCCCTCAGTCCTGGAGGCGAGAGTCTGAAATCCAGGTGTGGCAGGGCTGCGCTCCCTCTGGGGGCTCTGTGGGAGGGTCCTTCCTGCTCCTCCAGCTCCCAGGGGCTCGTGGCTGCCTCCCGCCATCTCCGCCTCCGTCCTCGGATGGCCACCATCTCCTCCGTGTCTGTGTCTCAGATCTCCCTCTGCCATCCTCTTATAAGGCCACTTGTGATGGCATTTAGAGCCACCTGGATAATCCAGGATGATCTTATCTCAAAATCCTTACTTTAATCACATCTGCAAAAACCCTATTTCCAAATAAGGTACCTTCACAGGTTCTGGGGCTTAGGATAGGGACACATCTTTTTGGGGGTCACCACCCCACTCCAGTGGCACTCTGCCCCAGCACGGGCAGATTGAGAGTGTCACATCTGATCTGGAAAAGTCGTGCCTCCCCTTGCTCTGCTGTCCTCCTTCCCCCACCCCAAACCCCAGAAGAAGGAAGGACAGGGGCCCCCCCCAAAGCTGAAGTCGGGGTGTGGGGAGCCCTCCTCTGGTCTCTGGAGGCAGGAGCAGGTTCGAGGAACAGGACAGTATCACGGGCAGGGCCTGGCGTTGGGAAACCTGGGTCTTAGTCCTCGACGGTGACAGCTGGGGGTCTTGAGCAAGGTACCACCCATCTCAGGGCTCCATGATGAAGGGGTTAGACTTCGACCCACAGAGCCCCCCTAGATCAGCAGCAACACTTTTGCCTTAAATTAATGGAAACTTTTAAAGACTTTTCTTCATGTTTGTGTTTGCATGTTTGAGATGTGATGCTGTAAAGGACCAGAGAGTAAATATTTTAGGCTTTGCCGGCCCTAGGGTCTCTGTCACAGAATCTTCTCTCTTTGTTCAAAAACCACTTAAAAATGCAAAACCTACACTCAGCTCCAGGCCGTCGGTCTAGGTGGGTACTCTGACTCCATGTGCCCATGGGCGCTGCCCACCAGCGCTTCCAGGCTCCTCCGTCTTGGCTGTGGGGCTGCTTTGCTTTCGGCTCTGCATGATGTTCCTAGCCCTGCATCCCCTAGCTGCTCCAGGCCCCTCTGCCTTGAGCGGCACTTCTTCTGGGAAGTCCTCCTGGTCTCCACCCAGATGCACTGTGTTTGCTGCCTGAACACTTTGAAGCATGGCCTCCCACACGTGGTTGCTGATCGGGCTCCTGGTGCGGCTCACTGGGGAGTTGAGAGCATTGACTTCTCTTGTGTGACTGTCCTGGATGTGGGGTTCCACATAGGCGGGCCCCACGCTCACTCACTCAGCGTCTCTGGAAACACCCCTTCTGGGTCCTTGTCAAATCTCGCCCTGCTCGGATAAGTGGCGAGCATAGCCAAGCTTAATCCCTCTCTGCTGCAGGAGACGATGACGTCCCACTATCTGTCCTGCGAGGGGTGGGGAGGTGGTTCACTCTGCGCAGAGTGTGGCGCATCATGCCAGCCCTGCCTCCCTTACAGCGGATGACTCAGTTTCCTCTTCTGCAAAATGGGAGAGAATCACTCGTCCCTGCCGAGTGTCTGGGCAGAGTTAGATTTGCCGATTGAGGCAAAGGCCATGCTCCCGACATGTCCGGTCCTGTCCCCTCCCTCCCTGAGGGAGCAGGGCCCCCACAGGGGCTGGTTGAAGGATGGTGAGTCTCTAAATGAGTCCTTTCCTGGCCGGCTCTGAGCCCTTCATGCTGTCACCGTTACAGACCAAAGAGCAGGACTCCAGGGCCACCTCCCCACCCTCCTCTGCTGTAAAAACAGGAAGCGGCTTCCCCAAGGTACCCCGGCGGGCACCCCGGCCTCCGAGCCCCGACTCCCCTCTGCCGCCGTGGGTGCCATGCTGGGCGGAGTGCCTCCAGCCGGCTCCTTCCACACGCCCAGAGCTGGTCTCCAGGGAGCTCCAACACTTGACAAACAGCTCATTAATCCTCCCCGAGGTCCTGGGGGGTTAAGCTCCTGCGGCTCTGCCTTCAGAGAACTAAAAATTAGCAAGGAAATCTCCTCCAGCCTCTCCGGAAGGACGAGGAAGCATTGAAATGCTGCTGGCGTCTCTGTCTCGTGCCAAGGGGGACGAGGGACATCTGTAGTCTTTGGGGTGGGTAGGGGGTCTGCCCTGGGCCCTCACAGCGGGGGCGTTGTCCGTGTAGGAAGCGGCTAGCTGTAGGGACAGGGGTGGGCTGAAAGCCTCTGGTTCCCCCTCTGCTGCTCTGGGACACCCAGGCATGTCAGGTGGTGAGGGATCCGGGGTTCGGGAAGCCCACCTGCCGCTTGAGTGTCTCCTCTCCCCCACGCCTGACTTGGGAGAGGCTGAAAAAGGGAGAGACTTGGTTACCTTTAGGCTACCTTTGGGCTTGTGCCCAGACTGGTGCTTTATCATAGTGGGGCAGAGCAGGACCCCGTCCCCCCTCGGCCACTTGCCTGTCACCTCCGTACCTCTGCATCCTCTTCTGTGAGGTGGGGTGGTCCTGGCACCAAGCGCCCAGATGATGCTGCCTGGGAAGTGCAGGGCATTGGGGGTCTGCAGCCTGTGCTGAAAGCTCGGTCCTGCCTCGCCTGCCCCCACCCCGGCCTGGCTCACGGTGGTTGCCGGGACCAAATGGAGTGATGTGTGAGAGCTGCTGGCCCGGAGAGGAGGGGGTCCAAGCTGGATCCGGGCGGGGGAGGAGGAGTGATAATGATTGCGGTGAGAGTAGCAGCAGCACAGGGCACATGTCGGTGCCTGGCCCTGTCGGAGGGCCTCCTGTGCTGACTCTCTGGACCCCCGTTTTAGGTTTAGGGGCTCTGGGGCTCAGACAGGCTGGAGTACCGCACCAGCGTCACATGGTGAGTGTCCAGCTGCGCGTGGAGCCCAGCCCCGGGTCTGCCTGCCTGGGGGCTGTGCTGGCCGCCTCCAGGCTGCTGGGGCCTCTGGGTCAGGCCAAGCGCCTGTGTACAGAATGCCGTGGGAGCCGCTCCTATAACTCTGCCTCCAGAACATCTCAGCCCTTCCATGACGGAGACACGGACATGGGGAGCTTTCTAGAGTGGGTCAGTGATGGAGGTCGGCCCACTCCACCGCCAGCAACTGGTTCCTAGAAGCGCGTGGCTCTGCCCAAGGCTCGCTCTCACTCTGCAGGAGCAGAAAGGATGACAGTCATGAGGAGGGGGTCTGATCTGGCATGGGAGGGTGACTGCTGCACCCCCAGGTGCCCAGCAGCAGGGACGGTGGTCTGGGGGGAATGTGCCAGAAAGATAGTGCCGCCTATAAATAGCCTTTGCTGCCATTTATCCAGCAAGTGAGATCCTGGGAGAAGCAAGCCAATGAGTGAGATCCGAGGGGCGGGGGTGGAAGGCTTTCCCCGCCAGGCCTGGGAGCACAGAGCAGGGAGCACCACCCCTGACTGACATGCCTGCTTGCTGTCCAAGGTCCACTAGGGCCCAGCCTGGCCTTATTTCGTTTATTCTATCAACACACGCTTGTTGATTCTGCTGTGTGAATAGCATTGTGCCAGGTACCAGGATCCAAGTGGGTGGACCGCAGGCGAGGGCCAGCCCATCCTTTACTCACAGCACCATCCCCCCGTCGGTCCTCTTTCTATGCCTTTGCTCATGCTGTTCCGTCCTCCTTTCCACCCACTTGTTCATCAGACAGGTGCCTCTTGAGCACCCACTGTGCACAGACACAGCCCTGTTCCCGAGGAGCCAGTGGGAAGAGACGGACGATCCTGGAAAATCACCTCAATACATTGATGCATCGGTTCAGCAAAGGCCTGTCTGGGCCCCCTGCGCCAGCACCACTCTTGGAGCAGGGGATGCAGAACCCTGCTCTCACGGAGCTTCAGCTACTGCTGACGTAGGGATACAACAGGGATCAAAGTCCCAGGCTCCCAGAGCTCCTGAGGGTGGCGGGAGGAAGGAGGGACCTGGCCCAGGCTGGGGACAGGGGGAAGGATTCCCAGGAGAAGCGACACTTGGTCAGAGGTGGAGGGGCCAGTGGGAATTGATCCTGACCCTCCCTGAGTCGGGAGGCAGCACACCCATCACCAGAGGGTGGCAGTGGTAGAAAGCAGGGTGGGCTTCCTGGGCGTTTGGACAGTGCGGTCACCCGGTCACCTGGGGCCCATGCCCAGAAGGGCCCTGCACCTGGGGCTTTAATGCTCAGTGTAGCTGTCTCGACATTCCTCCTCATCGCAGCTTTGAGCCTGTGTTGTGTAAATGAGGTCTGGTGGGACCCCGAGCTGGGGTCTCTGGCCGCCTGCCCCCCCCATCCCGTTGTGGTCACTGGTGGTGTCGTGCAGGGAGCCCACCTTCCACCACTGCTCTCTGCCCAGTGGGGACCTGAGCGCCTGGAGGGTCGGGGCTGGGCACACAGGGCCACCCTGAGCTGGCAGGGGCACAGCACATTTGGCGGCCACGTGGCAGGTCCTGGAGAGTGTTTGCCCTCCTGCCGTGACCCATGGAGGCGGTGGTCCTGGGCCCGCTGCAGACAGTGGACAGACAGGTTTCTTTTTTAACCGAATGTAACTGAGTTGTTTCAAAGCTCAGGTTTCAGGCAGGGCCTTAAGTAGGCAAACCAAGGAGGACGTGGATGCGTGCTGTTGCGCCGCACTGGTTTTTAAGTAAATACGCACCCATGAGGGAGGCCTGCCAGCCCAGCCTTGTGTGCCCCAGAAAACGGTGCCCGAGGCCGCTTGCTTGGCTCATCCTGCATTGGGGATGTGCCCCGCCCTGCTGCCCCCCCCCGCCTGCCGGGAGCTTAGACAATCGCAGGCAGACGTGGCCTGTGTGCCAACCTGCGCCAGTGGAAACACAGCGCCCGAATTAGCCATCCTTCCACTTGTCAATGGGTATGCAGGCTACTCGCAGGGGGGCAGTTTGCCTGCTATTCATGGTGTGCGGAGGCTCGGGGTGTGGGGTGAGGGAGAAGAGGGGGCGCTCAGTCTAAACATGGACTGCAGCCTGGATGGGGAGGCGGTGGGAAGGAGGGCAAAATGATGTTGGAAAGTCAACTCTTTGAGAGACTTGCATTTCTAGTGAGCAGGAGCATGTGGGTTGCCGTGGTAACTGGGAGAGCCCTCCTCCACCCCCCCCAAATTAGAAGGCGGGGGCCTAACAGGGCATTCTCTATGGGCTTGCCCGGCTCAGACCCACCTGGGCTTCCAGCTGGAGAAGGTAAATGCACCAGCTGTGCCCCTGGGCAGGGCTGCCCCTCCAGAGGCCTCAGTGTTCTCGCCTGTGAAACGGGGGGATGGTGGTGGCAGCCTCACAGAGTTTCTTTATGAACACTCCTACAAATTGAGAAGAAAAAACCCAACTTCACTCTTAATAACTGAGATGCAAGTTAAAACTACAATGAGATAATACGGTGTTTCTTTTTTTTTTTTTTAGAGAAACTATTTATTTATTTATTTATTTGTGAGGAAGATCAGCCCTGAGCTAACTTCCATGCTAATCCTCCTCTTTTTTTGCTGAGGAAGACCGGCTCTGAGCTAACGTCTATTGCCAATCCTTCTCCTTTTTTTTTCCCCCAAAGCCCCAGTAGATAGTTGTATGTCACAGTTGCACATCCTTCTAGTTGCTGTATGTGGGACGCGGCCTCAGCATGGCCGGAGAAGCAGTGTGTCGGTGCGCGCCCAGGATCCGAACCTGGGCCACCAGTAGCGGAGCACGCGCACTTAACCGCTAAGCCACGGGGCCGGCCCTAATACGGTGTTTCATCTGTCAGCTTGGGAAAGAAAGATAAGTGATAATCCACTGAATTGGAGATGTGGCGAATGGGCAGCAGCCCTTGTGGAGATGTGTCCTGAAGACAGACTTATGTGTGCAATATCAGATGCACCAGAGTGCCACTAGACTATGATTTGTAAGAGCAGAGAGTGGACAACAGCCCTCCGTCCATCAGCAGGGGCAGGCACAACATGTTTCAGTGCAAAATCCATTAAAAAGAACAAGAAAGCTCTGTATTTGCTGATGCGGAACAATCTCCAAGATACTGTTAGGTTAAGAAACAACAACAACAAGCGTGGCAGACGAACTCTTGGTCCAGAGTTTCTAATGTGTGTGAGCATGCGAGCCTGGAGTGTCCACACAATGCAACATGATGCAGGATTAAAAGCAATGAGAACTATCTTAGTGAGCTCATAGCAGAGACGTCCATGACGTGTTAAAGCCAAAATCAAGTGATAGGAAAGGATATGCAGAGTATGACCCCATTTATATTTCAGAAATAAGATGTGTGTGCCTATTAAGTACATAGAAAAAGAGCTGAAAGAGAATCCCCCAGGATTAAGAGTAGTTATCTGTGGGATGATGAACAGATGGGGAAAGGATTGGAAGGAGAAATTTATTTAATAAATTTTTTATTTAAAATTTGTTAAGGAACCCGTATTGCTTTTGTATATTTTTAAAAACAAAATATCCAGCCACATAGCCAGACAGTGGAAGGTTTTGTGGTGTCTTGAGGTGGTCTATTCCACCACCCCACTCCCTCCCACGATGCAGATGCCCCTGCACACTGTCAGCTCCCCGAGTCTCCTAACACATTACTCCCTCCCCTGCCCCTGGGCCTTTGCACTTGCTGTCCCTTCATCCATGAACTCTTTTCCCCCGGCCAACCTCTTGCTTCTCAGGCCTGGCCACGCCTGCTTCCTCTGGGAGCCCGTGTCCACCCTCAGAGCTTGGCAGCGCTCACTGTTCTGTGGTTGTATCCAGACCAGCCTTCCCCACCAGACCGTCCACTCCCCCAGGGCAGGGCCTGCCCTGTGTGTTGAGTCCCTGGTGCCTGCATGTGTCCAGTCAATACACACCGAGCGAGTGGTTGAATGAGCCCCCCAGACCTGCTGTCCCCCGTGGTGGCCAGCGGCCTGCAGTGCTGAGCAGTGCTGTGGGAGGACACTTCTGCGTCTCCTCCACTCCCCTTCTGTCTCCTACTGTTTTGTTCCAGGAGGGTGGAACTCCACAGTGAAAGCAGCTCAAAGGCGGCCAGGGCCACGGGAGAGCAGGGAGGGGCTGCAGTGCTGGCCTTGCCCACGGTGTCACCTGGTCCTGCCCTTCTGTGCACACTCACCTTCCCAGCACCGCACCCCCTTCCACCGGCCCTTGGCTCTCCAGTTCCTCCCTGGGAGAAATACTTTCCACAAAACAACAACAAAACAGAGAGCAGAATAAGGGGGAATGGGGAGTGACCACCTATGGGTATGAGGCTTCTTTTTAGGGGGATGAAAATGTTATAAAATTAGATTATGGTGATGGTTGCACAACTCGAAACATACTAAAAGCCATTGAATTGTACGCTTTAAACAGGAGAATGTTATGGTTTGTCAGTTATACCTCAGTAAAGTGACTAAAAAAGCGAAACTCATCCACACAATATCCACTGACATGCACCACTGGGCTGTGCGCCATCTCCGCCTTACCTCCTGAATCTTCACAGAGACCCTTGAGGAGCTTATGACCGCACCCATTCCGCAGCTGAGGGAACAGGCTCAGAGAGAACACCTGCCCCGGATGGGGGCCTGGATGGGGGGCTGGATGCCGACACACGGGCCCCATCACACCTTCCTGGGTAATGACCCCCTCCTAGGAAGCCCAAGATGCTTGTAGGGTGGATGGTGGGGGTCAGGACTGCTCCCTGGGAGAGACATTTGGCCCAGGATCGAAGGTCACAGAGAAATGGAGGATTAATACCCCATAGTAGGTTGAGTGGTGGACCCCAAAAGATATGTCCAGCTGGAACCTCAGAGTTCCAGCTTATTTGGAATAAGGGTCTTGGCAGAGGTAGTTAAGGTAAGGTCTCATCTTGAGATGAGACCATCCTGGATTAGGGTGGGCCCTAAATCCAATGACAGTGTCCTTAGAGAGAGACAGCAGAGGAGAGACACAGAGACACAGGGAAAACACCATGGGAAGACAGAGGCAGAGATGGAGTGTGCTGCCCCAAGACGAGGATGGCCAGCATTGCCGGCCCAGAGCTCGGGGGGAGGTGAGGAACAGACCCTCCCCAGAGCCTCCAGGGGGAGTGTGGACTTGTAACCTGCAGAACGGTGAGCGTAAGTCCCCTAGTCTGTGGTCATTTGTTACTGCAGCCCCAGGACACTCCTACAGACCCCGTGTCCCCAGGCAGGGTCTTGGTGTTAGACAAAGGCAGCTCCTGACCTCCAGTCCTCTGGCCACAGCCGCAACCCTGGAGCCTGTGCTCCTCTCCGGCTGGTGTGCGGAGGCGGCGGCCGGATGTCGGTGTCCCGGCGGCTCCTGCCTGTCTGTTTCTGCTGCTCTGTGAGTCAGCCTCGCTCACCCGCCGGTGCTCCGGACACCACTTTCTGCGTTGCTTTGGGTGTTTCTTTTTCTTTGAAGTTTTTTAATAGGAAAAAATTGGAGGTAGGGGAAGATGTGGCAGGAGGAAGAGAGGCCAGCTGTCATGGTTTGATCTAGAAGGCCCTCCGGCTTTCCCAGCTGCTCCAATATCTGATCTGCTTGCTCGTCTGTGACATTCAAACTGAGTCTGACCAGATGAAATACGCTTTCCAGGGACTCGGGCGGGATTCGGACTTTGCAGAAACCTCCATCCCCCCGGCTCCTGGCTGTGGTAGAAAACCCCGTCACAGTAATTGCAACAAGGACTCAAACAAAGGATCTTGTTTTATACTATTTGGCTCAGTTTGAGTTCTTTTTTGACTTTAGTAATTTTTTAAAATCCTGCCAAACCCCCGCCTCACTCGTGGATCGGCTCAGGCTGTGGGTGTGCAGGTCTTACTGTGGAGGGCTGTGACCAGCCGGTCCTGTGACGGCGCAGCATCCACGTGTGGGCCCAGATGGGTTGTTAGCTCTCCAGCACCCACTATCCAATGAGCCGCCCACATCCCCTGTACCCCCGTCCATCCTCCCATCCAGTTGAGGGCTCCTCTCCACATGCACCTCGGAGCTGGTGGTCTCGCTTTGCCCACGGCCCTTCAGAGGCCCCTCACTGCTCTCCGGAGTAACGAGCCCTCTGTGATCTGGCCACTACCCCAGCCCCGTTCTCTGCTCTGGTCCTTGGGTGCACTGTGCCCCCCATTCCCACCCAGGACCTCCACATGCCCCATCCAGCACCCCCACTCTCCTGCTCGTCCTTCGAACCCCAGCTCACTGTCACCTCCTCCAGGAAGCCCTCTCTGACCAGGAGCGAGCCCCTGGGAGGCACTCCCAGCACCTCTCGTTCTCTGCAGCTCTGGTTACGGTTATAACCATCGGCGTTGTGGTTAGTTAATGCGCGTCACGCCCTCCAAGTCTCTGGGGGCAGGTGCTGGGTCTTCCTCCATCCCGTGTCCCCAGCGCCTGCACAGCGTCTGACACAGCGGTGGCACTCGAGGGTCACTGTGTGAGTGACTTAAAGCCGAGGCCTTTCCCGGCGTGCCCGCCTGTCACAGGCAGCTGGGCACGTTGTGCCGTCACTGTGAGAGCACGGCGGATCGGCCGGGCGTGGACGATGGGCGTTCAGCCTTCCGTACCACTAGCGTAGCCTGAGGGCGGACACTGGCATTCCGTGATGACCAGACACGGTGGACTCGCACGGGTGGCCCCGGAGTGTGTAAGGTCCCGGACAGGCGACTCTCGGAGGACAACGGAGGGGAGAAAGCCGGGCGGTGAGTGGAGGACACACATGAGAACCACAGCCTCTCTGTCGGCTGGGTCTTCACGGCCGGCTCACCTGCTGCCCCCAGCGTGACCTAATGGACGGCGGAGACGGCCCCCTCACCAGTTCCCATGTGCGAATGCTGGTGGCAGGTTGGGTGGCAGGACGCCCCAGGAAGCACCTCTCCCCGTGGGGTGCACATCCTGGGGCCCTGGGACAGGGTCAGCTCTCAGAGTGGCCCAAAAGCTGCACGGATGTCTCGCCAGCAGCTGATGTGTTTGGCAGCCCCAGCCTGGACAGAGCCCCGGACCTACCTGGGAGGGACATGGGCCAGGACCCAGGAAGGCGGCTGTTCCTCCAGCGTCACCACCTCTCCCTCCCGGAGTAAGGAGGGGCCTCCTGAGGAGGATTTCATTTTCGGATGATGTGACTCAGTCTGCTCCAGGATTGAATTAACCTGATGGCTCATCTCCACCCCCAGGTGTTATTCCAGCATTGCTCCCTCCCACCCCCCAACCACGGTGCCTGAGCATCCCCAGGCTAGACCTCCCTCTACACGCCTCTCCCTACTCTCACCCATCGCCCCCAGAGGCTGATCCTGGGAACCAATGGCACGTAATCGTCAGGGCCTTGACCACATATCCACATAGGCATGTCGTATTCTTTCCCTCAGAGAAACCCCCCAGGCCTTATAAGCTTCAGGGCTCACGAACCCTGGCTCCTCCTGTGCCCCCAGCTTGTAGCCTCATCAGGGCTGAGGTGCAGGGCCATCACAGGCCTTTCTGGGTGCATTAGGGTCCCCTGGAGGGCCTGTTCACACAGTTGGGCCTTCCTGATCCAGCAGGGCTGGGCAGGCCTACGAATCGCATTTCTGGGATGCCTGCAGGTGATGCTGATGCTGCAGGTCCGGGGACCTCACTGTGGGTGGCACAGGTGAACCCTTGACCACCTCCAGCAGGTGCATCCCACCGTGGTGGGGGTCATGCACAGGGCGAGCAAGAGGTCCCTTTGGATGGGTGTTCACACTGTGCACAGCGTTTATGTGATCAGACTTGTGCAGGGTTCCCCGTGAGCTTGAGCTGATGCAGAAATAAGCAGCAGTCCTCCCAGGGAAGGCACCCAGCTCACAGCTTGTCAGCTGATCCTGACTGGCTGGTCAGGGCAGCCGAAAATGCAGAGGGTTCCCAGGCTGTGGCCAGAAGCTCCTGGAAAGAATTCAGTGATTGATTTGTGATGTCTGCCCGGGATGGGGCGTGGCAGCTGCCCCTGGCCAGAGTATTGATCTGTTTCCAAGGCCTCCCTGCCCCTTTGGTTCCTGAGATGAAGCAGCCTCGGGCCTGTGCCCGGAAGGGATGTTCCATTTCCAACTGGGGGGACAGGGCCCCAGGACTCCACCCCAGGATGGCCAGAGCCTGGACCCCAGGGCCCCTCTGCCTGCTCTGACCAAGGCAGCTTCTTCTGACTCCCCCTCCCTGCCAGTCCCGCCCCCACAGCCTTGGGTGGGCTTGACCCCCATGGCAGCAGGCCATTGGAGGGCCAGGGGACTGTCTGCGTGGGGGCTGTGGTTGCAGGCTTGTCCCCGGAGCTCCATCAGTCCTGCCAGGGGTCTGCTCCATCTCAGCTCAGGGAGCCTGGGGGAAATCCTGTGGGTCCCAGGAGGGCAGCAGGGAAGGGCCCTGGGGAGGAGCAGCCCTGTCCTAGGGAGGGAGCAGGGCGGGCTCCGGCAGCTGCAGCCCCTTTCCCACCATTGGGCAGGCACTGCCGTCCAGGGCAGCAAGAACATGCTTGCTGTGTGCTGGGAGCCTTGCCTGTGCCATCTCAGTTAATCCTCGAGATGGCCCCATTTTACAGGTGGGAAAACTGAAGCCTAGGGGGGCCTGGTGACCAGCCCAGGTCTCTTCTCAGGTGAATGGCTGGGCCAGTCTGGAGCTCTCTTAGCTAGTCTCTGGCCTCCTCCCAGGGAAGCACCCCCTTCCTGGTACCCGAAATTGTGATAGGCAGAACCTTGGACTTTTCTGAGCTGGGTTTCTCTGGGGTGAGTCTCTTGACCTCTCTGTGCCTGAGCAGGTTCCCGGGGACTCTGGGAGTGACTTCCCTCGTCCTATGGCTCTGGGACCCACGGTGGGGGCATCCTGGGGTGGAGTGTGAGAAGAGAGCCGGTGCTCTCCTGTGCCAGTGGCCAGCTTCTGAGACTGACGAGCACATGGATCCCCCTGCAGGGGGGCCTGAGAACCTGCATTTCTGACCAGCTCCCAGGTGTGCTGCAGTCAGGGCTTCCGGTGAGGAGCCAGGCTGTGGCTGCTCTCCCCTGAACACCCTCAAGGGTGTGTCATCGTCATCGAGGCCACTGGCTCCCACCAGCATCTCCGCTACCCCGCACCAGCCCTGACCTGCCTGGAAAGGGTCGGCCTGCTGATCCTCGCTCAGGGGGCCCAGGGGGTGAGGTTTTGGGACCCGAGGAGACGGGAGCCCCAGGATGGCCTGCAGCACCTCGTTGGGCAGACGGGCAGAGCAGTTAGCAGATCCAGGTTCGGAAGCTGGCTTCCCCCTTCTCCGGGCCTCAGTTTCCTCGTCTGTAAAACAGGAATGACACTAATTTCCTACTCGTAGGCTGAGCCCTTTGCCCCCTGCGGCTGGCTGCAGGGCTTGGGGAATCCTAAATCTGGAAGAAACAGCTCCAGTCCTCGGGGGCAGAGCAGTGTGTCAGCGGCCGCTGGGCCTGGCCTCCAGGGCTGGGTTGTACTCTGGGCACTGCTCCAGGGGTGGAGGAGGAGGAGCACCCTGCTCTGGGCTGGGCCCTTCCTCCTCATGCAGGAGGCCTGGCGGGCTTTGGTGGCCGTGGGGAGAACTTTTCTTCCTTCGCCTTGGAGTTTGGTGGAGTCTGAGCTCCCTGAGCCACTGGGTTGGAGGGACTGGCTTGAACCCAAGGCCTCACGTGACTCCAGGATTAGGTGGAGGAGAGGCTGCGAGCGAGAGGGGGGTGTTCGTGGAAACAACTCATGCCATGTCTGTCAGCTCAGGTGGCCGGAACAGAGCGCCACAGGCTGGACCTTAAACCACAGTCATTTATTGTCTCCCGTCCTGGAGGCTGGGCGTCCCAGATCAAGGCGTGGGCAGAGGGGTTTCTCCTGAGGCCTCTCTCCTTGGCATGTAAATGGCGTCTTCTCCCCATGTCCCCAAATGGTTGTCTCTCCATGTACGTCTGTGTCCTGATCTCCTTTTATGAGTCATGGTGGATCAGGGCCACCCACATGACCTCATTCTACCTCGATGACCTCTATAAAGACTCTCCTTCCAAATAAGGTCACATTCACAGGTACCAGGGGTTAGAACAACTCCAGAGTGTCTATTTGGGGGGAACACAGTTCAACCATAACATATCCATACATCCTTTGTAATGCTTAAGATCTTCTCAGGACTGAGAAAGAAAACACACATTTTTAGGACAGGAAGAAGAGTCTTGGCAGCTGCTGGAGAGCCAGCTCGTGTGGGGGCCGAGACCCCTGGGTCTGAGACCCCAGCCCCACTTACCCTGGGTGCAATGCTGGGGGTGTCCCTTCATTTTCGTGGGCCTCAGTTTTCCCATGTGTGGAATGGGTCGTGTGGGGATTCGACCCCCACCGTGCTTGCTGTCGAAGCTCCGTTCCTGTCCTGCGTTGTCAGCATCCCCTTCAGCCAGCGGGCTCTGTTTGGCACGTCTCGGAGCAAAAAAGCCTTGACCCCACAGCCCACCCATTTCCTGCAGTGTCTCTGCTCTCCTCCAGGCCAAGGAGGTGTGGACGGGGAGAGGCAGACAGGCGTGGGGTGGGATGGGAGTGAGATCCTGAATCAGGGGAACCTAGCAAGCTGGTTGACAGGCGCATTGGGACTGACATTTCTATTCAATAATGTCAGGCCCCTCCTTAAAATGCAGAAATCTGTGTCATCCCCCAGCCTGCCCAATGCTCCCTGGACTCCGCTACCACTTCCTGGGGACCCCAAGCAAGTCGCTCAGCCTCTCTGGCCTCAAGTTTTCTCATCTGCTAAATGGGGTCCTTACTGACCTCCTGAAGTCAAGGGGATTGAATGGAGAGTGAGGTGCCTGAGCAAGCGAGTGAGGGGACGGTCAGACCCGGGTGGGCATTGGTGGGTGGGCGATAAAAACAGTGGTGAGCCCGGCCTCTGCCAGGAAGGGAGCCTCCATGTTGGCTTTTGTTGCTTCGCCCAAGCTCAGGTCGTCCGTGGGAAGCCGAGCGGAATGTGACTTTCTGTAAGGCCAGCGGCGTGTTCTCCCTCACTCCGTGATGGGCCTGGTCGCATTTCCCTTCACTGATGGGTTATTGAGACGCATTCCTCTCGGGCTGGAAGGCAGCTCCTGAGCAGGTATTTAATCCTGCAGAGACCGGGGCCAGATGCAGCGGCGTGTGCTGATGTGAAATAAGAGTCCCCACGCTTGTTTTCCCCTAAGTTCTGGCTCTGATCTATCAGCTTTTCTTCAGGGGAATGATACTTCTCTATTCGGCCCTCAAGACGCCTGTCCTCCTGCCGGCCCCGTGCAGGGTGGAGGGGACATAAAGAGGTCTGGCGTTGCCTTCCTGCAAACAGGAGATGGCCTTGCAAACCAACAGTGAGGGTGAAAGTATTCTGCAACAGGGCAGGCTGGGGCCCAGGGCTGGGGGAGCAGTCGAGGCACCAGCCAGCTGTGGTCCTCTTCCAGGCCCTGCCTCCTTCTCTAGCTCCCCTAGCCAGGGCAGCAGCAAGCCTGGCATTCTCCCCCGGGTACTGGAATGAAGGGTGGCTCCCAAAAGGAACCTGTGAATGCAACCTTGCCTGGAAAAAGGGTCTTTGCAGATGAGACTCAGTGAAGGATCTGGAGATGCAACCATCCCGGATGAGGGTGGGCCCTAAATCCAGTGACTGGTGCACTCATAAGACAGAAGAGGAGACACAAATGCTCAGGGAGAAGGCCAGGAGAAGACAGAGTCTTAGAGGGATGCAGCCACAAGCCCAGGGCCACCGGGAGCTGGAAGAGGCAGGAAGGAGGCTCCCTTAGAGCATCTGGAGGGAGCCTGGCCTTGCCACAGCTGGATTCTGGACTTGTCGGAGGATGGGGCCGCAGGCCCGGATCCCACTCGAGGCTGGTTCTGCCCTCCCTCCCGTACACTCCTGCTGTGTCCGAATCTGAAAGGCCTCACCTGAGTGTATGTTTTGTCTCCTCTGGGTGCTTTGCCCACCTGCTGTCTTGCTGCCTGGTAAAGGAAATAGCTGGGCAGGAGAAATCCGAACCCCCAGCCCCAGCTGGCCTTTGGGCATCCAGATCACAGTGTGGAAGTCGGGGCTGCAGCGAGCTGACCCCCTGACACCCAAAGCTGCCACACAGTTGGGCCAGAGCCACCACCCCTCAGCTCGGAGACCCACGTGGCGCTTGGGTGAGTGGGGGAAAGGAAAAGGAGGAAGAAGTGAGAAGTAAGAATGGTGTGCAGGAGGTTGGATGAGAGGAGAGAGGACGAGAGGAGGGGAAGGAGCTAGAAAAGGGAAGGAAGGGACAAGAAGGGCTGAGAGGAGCAAACACACATCCACGCCGAGGCTAATACACGTGTTCACAGCAGTACACCGCACGATCGCCAAGACGTGGGAGCAGCCAAGCGTCCACCAATTGATGGTGGACAGACCACAAGGGCACATCCACACTGTGGAAGGTTGTTCAGCTCTGAAAGGCACCGACACGCTACTGCGTGGATGCACCTCGGAAGCGTGGTGTTCGGGAGGGAAGCCAGACACGAGAGGCCGTGTGTCGTCTGATCCTGTGACTATGAAACATGCAGAACAGGCAAATCCTTGAGATGGGAAGCCGACTGGTGGCTGCGGGGGCTGGAGGGGGAGGATGGGGAGTGACTGCTAATGGGTACAGGGTTTCTTTTGGGGGAGATGGGAATGTTGTGGAATTAAATAGTCGTGATGGTTGCACAGCTCTGTGAATGTGTTAAAAACCACCGAATTGTGGAAGGGTGAATTGTGTGGGATGTGACTAAACCTCAATAAAGCTGTTATAAAAAACAGAAGGAGGAGGTGGCAGATGTGGGGTCCAGACCACATCTCCAGCGTGACCTGGCCTGGGTCACCTCTGGGGCGTCATGGGGTCTGCCTCACGGCTGCTGGGAAGGAAGACGGTGTAAGCTCCAGAGGGAGGGCCGGTGTCGTCTTTGTCCACGGGCTGTGGGGACGAGTCATGCACTTGGAGCCTGGTCACCGGCCGTGTGCGGGAGAGGGAGGGCCCACTGGGCAGGCCCCCTGGGTGTTGGCAGACCACGCCTCGTCCCTCCTTCCTAGAGGCCTCCAGAGTAGACTCAGCACGGAGGCCTGAATCCCGCCAGCCGCCGTGGGGAGGAGGGACTGGCTGGGGCGGGACCTCATAACATTTGACATCTGTGTGGAGCCTTTCCCTCTCCATGTGCCCAAAGCACGTCTCCACTTCTGAAAGATGATCGTTCACGTGGCCTGAGAAGCGTGTGTATCTGTCCCATCCCCACGTCCGGCCACAGCCCTACAGTGGCCCCCAGGGAGGTCTGCAAAACCGCTGCTTCCCTGACCAAGGAACCTCCCCAGCTGTGTCCAGGTGTGTCTGTGCCTGCCGCTCCCTAGGAGCCCTGTCCCCGCAGAGCAAACACGACCCCTCGCTGCCTGCAGTAGTGTCCTGGGGCTGCTGTGACAAATGACCACAAGCCAGGGCTTAAAACTACAGAAATTTATTCTCTCCCAGTTCTGGATGCCGGAAGTCCAAACTCCAGGTGTGGGCAGGGCCACGCTACCTGCGAAGGCTCTAGGGGAGGATCGTTCCTGCCTCTCCCACATCTTGGGGACCCCAGGCGTCTCTTGGCTGTGGCCGCATCACCCCGGTCTCTGCCTCTGTCTTCACGTGGGCTCTCCCCACTGTGTGTCTCTGTGTGTCCCCTCCTGTTATAAGGACTCCAGTCATCGGATTCAGGGCCCACCCTCATCCAGCGTGACCTCATCTGAACTAATCACATCTGCACAGACCCTGTTTCCAGAAGGCCACGTTCACAGGTTTTGGGCGGATGTGAATTTTGGGGGATGCTGTTCATCCCAGTACAGGGCCCTTCCCAAAGCAGATGCCTGAGGAGGATGACATGCTGAGTCACTTGTCCTCCGGGTCAGTCATTTTGTCATTGACTCCTGGCACTTTTCTGAGCTGGAAGAGAACTTGGATCATCCACTAGGCCAAACCACCGAAGGGGTGTGGAAGCCCAGACCTGAGCCTCGGTTTCCTCATTTGTTGAAGAGGAGTGACACTACCATGCCTCCTTCCGGGTTGTCATGGGTGTGAGAATGAGCCCTCTGAAGACTGAAGACAGTCGGCCCACTGGTGCCTGGTGTTGCACTGCGGTGTGTGGGAGACCCCGACTCCAGGCGAGGGCGTCTGCCGGGAGGGGACGGGTTGAGGGCTGGTGAGGGGTGAGCCTGTCCAGGATGGGGACCCAGCACAAGCCTTCCCCCCAGGTGTCCTGTGGCACCCCGGCTGTACCCCATCTTCTCTCCTATCATGCTTCCTGTCTGCCCTGCTGCTCATCGTGGGCTCTGGGGCCCCAGGACACACACAGTAGGTACTCAACAAGTGCACAAATGGACGGGAGGGGAACCTCCTCGGAGAATCCCCAGGCCCGTCTTAGCCCCTCGGTTACTGGCAACAGCTGGGTGCCCAGCATGGGTCCTGAGGACCCAAGATAGAGCGCTGAGACCTTCATTTCCAAGCAGGCCCACCCTCAAGGAGCCACTCCGGTTGAGGAGACACAAGGAACAGTGGCTGGGAGAAAATCAAGTCTGAACTGGGTTGGGGGGGCCCACAAGGCTGCAGACCCCGAGCAGGATTACACACCCCACTTCTTGGGCAGACGGAGCACTGGGGGGCTGGGGGCGGCACTGGGGGGCAGGCGTGCCCTCAGTCTGGGGTATGGGAGCGGGCTCACCACCGTGTCTGGCCCGAGTGCAGAGGGGATGGGAGGCGGGCTGTCCCTGGACGAGGGCCAGATGCAGAACATCAGCAGGCAGCGAGGGCAGCAGGCTGTGGTCAGGGATCTAGAGTCTCTCACCTTCCAGGCAGCGGTGCTCAGAGGGAGGTCCCTGGACCACCAGCATCACTAGGAATGCAAATTCCTGGGCCCACCCCAGACCTGCTGAGTCAGACACTCAGGGGCCACCAGGCCTTTGGGGTTTTATCACACCTCGCAATGACACTATTTCCAAATAAGGTCACATTCCCAGGTTGCAGATGGACAAAGTTTGGGAGGACACCAGTGAGTCCAGTAAAGGTGCTAAGGGTGGAACTGCGGGGGACACAGGCAGGTCACCCCATGCCCTGCCCACTCTGGCACCTCATGCATCTGTGGCCGTGTCTTATGTAGCCCCGTGGTTGTACATTCATCCCCCGCGCTGTCTATGAGAGATGGCGCCCCCGTTGGAGGAGCCCGGCCCACCCTGCCTGCAGGTCAGCAGCAGTGCAGAAAGCCCGGTTGTTTCTGCTGCCTTCTGTCTGGGTTGCTGGGCTGGTGGTGGGATCCGGGGCACAGGGCCTGAGTAACCCCCATGCACAGTGTGGGAAACAGCGCTTGCAGACCCGCGGGTGGAGCTCCTGGAGCGAGGAAGCCCAGCGCGCTCGGTGCAGGCCCCACTGGATCTCACAGCCGACCAGACCCCTGCACAGGCTGACCAGGGGGCTCGGAACCCTGGGAACCTTACCCACCCAGAGCCTGGCTGCTGGCTGTTCCCGAGTCTCATTTAAAATGAACCTTCGTGACACGTCGGGAGGTTCTCTTCTCTGTTAAATGCACTCATCTTGATTTAGTTTTATTTGAGGGCTGGCACAGCATATTCTTTTTATATATGTGTGAACGTATATATGTAAATATACGTATGATGTTGGTGAATTAATGTTTGTGGTATTTTTACCAAGCAAAGCCGTGGGAACCAAATAGTGGCCCCATCAGGGCCGTTTCCCGCTCGCTGACTTGTGCTGTGTGTGTTGGGGGTGCCGAGCAGGCGGGGTGCAACATGCCCTCCTCCTCGAGAGCGGACGGTCTTGCAGGAGAGTTCCCGAAAGGCGCCCATCACGGAGGGTCGGATGGCACTGTGATGACAGGTCCTAGACGCGGGACGGGGGTCAGATCCAGGGCTCGAGGCCCAGTCCGCGGGATCTTTAGGAGTGGAATGACTCAGCCACACCTCGCCACGGGTGCTGGCGTGGAGGCAGGGCAGCGGGGTCCCCAGGCTCCAGGTCTGAAGGCGGTGGCCCTGCTCTCACCATCCAGCAAGGCCCAGGCCGCACGAGCAAGGAGCAGACACTGTCCCGAAGATGCTGTGTCCAGTGGGCCCTCCCAGCAGCCGCTCCACCTCGTCTGAGGTCAGCTGGGGAGTCTTTATTTCCCAGGGTTCAGGACAAAAATAGGATCGTGTGCTGCGAGGGCCTCAGCCTCCCTCCACCTTCTGGATGTATCCCTCCCGGGAGAGACTGTCATAGCCAAGCCCCGTGTCCATAAGGACAGAGGGGACCCGGAGGGGGTGGCACTGGTGTCTACATGCATGCCGTGGGGACGCGTGTGCAGAAATGCTGTAGAATGACGCCCCGCTAGCCTGTCTTTGGGGAGATTTAAGCTGAGTTCTGCGAGGTGGGCACCTGTATAGTAAATATTCACATTATTCCTCTAAATGAGGAACCGTCAAACTCGCTACTTTAAAAAAACACAGATTCTCACTCACGTTTAGGTTTCCCTGTAAGTTCGCCTGCGAGCAGCCTATCCAGCTCCGTGCTGCACTGGCCGTGGCCTTGGGCGCACACTGTCTCCCGGGGGCTCGAACCACTCCTCCTCCTCAACCATCCATGGCCCCTTGCTACCCTGAGGCCGGGCCCTTTCTTCTGCCCCGAGCTGCCTGCCCTGCCTTTCCTCTGTCGAACCATGTTCCTACCGTCCTGTCTCTTGGTTCCGAGTCCTGTTTGGGCTCCACATTCATCTGCGTCTGTCTTGTCAGGAACACAGGGACATGCCATCAGCAGAGAATGCTCTGTCTCACATCCTTCTTGGGGCGGAAGCCGGCCTCAAGCCATCCAGGCTCAGCTTCGAGAAAGAACCTCCACAAAAGTGCGCTGGGCCCTGTTCCAGACCCTTGATGTTGGTCTTCAGGGTCATTTCGGCCCCTTCCGGTCGTTTTTGCTGAACTTCTTTGCGTGGCCCCAGCGGCCTGCATGGAAGGTCGTCACGAGAAGCCCTTGAGGAAACCTGTGAGGCCGAGAGAGAAACTTCCTTCATGTCCAGGGCCTGGCCTGGCTGTCCCTCTCCCGAGCTACAGCTTCTGTTTGGTCTGACATGCACCCTGAACTGCATCAGTCGTGCTCCCTGCTTGCCTTGGCTGCCAGGGAGCTCACGTCCACTTGGTGTCCCAGGCTTGCTTGCACGCACTCTCTGTATTGACCTCACCCCCAGCCTCCCTCCTTTTTCTACTCCCCTCCTTTCCTCGTGACATTAAGTTATTGCATCATCGGTTCATTTATCAGCCTGCTCTAACTAGGAGGTGATGGCCTATGAGACAAACAAATGCTCTGAGACAAGTGGGACTGGAGGCATGAGTGAGCCTGCCCTCCTCTGCCCCAGCCTCGTCCCCTGTCCTCGGCCTTTCCAAACCGCCCACCCTTGAGCCCTCCTCGCTCACGGCGCCTCCCACCAGGTTCGGGAGGCCCCGGGGCTCACTCTCTCCATGGCTCGCTTCAGAGCCCTTACAACATACGTATTTTCAGGATTCCATCATCTGTGCTGTGAGCACACTGTGCGTCCCCAGGGCCGGGGCCATCCCAGACTTGGTGTAGAAAGGTGCGGGATGTTCAGGGTGGACGTCACCTGCTTGGGTCCCAGCCAGACAAAGGGCTTTGGGGACGCTCCGTCTGGTCGGCTCTGACGCTCGTTTGCCAGCTGATTACCCAAGGTCCTGGGATTAGGGGAACACACAGTGCGGTCCCGCCCTCGGCCAGCTGGGGGAAGGCCTCGGTATTCCGCCTGGTGGCCGCATATGGTTGGACTCCGTGACCCTGTGACAGTGGCAGGTGCTTTGTCAAGGCTGAATTGTCGCTCAGACTCCCCCAGGTCTGGGGGCATGGTGGGAGTGGGGAGTGACTGCTTATGGGTACGGGCCTCCTTTTGGAGGGACGGAAATGTTCTGGAACTAGATTGAGGTGGTGTTGCCCAACATTGTGACTGTGCTAGTGCCACCGAACTGTGGACTTGAAAATGGTTTACTTTATGTTATGTGAATTTCACCTCAAAAGGAAAAAGAAAACCTTAAAAAAAACCTAGTTGGGCATGAAATGTCCAGCATAGGCAAATTTACTGAGACAGAAAGTAACCTGGTGGTTGCCAGGGCTGGTGGGGCAGCCTTGGGGTAGGTGGGGGTGGCTGACAAAGGGAACAGGGTTCTTTTTGGATGATGAAAATGATTGTGGTGATGGTTGCACAACTCTGTGAATACACTAAAAACCACTGAATCCTACATTATACATGGGTGAATTGTATGGTTTGTGAGTTATATCTCAATAAAACGATTATTACCAAAAACAAGACAAAAAACAAACCCATGGAACATTCTGGAGAGAAGCCACTGTCACTGGGGCAGAGGTGAGCTCGGAGCCCCCTGGGCGGTCCTGGGGGAAGTTGAGAACGCGCCGTGGAGCCGGCTCGCCTGCTGCGGTAGCAGGATTGAGGGACCCGGCTGAACCTCCTCCTCCGTGGGGACCAGCTGTGTGCCGATGGTGCACGCCAGCTGTGGGGCCTCACAGACCCTGACAATCTGATGAGGGCCGTGCACCCTCTGCTTAGTGGGGGAGAAAAGCATTTAGAGCATTTTGAGCACAATTTCAGGGACAGGCCCCAGTTCAGGGCCCCCCAAGGGGTCGCTCAGGGCCTCCACTGCCCTCGGGTCTCCAAGTTGGGGCGTCTGCGCTGCTCTCGCTCTCGGGGGTGGCTCACAGGGTCTCAGCCGAGGAGAGACGGGACAGGATGGGAAAGAAGTGGCAGGGAGCCAGCTTGGCGGGCCCCTGCTCCTGCTCACCCGATGGCACCAGACACCCTGCCATCCTGTCCTGTCTCCCTCCGTCAATGACGCCCTGGCCTTGAGATGTGGCCTTGGACAACGGTGGCCTCAAACTGGCCCTTGCTGGGTCTGACTTCCACCCTTGTTTCTGATGTGACGACTTGGACGGCTCTTGAGATACACACGCGCCTCTACCAGCCTCCAACTTAGTGCCAGGGACAGGAAAGCCCAAATTTTCCATAAACTCGTGGCTGTGACCTTTGGGGACTGCAGAGCTGGAACACACTGGCTTCAGATAGGGGAGATTGCTCGGGAGCTTGTGGGCTGCGGATGGGCTGAGGGTGTGCCGGAAGGCTGCAGTGATGATTTATCAATTGATTTGTTGTTATTGATAACAAATTAAGTAGTAGTAATTAGTGTTTTATTAATGGCTTTGTCTCCATGACGTTCCTACCCCTCTTCTGTTGTAATCAGAATCACAGGATTCCCGAGGAATCTTCTAGAAGGTGGTGCTTCTCTGCTTACGCCCCTGGGAGACACGGGGTTGCAGCTATCTTGAGTGATAGCCGTCTTTTCCCAATTCCTGGGAGATAAAACTCTGTGAAGGGTAGAATTTTCTCAGTGCTACATTTCGCATTTGGGTTTCTCTTCAATCTCTGGGGCCTGCTTCCGGGCGATGCAGCAGGTGGCGGGACGTGGGAGCGCTGGGAGTGGACGTTAACGGGAACCCTGGAGCCGGCTGAGCAGGCATCCTCAGCAGCGTACTCCGTTTCTTGGACACACGTTCATGCTGGTTTACTGGATGTGTGCATATGTCATACATTTGTTTTCTAGTAAAACTGTTCCTAGTTAGCGCAGGGGAATTTTGAAAAAAGAAACCTAGTCCCTCACGAGGAGGGAGGGTGTCCAGGTTAAGCCCAGGGACTGTGAGTGACATGAGTATTGGGAGCATCAGGTTGCTCAGAAGGAGCCTTGAGGAGACCTCCGAGGGGGAGGCTGCCCCTTGTCTTGGGGGTTTTGGTCTTTGTGCCTCAGTTTCCCCAGTGTTGGGAAGTAGGGCCCCTTGGAGCCAGGACACCGGGCAGGAAGAAATGCAAAAATGCAGGCAGGTAGGACACACAGAGTCTCCACCTTGTCCCAACACAGGCACCCAGTCCAGCCCTCGTTCTACAAAGGGAGGAAGGCCTCATGCGGGACTCAGCCGGGGAGAGACGAGGCCTTGAGTGGGGACCACCCACACCCTGGGGTCTCGAGTTGGAGTCGCACAGACCTTTGGGCGGGGAGGTTGTCTTGCTAGAAGTTTCAGGGCAGCATCATGAGGCTCGAGTGGTGGTTCCTGTCACCGCAGCCACCCTGGGGTGTGGTGTCACCGGGTCTGGGCTCTTGTCTCACAAGTGCAGGATGTTTACTGACATGAGAGCAAACCCATGTTGATCACGCCCCCATAGCGGGCCTGTGCTGAGGGACATCACGCGCCCCCCTCCACACACACAGATACGAGATTGGTGGTGTTGCTGAATCCTCTTGACCAAAGGGGAAACCGAGGCACAGAGGCGTGTGACCTCTCATGGGCCTCGAGGCTCCTCCGTGGAGGGGCCACGCCTGTGCTCCAGGTGACACCATCACCCCACATTAACATGCTAATGGCAGGTGGGCCGCATCTCTAGGCAGGGCCTGGCTGGTTCCGCCGTCAAGCCTGCCCATGCCTGCTCTAGGGCCCAGCCAGCGTGGTTGCTCACCCCACGGAGACGCTCTCTGCCTGTTGGCGGGGTGGCAGGCGTGGTCGCCCCCAAACTGTTCGTCTCTGGTCAGGTCAACGCTGATTAAGCACCTGCTTGCCCCGGAGGCTCAGGGACGAATCAGCCGTGGGTCTGGCCTCCAGTCTGTGGACACGACACAGGGAAGGAGGGGCGCTCCCTGCAGCAGGACTGGGAGCTCTGCCCTTCAGACGTGGGACACCCCCCCAGACCAGGGCGTGCACAGGGCATGGTTTGCCCTGTGCCCAGAAAGGCTGGCAGGCACTCTGGCCTCGTTGGCTGGTGCCCAGTGATGTTTGCTGAACGAATGGACGAATGAGAGAGATCCGCAGGTCTCGGGGGCAAACCCCAGGGCGGCCAGCATCATGTCTCGGCCCAGTCTGCTGTGGGGATCCATCAGCGGCTGCCAACCCTCCCTCGGTGCCTCTGTCCCTTCACCGCCCTCCCTGTTTCTCCCACCCAGGACCTCCCACTCGAGGGCCAAGGCCGAGGCAGCCCTCACCGCGGCCCAGAAGGCCCAGGAGGAAGCAAGGATCGCCAGGATCACTGCCAAAGAGTTCTCACCTTCCTTCCAGCACAGGGAAAACGGTGAGTCGGGGGCGCCACATGGTGGGGGCGGAAATGGCTGTCCTCTGAGGCCATGTTCTGCCATCTCTCCTCGTGTTTGCTTCTCCTTCATGATGGTGCGTGTCCGTGTGCGGGGCCTGGGCACACGCCTCCCTCAGACACGCCTGCTGGAGCCTGCGTGGTTTCAGCATCCCTCCTGCCCCCATGCTGCGTGTCCCTGCGTGCATGTGGGCATCCCTCTCCTGCTCTGTGAGTATCCACGTGCTCTGTATGTGCTGCCTCTCTCTGCCCTTCCCCCTCGTGTTATTCTAGAACTTTCTGTGATGGCAGAACTATTCTATAACTGTTCTGTCCAGTGAGGTAGCTACTAGCCATGCAGGAACTGTGGCTGCTGCCACTGAGGACCTGGATCCTTGGTTTTGTTTAGTCTTAACTAATCTACACTTAAATGTATATTGCCACGTGTGACTAGCAGCAGCTGTGCAGCCAGGCTCTGGAACAATGAGGGGGAAGGAACTAGAAGCTGCAGCAAGTCAGCCAGATCCATGACCCTCATCCTTCCCTGGAGGTTAGATGGGCCTGAGGGAGGCAGGGAAGGTTGGAGAAGGAGGTTATTGATGACGAGAGAGAGGCCGGCTGAGGCTGAGATCCTTGCAGGCCGGGCTAGCCGCCCATCTCCCACCCCGCTTCCCTTCCGGCCTCACTCGGGAGCAGCCTCCCCACCAGGAAGTCCTGGAGAACTGGTTAGGCTCGCTTCCCTCAGCCCCCACTCCCGGCGGGCGGCAGCGCAGGCGTGTAGTGGAAGCTGCTCCGGGTTTAGGACGGACTCGGCCACCTCGCAGTCTGTGTTCTGAGACCACACCCTGAGCTCTGCTCCCAGAACCCGGCAGCTCTCAGCCTCGCTGGTAGGGGTCCCGGCCTTTGGGGCAGCCAGGGAGGCCAGGTCCGCTTCTGGGAGGCAGGAGGACCTGAGTGGCCTTGGAAACCCCAGGACACAAGATAGAGGACAAAAATGTTGGAATTCAGCTGCAAGTGCTGCCTTTTCTGCCTTGCATTTTCACAGTGATGTTTCCAGGAATGTCATTTGCTCTGAAATTAATTTTAGCTGAGAACGATCTCCCAGCTGATGGCTCTGATAGGGTGCTGGAGCTGAGCAGGAGGGCACCAGCTTCCCTCTGGGGTGTGAGGTCTGCAGGCCAGCCGGGGCTGACCCCAGGGCTGTTGGTGGACAGATGGCCTCCTGGGCAAGGCCTGGTGTCCAGCCTCACCCAGGGCCCTTGGGGTCTAAGGCACAGGAGCCTGGCCCCGAGGAAGTCTCAGTCACAATCGAGGCGGGTCAGGGGAGTGATGGTGGGGTCCTGTGAGGGGACCAGGGGTCTCTCCCCATGGTGTGGCCAGTTCTCAGTGCAGTTCCTTGGACCCCATGGCAGGGGGGTGTTGCTGCAGCCCACCCCCATGTCCCCGTTCCATGGCCACAGAGGCACGGTTGTTGAATGAGACCTGGAGTCACCAGGCCACACCCTCACATGACAGATGAGGTGTAGACTCAGAGGGGCTGACCGCTTGCCTCGAGCCCCACTCATCCAACTTCCCAGCATTCTTGGGTCTGATTCCCTCTCGGAGACCACAAGGGGCTTCCCTCAGGGGCATTCGCCCTTCCATGAAACAGCCATGATGAGACCCCCCCACCCCACCAGGCAAGAGCAGGGGGCCTTCAGGTGGTGCTCCCATGCCACCAACAGCATGGCAGACGTTGCCTCATAAATGGAGGGGCCGGCCCCTGCTGGACCGAGGGATTTCTGGCCACGCCGAAGGTGCTGTGTCACCCGTGGCCCTCCCCTGTCCCCAACTCAGAGGCTCCAGAATCCCAGGTGGGGTAGGAAGACCACTCCTGTTCTCTAACCCTGGGGCCCAGCCCCCAGGAGGCCCAGGCCACCCTGAGACAGAGGTGTCCTGGGCAGACGGGGTGGGCAACTCCAGGCCGTGAGACCCCATAGAAGGTCACCTAGCATGAGATGCTTCCTTTCATCCTCAGGAGGGCCCCATCAGGGGTGGGACCTGAGACCCCATGGAGCGGGCTGGGCCCCACTCCTTGTATGCTCTCTGAATCTTGCGTCTCCCATGCAGCTGGGGACCGGAACAACTGTCCACACTGCCCATCGTGACCTGGTCATCCTCAGAGCGCCCATGGGGTGGGGGGTTTGGGGTTCCATGGAGGGCTTTGGGAATTGCTGTGCCCACACCCCACTGGTGAGCGGCGAGTGCCCTGGCTGCCTGTCACCCTAGCCCTGGTCCTGGCCTGATCTCCTGCCATCCTCAGGTGAGGTCAGGCCTAACCACCTGTGTGTTTTCCATCTCCTCCTCCGTAAAGGACTCGAGTACCAGCGGCCGAAGCATCAGCTTTCCAGTGATGACATCGAAGTGATCTCCACGGGGACACCCCTGCAGCAGGAGAGCCCTGAGCTGTACCGCAAAGGCACCACCCCCTCGGACCTGACCCCCGACGACAGCCCCCTGCAGAGCTTCCCCGCTAGCCCCTCGGCCACCCCACCACTGGCCCCCGCCGTGAGGAACAAGGTCGCCCACTTCTCCCGGCAGGTCTCGGTGGACGAGGAGCGAGGCGGGGACATCCAGATGCTCCTGGAGGGCCGGGGAGGGGACTATGCCCGCAACAGCCGGGGCGAGGAGAAGGCCGGGGGCTCCAGGGGTGTCCGCAGCGGCGCCCTGCGCAGCGGCCAGCCCGCAGATGACTTCCGTGCCCGGGGCTCGGGCCACAAGCAGCCCAGTAACCCCAAGCCCCGGGAGCGGCGGACGGAGTCGCCCCCCATGTTTTCCTGGACTTCCCACCACCGAGCCGGCAACCCCAGCCCCGGGGGCCCCAAGCTGCTGGAGCCGGATGAGGAGAAGCTGAGCAACTACGAGATGGAGATGAAGCCCCTGCTGAGGGTGGACGCGTACATGCAGGAGGCGCATGCCCAGAAGAGACGCTACAGCAAGGGGGGCGCCTGCCGGGGCCTGGCAGAGGACCGCCGCTCCGAGGATCGGGGCTTTGGGTCGCAGAGACTGAGGTCCAAGTCCCAGAACAAGGAGAACGTCAGGCCAGCCTCGTGCGCAGAGCCCGCAGTGCAGAGACTGGAGAGCCTGCGGCTGGGGGACAGGGCTGAGCCCCGGCTGCTGCGCTGGGACTTGACCTTCTCCCCGCCCCAGAAGTCCTTGCCTGTGGCACTGGAGTCGGACGAGGAGAATGGGGACGAGCTCAAGTCTAGCACGGTGAGTGGGTGCCGACCAGTCCCGGGGCAGGGGGTGGGGGTGGTGGTGAGAGCCCAGGCTGGTCCACTGGAAACCTGAGTCCTCCCCCTCCCCTACTACTGAGGCTGGGGTAGGGGGGCCTGGAGGGGTAGCTCTCGGCTGATGGCGTTTGCTTCCCCAGGACTGGGACACCCCTCCAACACATGAAACCAGTGGAGGTTTCAATTCCTATAGACAGATCCAGATCCCTGAGAGGGTTACTCCCAGACTCGATTCTTTTAGCGAAAGTACTTGGGCAATTTTGGAAGCTCCCAAAAAGAAACCAGGCAGCATGGGACCCCATCCTCCCCTAGACCTTCCCCCAACTCACTCAAACCTCCCCGCTGCCTGGAAGGGTCCTTCCCTCCTCTGGGCTGCATCTCCTGGTAAGTAGCCCTCGCCATCACCGTCTTTGAGGACTGTCCTGTGTCCTGGATGGGAACACGGAGAGCCAGACACAGAGAGGAGTTGGGGCATCTGGCTGGGTGGTGGGGTCCACTCATCCACCAGAACACATGTGTCCTGCTCCCACAAAGCCCACACCTATGGGGGGGACAGCAGAGTTCTACGTGGGGCCGTCCACCCCACAGCCTCCCTTCCTACCAGGCCGTGGTTCTCCACGTGGGTGTGGTCCCAGGATGCCTCGTCGGCGTTCTCTGGGAGGTCGTTAGAATGCAGCTTCTCTGGCCCACCCCAGGCCTGCAGGATCAGATGCTCGGGGTGGGCCAGGATCCAGGTCTATCAGGCCCCCAGGGGGACGCTGAGACTTGCTCACGTGTGAGGACACCTGCGTTTCATGCATCCCGACTGGGCCCCCTGGGACTGGGCCCCCTGGGACTGAGCATCGCTGCCGGGCAGGCTGTGTCCACTCCGACCCCTGGGTGTCGTCCCCGTGTGTCAGGGCGTCGTGCCCTTTGAAGAGATGCATCCTGTTGGAAGGTGGCCTGTGGCCCCCGAGGCCATTTCTGCCTCCCCTTGAAACCACTGTGAACACCCGTCTTGCTGGTGGGCTGGTTTCTGAAGTGCTCTTGCCCTCCCTGCACCAAATCCTGGCAGAGAGCAGCCCCCATGTGCTCTCGATGGGCCCTAAACACCAGCTCGCACTTACAACGGCACTTGTTGCATTCCAGCAGCCAGAAACGTGTGCGCTCACGTATGTATGTGGTGTGTGTGTGCATGCTTGTGTGTGTATGCACCCATGTGCATGTGTGTATGTGGCTTGTGTGTGTTATTTCAGGAACAGCCGAATGATGGGCAGGGGTGGGAGATGCAGGAAGGGTTCTATATTTAGCCCCCTTAACCATGCTGGTGCTTTTGGGTGCTTGAAAATGAAGCTCTCTGGGGCAGAGGCACAAGGCTTCCAGCTGGGTGCCTGCAGTTACTTTGCAGGAGCAGCGCCGAGTCCCTGGGGGATGGGGAACTTCCAGCAGTGGCCTTGGGTGCTGCCCCTCATCCTTGTCCTGCAGGGCAGTCTCTGCTCCCAGCAGCGCAGAGGCACCAAGGCCTCAGGCCCAGGGAAGGAGAGGCTGTGCTCCTGGCACCCAGTCGGGCTGGGGCCTCCGCTCCAAGGGAGTCGGGTGCTTTGTGCCCCAGGAAAGGCCCGAAGGCAAGCATGAAGCCCTCCTGCCTGCCCCCACCTGCGGGGCCGGCGCTGATGGCGGTGGGGGCCACGCAGCAGGGCTGTCAGACGGAGCCCGCACAGCTCACGGGAAGGAGGTTTTACTGAGGAAGATGTGCCTAGGGAACTATGACAGGGCTCTCCCAGCGCCGGATTTGGGGTCTCAGGCTGAATTTAGGGGCCACTCTGGGTGGGCCGCATCTGAAATTCGTAACGGCCTCTGAAGTCCCAGTTGTACGGAGCTGAAGGCAAAAGTAACGCAGGTGTGGCGTGTTTACTCAGGGACCTGGGGCCGCAGGCGGGCAGGCACCATGGTTTTCAAAGCCACAGGGAATTCCAAGACCAGGAACTCAGCCTTAGAAGCGAGTGGGGAGCCCCCCTCGATTCTGATGTGAGGGGCTTTGTGCTGTGAGAAGTCAATCCATTACTCTCCTGGAACCCCTCGTTTGGCTTTGGTGGGGGCATGGCCAAGAGAGAAGGCTCTCCCTGGGCGGTGGGCTCACCTCTTCTTCCTCCTCCTGTTCCAGGGCTCGGCTCCCATCCTGGTGGCCATGGTGATCTTGCTCAACATCGGAGTAGCCATTTTGTTTATTAACTTTTTCATCTGATGAGATTGTCGCGTCAGCAACAACGGTTGGTGTACAAAAGGGAGACGTTACAAGAGAAGGACCGCAACTCGGACGGCCCCACAACTGCTTCCGAGTCTTTTCACAGAACAGGATTGGGTATTACTCACAGTTTGCCTTTTCTTCTGGGTAATGTTTTTTGGATTTTAGCCAAAATTCTTTGCTTGTATAACACTATGCTGTGTGGCATGGCAGAAGGAGGCCAGCACGCCGCCCCTCCAGCTTGATGTGGAAAGAAAAGGGATCCTGGCCATCAATGGCAAAAAAATAAAACTGTCATCGTCATAGTCACACTCCCGTCTGGGATGTGGAAAAGGAGGCAGCCGAGGAAGACCCTCCGGAGGGTCCTGCTGTGCCGGGCGGGTGGGGAGCAGCTGCTGTGACGCGGAATGCAGGGTGGGTTAACCCTGCTCTTCCTCTGGGATATTCCAGAACTCTGTTCTGGAATGGCAGGTGACAAGCATGGGTGTGAGGCACGGGGAAGAGAGTGTCCCATCCCAGCTGGCAGCAGCCTGGGCCTTTTTCTATTTTAAATGTGTGCTGCATACTTAAGGGAGCAGAGGTCTGCCTTCTCTTCTCTTCCCCATGAAACACATCACAACCCTGCCCTCTTCTCGGCACTGCCCACGGCTTTCCTCGCAAGGCCGTCTCCCCACACTGAGTCTTAAAGCCAAGTCCTTATTTTTCTGCTGTCCCTCCCCCGCCCCCATTCTGCCTTCCTCCCACCAGAACCCAGGGAAGCCGAGCTGCGGACGTCCAAGGGCCCACAGAGCGCTGAGGCCTGGGGGCTGGTGCCGGAGGGCAGGGAGCGGTGTGGGGCCCCCTTAGCCATGGGCCATTTCTGACATCACGCCTGGGCTCCAAGCATCTGGCATTTCTGCACTTAGGATGCACGATGTGTCCCTGTCGGACGTCCGCAGTGGCCCTTACATGACGTTGTCTTCTCCCGCTGTCACTGAGCCCACGGGTTCTCACATCTCTGTCCTGTACCTGTCTCAACTTCTCCCACACATATGCATATTCCCTCCAGATGCCTCATTCATACTCTGGAGCTGGTCTGGTCCCAGGACAGGAATGTGGTTGAAACCCAGTGGCTTGAAAAAATTCCTGAGAAATCGTTGCATATCTATCTCTCCAGAAACATACAACGTAACGTTTCAAACAAAAACAGGCTCCTGGTGTTTCTGCCTTCTCTACCAGCGTTGTCCCACCATCCAAACAAAAGAACAAGGTTCCAGAATGTTTGAGTGCCCCGTGGTCCTAGCTATGGAGCCAGCCCCACCCACGTGGACGGACATGTCTGGGGGGCCTGGCCATGTCCACACGCAGGTCCCACTGCGCCCACGCCCGGGAAGATCCTTCCAGTGAACTCACCCCACGGTTATCCTGGGTACAGCCGTCTACGGCTCCGCCTTGCTTTGCTTATGTTTAGCTGTTTCTCTGCTACCTTTCGAGCAGATTTCTTTACTACACTGCACTGGATTGCTATATTTTTAACCAGAAATAAACTAAAGATTAGAGCATGTTCCAGTTAAATTCAGTTTTATTTTTTTCCGTTATCCATTCACTCCCCGTTCCTTCCACAGTTTGGTTTAGTTTGGGGTCTTTTTGGGGAGAAGGGACGTAGGAGAGGGAGGGAGGGTCCGCAGGAGATATACTTCTGATAACGCTGCTTTCTGAAGGGACAGGACATCTTTTTGTATATCCTACTTTCCGTTCCTCCTTTTTAATACCGAGTGGTTGCTGCAGACCTGACGTGAACCAAATAAAGATGCCTGCTCCTTGCAGCTCTAAGAATCATCCATGCTGGGATATGTGTTTTATAATTCTGTTTGCAACTCTTATTTGTAAAGATTATAGACTTCTTTTGTACATTCCAGTAACTGCATGACACAAAATGGTACCTACAAATTCAGGTGACATATTTACATGCGAACACCATGAGGAATTCAGATACGTATAAAAGCAACAGCACAAAAATGCGTATCATTCAACGACAGCAGCAGTGGTTTCATGCCTAGTGGCTCACACAGGTGACTAGCTAGCGTCCCCTCACTCGTCCAGCTGCCAACACCACGACTGTGAAACCAGATCAACACCCCGTCCTTCAGTCATTCCCCTGCACTGCCGGAGAATTCCACCAAGCATGATGCACTGGGTCTTAAGAGACTCTAGAAGCTATTTTTTAATTGGTTTCCAAACTGATTAAAGACTGGGCTGCCTCCTGGGACTGCTGCAGGCAGGCCCATGTTTTCACTCGGCCTCCCTTGCTTTTCCTACCCGCCCAGAGTCTCAGGTTTCCCGACAGGTGCGCCGGCCATCTCACCCCGGGGCCACGCCGCTGACCTGCTTGTCTCGTGCGCGTTCCTGGTGGGCGTGTGCGTGCTGAGCTAGACGAGGACACATGGGACTGTTGGAAAGAATGCACGTGCATGTCACAGCTGGCGCCCAGTGGTGCAGAGCGTCGACAAGTTTTAATTAATCCCAGAGCAACCTCGTGAGAGTCATTTTCTCTCTCAACAGCTCCTTCCATGCTCTAGATGTGAAAACTAGAGGCAGAGAAATTGTGTTACCTGAGATACCAAGCTGGGGCCCATGCACAGGTGGGGTGACAGGTCACTACCCCATGCCACCTCTCCCCACCCCCCAAGGCTGGGAAACCTGCACTTGCACCTCACTCTGAAAGGACACTGCCCTCTGGGGCCCCAAGGTGAGCCTGTCTGTGCCCGTAGTTTACCTGTTCCCTTTACCAAACCCATGAGGAACCGTGTACATTCACTCACTTGTGCTTTTTGAAGTTTGCTCAGTGCCTGTAGAGTGCTTGGATAAATTCAGGCACCTGGAAAATTCTCTTTATCTGTTCTTTTGCATTCTAAGTTTCGTAATCATTAGCACACAAGATTCCCAAAGACACAGATCAGGTATGCAATACATAAGCCAAAATAATTGACAAGGAAGATGATGCCGATGAAGAAAAACTCAGTATAGCCAAAAAAATGCAAGACCTGTTGCCGAAATCATTTGAGGGGAGGGAGGAGTCATCAAAACGCACGGACTTCCTGACACTTTCCTAAGAAGCCCACAACCACGTTTCTTTGTTGAGACTCCATTGTATGGGAGGTGAGTAAACACCTACGTTGTAGGGATGACAGGCTCTTTCCTACATGCACAAACCCAAGATTCCCCAGGAAGTATGAAGAACACAGGTTGGGTCCCCCCAGCCCACAAATCCCGAGGGCCCACGTCTGGTGCCCAGGGGACACAATTAGGGCAGCTCCACTACTGGCTAACACCGGATGTCCCCACCTGGTCATCAAAGTGCTCCCTTTCACTTTCAAAAGAGTCCCAGTTTAGAAAATAAATTATAAGGCCACTCCACATAACAACTGAAGGACGTTACCGAGAGCCCAGTGGAGATGTTCCGACACCAAGCCCAAGATGTCATGGACTTGTTAAGATGACTATTTGGGGGAGCGAATGAAATTAGGGTTTTTTTTTGCATTTTTCAGTTTAGGTTTTTGATTATCCTTTCAAGACTTCCAAGCATCTTGAATCAGCACCAATACCACCCCCTGGAGGCCGTTCTCACTGGGACGCCCAGCAGGCATTCTCAGAGATGCCCCAGCGGCCCTCCTCCAGGGCAGTGGCTTACATCATTTCACATGTATAGTAAGACGCTTCTCAAGAGTAAGGGTGGAAGGGGCAACCTCTTTTCTAGATTAAGCTCACCTTCTTTAACTCTTACAGGTCTTGTCTTCCAATTTTTCTTGCCTTTGGTCTCAGACACTTCACATAAAGGTGCCTACTAGATTTTAAGACATCTATTTCCATAACTGAATGTGCCACCTGACCCGAAAACCAACTGACAGTATCGAGTACAGCTGACAGATGCCTCAGATTTTCCTGATACTGAGTAAACGCCACAATGGAGTCATTTTTAATATTGCCTAGGACGAGGATTTGCTCCTGGTCAGTTAAACATCGAGTGAAGTGACAGGATCAAGACTGCAGAGGAGGAGCAATGTGTGAGGGTGAAGCGCAGACTCTTAGTCAGCTCAAGGTGTCCCGTTAGTCTGGTTCTTGCCTGGGGCCGGCCAGGTGTCAGGCAACACCATCAGTGAGCACAGACTGAAAAAACCAGTCGCCCCAAGTGCCAAGAAGTGTCGGTAACTCAGCCTTAAAAGAAGCAAGAGAAAGTACAGTTGCCTTTGTTTAAAAATGAAAAACGCAGCTGTGTTTTTATGGCATATGCATATGCCTGGACAAGGTGAACTACGGAACAGGTGGAACGTCTGAGAGCTGTGGAAACCCAGCATCCCGCCACTGAAACATCTGCGGGGATGCTTCCTTTCTGAGGACATGGGGGAGACGCCGGGCCCCAGAGAAGCTGCAGAAGGCAACGTGGTGCAGGGTGGTGCCTAGAGAGTGGAACCCCCAGGGTGACGGAGCTAACTCTTTGAAAGATGGCTAAATGTCCTCCAGAACCGTGGCCCACACGTTAGGAACAAATGCAATCTTCAGAGTTTGCTTCTGGGTGACATCCCAACGTGGAAGTGCCTGAGATATGAATGGGCAAACACGTTTGTTCCAGCTTGTTCCTAAATCTCAGAGAAGCAGGCAGCCCCACTGGGCAGCTCAAAGTGTGGACGTGATAGCCCCGGGGGAGTCTGGGGTGCAGGGGACGGCGAGCAGGGCAGGCCAGAGCAGCCAACCTCACATACCTACCTCACTTCTGTCCGCCCCACTACTCCCCTCACTGTGCGCCTGCATCACAGGCCCGGGCCCCAAGCCTCGCACGCCTGTCGTCACGCCTGTGCACATCCTCTCCCGCCGCCCCTCCTGTCGTGTCCGTGCCACACGTGGATGCAGGTCTCTAGCAGTTCCACCACTACTTGGTGACATGGTGATAGTCCAAAACTGATGAAAGGCAGGAGGCCCCAAGGAATGGCCGAGATGGGTCTTGGCTGGACCTCTGCTCCACCACCCGGCTGGCAGTGCCTCATTTAGAATGCTTGATTCAGCCCGCCTCAGTAATTCATTCCCACCTGCTGTGAAGGTCAGACAGGCGCCCAGGCTGTCTCCTTGGAGGTCAGCGCCCGTCTTGCCCTTGATACACCCAAGGCAGCTGTGAGAATTTCTAGTCCCTTCAGATCTCGTATTCCAGTGTTTCCTGCGTGATCACACACGGACAGATGAAGGGTTTTCCATCGGATCCTGTGTTCAACCGTGACCACCGAGAACATGTACACAGCCCGAGGGTTTCTCTCCCTCTCTAAATGTTCGTTACCAGTTCCAAACGGGGCAGATACATTATGCAGCCAGCTGACCTTCAGTGAGCGACGCCTACCCCACACCGGGTGGGGCCTGGGAAAGGCAGGAAGCATGTCAGGAGGAGGGCCCCTCCCCAGTCACCCCATATGGGCTTCCAAACACTGGGGTCAGGTGCAGGGAGAAGATGAGTGTGAGGCACACGAAGAGGGGAGTCAGCTCTGTGGGGCCAAAGGCCACAGCACGCCTCCCTCCAGGCTGCTCCTGCACTCCCTGCCTGGGACCCCCCAGCCCCTCCCACTGGGCCCGAGTGAGCCCTGCTCCACTGAGCGCTGTCACTGACACCATCAGAGCAGCGTGGCCTGCACTCTCAGCCCGCCCGGCCCTCGGCCCTCACGCACACAGTGGCTCACAAGCGAGCAGAGGCACCCCACTGCTGACCTGCTGGTGCCCCTACCCTGAGCTACACCTGACAGTGCTTTCCAGCTGGGCCCTTATTTGCACCACTCACCATTTCCAAAGAAACGCCATCCGATGTAGCCAGAGTGAAATAAACCAACACGGCCCTCACTGCTCGGGTGGGCGGCGTGTGGAAACTTGCCCTCACTCTAGACATGAAACCACTACCCCTGACGTAGATGCCTTTTTGTGAATTCTAATAGAAATCGGTCTCAATCTGCACTTTCTTGTTTCCGTTTTTTCCCTGGTGCATGTAAACTGTTTGCTACCACAGTGCAATCATTCTGTGCAATGACAAAAAGGGAATGTTGACTATGTTCTGATTTTTCTTACTGATGAAGCGGCTAAAAACGTTACCTCGGCCTTTTTTCTTTTCTCTTAGCTGGGAAAATAGCTTGGTTACTTACAAAATGAAAATAAAATAATTTTCTTTAATGAATGTAACTGTTTAAATCATACCATTAGTATATATTTCATTATCTGAAAGCAAGGGACACTGTCGAGATTCAAGGAAAATTTTGCTCCTTTTAGTAATAAACATCGTCATTTGAAACTTGGGATAACTCGTATCATCTCATTATAAATCTGTGTCTCTCATGCAAGTTCCCTCTACTGCCAAAATTTCAAGATGGATAAATGCAAATTCCTTCCTATGGAACTGAAGCTTACATGATCCGACAGCGCCCTGTCACATGTGGAGGATCTTATTACTTTTTGAGCAGAAAAGCTCCCTGAACCCGAATCTGAAATGTGCCCCCCACCCTCCCGTGCAGCCGTTCCTGTGTGTGAGCCAGTCCCGGCATCCACTGTCTCGGGGCCCAGGTTCCCCACAGCCTCCGCGTCCCGGCTGGCGCTCACCCCCCTGCCAGCTGACGGAAGACACAGACAGGCTCTGCCCCAAGGACCTCGCAGTATCATTTCCTCAAACCTATCTTTAATTTTCTTAAACTTCAACATCTGTGTTTCTCATGGGGCAGTTCTCAGTATCTTTCTTTCCCAATAGAGTTTCTCCTGCCTCAGAATCCTCCCCTGACACCCTGGTCTTTCTAGGTCCAGCTCCCTGGATAAGAAGCGCCCCCTCTTCCCTGCCCTCATGGCCGGGAGGAGCCCGCCTCTCGAGTCCCAGTCCCCCAAACACGGTTCTGTGCTCCATGAGCCCATCTCAGTCCTACAACAACAGCCCCAGCTCCGCTCCCACATGGCACCAGCCAACCAGGCCCAGTGCTGGCTGCGCCCGTGGCGTCTCTTCAAGCCCCCTAAGGCTTATATCCAGTGCGGGGCTCAGAGGGGCTATTCGGGCTGAGACAAGGAAAGAACAGGCTTGAGCTGGGCTCGCGGATGCCTGGGGCGCCTTGGTCCCAGCACGTGTGGCCACTGGCCGCGCTGCCTGGTGCCTTAGCTTCCCCCGCTGGACACCATGGTCAGACCCTGGTGACCAGGCCCGGCCTGGACTCGGACGGCACTGCCAAAGTTCTCTTGCCAGACAGACATGAAGATGACTGTGGTCTGTACTCAGGAGCTATCTGAGCCAATGAGACGAGACTGGTCTCTGGTGACCAATGGCCCACACACAGCTTTGCTTCCCAATTTAAAACACGGGGGAAAACAGTAGTTACTAGAAAGTTCCTTCAGTGCTCACGAACTAAGCAGTAGATGCAGATGGGTTTCATGCTTGCTAGAGCTGATCCCTTTTCCTTCATGCTAGGGAAAAACCATCCCCTCCTGAGCCACACTCCTCCAACTAAAGCCTCCAGTGGACACTTGTGTTACCTTCTCCTCATCGCGACACACTTGGGGGTTTCTAAGTGTGAATCTCATTCATGTTTCCTGACCTGTCCCTGAACTAGCTCCAGATCCCCCTGGGGAGGCCTCTTGAGGGCTCCCTCCCTCCCCAAGTGGGATGGCCCTGGAGAGGCTGTCTCCTCAGCAGACCCGCCCAGTGTCTGGTCCCTCAATGTATTTCCACTGTCACCTAGCCACTGACTTCCTGCTTGTACCAGTGTCTGCAGGGGAGGTGCAGCCAGGTGATGGGCACCTGTAGGAGAGAAGGGCAGAACCCATCAATGGGGGACAGGAAGGGGGTTCACCAACAACTTGGCAAACCAAGGAGCAGGCAAATAGGGCAGGGCCCTCACTGACCCTGAACACAGCCATCTCCTCCAGCAACCCAGAGATGGGGGCCCGGGGGCTTCGCGCTGGGCACTTGTGGCCACGGTGGCTGTCGGGGCATCAAGAGCATTCAGTTCAGCAAACTAGTCACCAGCAGACAGACGGCGGGGGGCGGTTTGCTGGCTGCTGCTTCTGGGGATGGCACAGCACAGTCCTGTGCCCGTCTTCCCCCCACCATGCTCCTCCTGGGGAGGGCGCGGTCCTGTGCCCATCTTGCCCCCACCCTGCTGCTCCTGGGGAGGGTGTGGTCCTGTGTCCCGTCTCCCCCCATCCCTGCTGCTCCTGGGGAGGGTGTGGTCCTGTGTCCCGTCTCCCCCCATCCCTGCTGCTCCTGGGGAGGGTGTGGTCCTGTGTCCCGTCTCCCCCTCTCCCTGCTGCTCCTGGAGAGGGTGCAGTCCTCTGTCCCGTGTCCCCCCCATCCCCGCTGCTCCTGGGGAGGGCGCGGTCCTATGTCCTGTCTTCCCCTCTCCCTGGTGCTCCTGGAGCAGCGCGGTCCTGTCTTGTCTCCCCCTCTCCCCGCTGCTCCTGGGGAGGGCAAGGTTCTGTGTCCTGTCTCCCCCCATCCCTGCGGCTCCTGGGGAGGGCGGGGTCCTGTGTCCCATCTTCCCCTCTCCCTGCTGCTGCACATTTAAGGCCTGGCTTTACTGGTGTTTTAATCACACAATTAAAGAGAGAGGTAGCTCCTTTTCTGGAAGCTTGTTTATTTAATCCTCGTGGGTTCTGAGCAGCCTGTCTCACCCAAACTGCATCTTTGGCAACAACTCTGTGGACACGACAGCAATATAGACTTGTTTGTACGAGAAGTTTCTTCTTCAGGGGGTTTGTTATTTCTTTCAACTTGGTTGATTCAAAAATATCTTGCTTCCTTCAAATCTCACCAAGTACAGGCCCTCTGGTAAAAAAAAAAAAAATGGCCTCTGATAACACACAACTGTATTGGAGCTGACAAGATCTTCCAATTAATCACCCCCCCACCCAGCAGCAGCAGAGAGGTGGCCACACAATGGGGCCTGGGGTGCCCAAGTCACAAGAGCCAGCAGGGTGGTCATCGGGGCGGGGGAGGACGGGACCTCTGTGGCATTCCTAGCATCTTCCAGCTAGACTCCACCCAGAACGTCAGAAAAACACCCAGACTGCCCTAGCACCCAGGAAGTGCCCAAAGACACCGCTAAACCAGAGCGCCTAGGCCTTTGACCTAACACAAGCCCGTGTCAACCAGGCGGACGCCATCCTGCCGCGCGGCCTGCCACCTGGCCTGGCACTTCTGATGACCAGTGCTCCCACGGGCACTGCCCAGCACCGCACCCAGAGGGGGGATCTGGCGGGCAGATGCAGCAGGCAGGCTATTGCGAGGGGAGAGCTTCCTAATTCTGCTCAGCTTGCAAGAGCCCACGCCCCCTCTTGGTCCCCATACAGAGCAGCTTGCAAGTCAAGGGAGAGAAGTCTGACAAGGTCACACCAGTCAGAGTTGGGGGGGTGCCGAGCACCGAGGGAAGATAAAGGCTGGGTGGAGTGAGAGCTGCTTCTGGGGTGCACTGGCCCACACCCTTCCAGTAAAGCTTTCCTGGGCCCATGCCCTGCTCTGCAGGAGGTAGGCACTACCACTCTTTTTTTTTAAACTTCCAGGTAATGAACTGGATGACTGGTTCCAGGTGATGAGTGGGATGTCGGCCCCGTCACTGAAAACTAAGAATCCTACATTCTCATTATTGAAGATATTTAAGATGAAAAAAGGCACCAGGTGTGAATTCAAAGCCCAACTTTTGACCCCAATGATACAAACGAAAACTGGTCTCCTGCCATTAACCTTGGAGTGGGCACCAGTCTGCCTGTTAACCCCAGACTTCCACTGCGATGAACCCCTGCTCCTGAGCAGGGTGCTGGATGGCGACATCACATGGGGACAGTGGGGTCCCTGCCCTCCGGCCTCCCTTCCTCTCTGTCACTCTGCAAATGACAACCTTGGGCCCAAAGAAGAAAGGAGTAGAGAATGGCTCCACCACCTCCTCCCACAAAGGCTTAAAGGAGTGGTTCTGATGAGTCAGGTACACTTAGTCACCAAGAGACCCCGGAGCAAAGCCAAGTGGCAGAGAAAGAGCAGAGCCACCCAACCAAAAGGGGCTTTATTCAGATAACACAGAAAGCGCATACAGGCAGTCGGTGGGCTGCTACTGATAACTGTTAGAAATCAAAGAGATGATCTCCTGGTAGGTAATGTGCAGTCAATCAGAACATTTGTCTCCGAGTTTTGCAGAAGGGAACACCCCCCACAAAGCACAATGTTCTAGCTCATATCCCAGGTGTTGCCTCCTGTGTGGGGCAGCCTTGGCCTCAGCTCGGCCCTGCCCCCTGTATGGAGGCTCCAGTGGAACCGTCAGGGCACACAGGGCTGCACAGAAGACCCCCTTTGCGGCAGCCTTGTTCCAGATCCAGTTAACTGTAGATCACAGTAGTGATGCTCAGTGTCACTCTGGTCCATTGTGGTGGCTCACGCCGAGCCATCAAAGAAAGCTTTTGCCAGGGCGTGGGCTACCCTCAGCACTGTCTTCTCCTGCACCTTCGGCCCAGCGTCGTCCCGGGCAAGCTGCACCCAATACTGCTCGGTCCGGGGCAGGTAGTCTGTGAACTGCTCGGCAGGCCTCACCAAGGGGTGATGTTGCTCTTTCAAGGGGAAGGAGAGAAAGAAGAAAGACACACGTTCAGCCGAGGAAGGAGGCCTGGGTCAGGCAGTCGAGGAGGCCGCGTGCTTGCTGTCTGATGCAGCGTGAGCACCCGGCTTTATAGAAACGACATCGCAAGGGCACTCCTCACTTGATCAAAGAAGCCACAATGACACTGCTTAGACAGCAAGCTACTTACATGCCCTCCAAATATTTTTTTAAAAACTTAGCTTACCTCGAGAGCCCGTTTACACAGCAAAGTCAAACCTTAAAAATTTTAAAACTCTCAAGTCTCTCATTATCGGTAAGAATCAGGACCTTGGGAGAGAAGGGACCCCCAAGCTCTAAGCTTGGCACCGAGCACTCTGGCTCTGGAGAGGCTCCGCCCCCTGCTATCCTGATCAGGATCAGGACTCACTGGCACTAACCACAGGCGAGCGAGGCCCACATGGCCCACTCACCCCCGTCCTCCTCGCCGCTCTCCTCGCCACTGTCCTCATCGTCACCTCCGCCCTCGGCACCCTCGACTGCATCGCTGTCCTCTTCCGAGTCGGTCTCCTCCAGCCACTCCTGAGTTTCTTTAAAGCAAAAACGAACATCCACAGTGTCAGTGTAGCCAAGGGGCCAGGGAAACTGCAGATGGGTACCAGGGGAGCCCCTCTGAGGAGTCCACTTTCTTACTACACAAACACGACATGAAAGGGAGTCAATGTGGCTGGTTGCTCCAAGATGGTTCTCCCTGGATCTTAAAGCAGAGATGGGGTGCGAGTACGATCAGCAAAGACACAACCCATCTCCAAAACCTTCTCTGGCTGCCCCAACTCTAACCTCGTTTCACTAGAAGACAGTAATGAATCTCACACAAGCTGTTTGGTACCAATCCCTAAATGTGTGGATTTTGACTTTACTTTTAGTGTCCAATCTTAAAGAAATGAGCAGTGAGTGGAGTCCAGCAGCAGCCGTGGTACAGTGTGAAGTGAGGACTGAAGGGCAGCAGTCTGGAGCAGAGGGAACGAGGCCCAGAGGTTCAATCGGAAGGTCACAGACCAGAGAGATGGGCCCGCCTGGTCCACTCTCCTGTGCACACAGCAGGCTGCTGACAATCGGAAGAGGAAGGCTCAGGTAAAATCTGTTCTGGAACAATGCACCTGTGAGCAGCACTGGAGAGCCTGAGGTCCACACGAGTGGTGTCACAGAGGAGCCCGTGTCCTGTGACGCAGTCAGCCTTGCTGCCCCCTCAGCTCCCAGAGCAGGGACGGAAGTGCACAGGATGCGCCCCTCACCAGGACCAGAACTGCCCTATGTAAACGGCCACAAGGTGAGAGCACACTGCCCTGCTCACTGCAGGCTCATTGGCATGGGGTGGACCTGGGTGGGCACCATGGGCAGAGGAGACGAAGGTGCTTTTGTGGGGTTCCCACCAGACCTGAGGAGGTGCTTACCCCCACTGCAGCTCACCTGGATCCATCTCCACCAAGGCTGTCCACTCCTCCATCTTGTGGAGGTCAAGGCAGTACAGGTCGCTGAGGGTGACCTGGCGGTCGCCTGCCTCAAACATGCCCCCATAGAGGTAGAGCCGCCCGTGCTTCACAGCCAGCATGGCGTTGGAGCGGGGGCTCGGCTCGACAGTGGCGCCATCTGCTTCATCAGGGCCATCTTCCTCATCGGACTGTGGCCGTCCTGCTGGCCTCGGGGCAGGCAGCACCTGTTTAATGGTGACCACGGTCCCGTCCTCTGCAACCACCTCTCTGACCACCTCCAGGGGCGCCCAGGTGCTGGCCCCCCCACATTCCTGCTTGTCGGCACCTTGGGGCTCCACTTTTTTGCCCCGCCTGCGCTTCCTCTTCTCTGACTTAGGTCCCTGTTGATAAAAAGCAAGGCAGCGCATTTCAGCTGCAGACACATGGCGGTGAGCAGGCGGCCTCGGTGGGCGCTCCAGAGGGCAAGCAAACGAAGGGGCAGCATGGTGAGCCCAACCCACCAAGGGATGCTGGGCCAAACAGCTGGAGGCCCATGCCCCTAATCCACTCTGGGGTTCACCCTCGGAGACCACACAACCTCTCCTGGTGTAACCCCTCAGAGGAAAACGCAAAGAGAGCGGCGAGTCCAGACACATGCCCTCACAGGAACCCGATGCCCATCACAGGGGCCAAGGCACTTCAAGGAGAGCTCGGGGTCTTTGCCACAGTGGACTGCCCTCTCCTCTGACCTCAGGGCCGTCTCTGAGGGTGCTGACCTGATGAACTCATCTACTCCCAAAGCCCCGGGGATCCCACTGCTGGGCTGGGACACACTGGCTGCCTCTCTCAGGCTGGTGCCAGCAGCAGAGGCGGAGGTGACCCGCTCCCTACTTATGATGACAGTAAATATGGTGACAGCTCACTCAGAGCCTCACAGACAGAGGGACTGGGTTGGGGGGCCCTGGGCATCTCAACACCTCGCCTGGACGGAAGAACAGCTGATAGTGATGGAGGCAAGAGCCGGGCACAGCCCTGCGTTAGGTGCCTTCCTGACACACGTGGCATACACACTGGACCCTGACTCTACCTTCAGCTGCCCTGAAAACCAGCGGTTCTTGGCGGCATCATAGAAGTACAGGTCATTGAGGAAGTCACCCTGCAGGTTCTCCTCTTCCTCCTCATCACAGACACCCCCGAAGAGCAGCGTCTGATGGTTCGGGGCCACAGCCACTGAAAAGCCGGACCTCGGGGTGGGCTTGGCTCCTGAAGGGTTAATGCAAGTCCACACCCATCTGCCTGTCAAACGGGAGCAGGGAAGTGGGGTAAGAGGGAGGGAGGGAGACAAGAGTGTCCGGTCCCTAGTGACTAGGAGAAATGAGAAAACACAAGACTGCAGGTAAAAGAACACCAGGCTCACTCATTCTGCTCCCTCTGTAGAAAAACGAAACACTTCAACACACCTCCCAAAACTGAATCCTTCTCCTTAAGGTTCAGTTTGCACTGAAGTAACTTTTTCACATACCCTCTTAACACCTCCCCCACTAAGGGGCACTTTCCAGCTGTGGTTCAAGGGCAGGATGAGACAGAAGAGGCATGGGGGGAGGCGGGCCCGCCGACTTCTGGGAGAATCTCACCCCGCCCCACGCCCGCCCCTCGTGGGGCTGTCCTCTGGTGAAGGTCCTTCAGGAGCCCTGGCCCACAGCATGGGCTGCTCTGTCTCATCAGAATTGCAGGGACAGCGCCAGCTCTCCTGCAGGCCACAGCCCTGTGCTCTTCTCTCTGGGCACGTTCTAATTTCTGTGCGAATCCTCCAAATGTAACCTAGCGTGAAACATGGGGGAAGTCTTTCCACTGCATCTAGAAAAAAGAGCTGAGATTTTCCCTTTAATGAACATTAAAGAAAAAACTTAGCAGAAGCATCAAATGGCAAACATTCTAGTGTCATGTCCAACCGCTGTACATCAACGTACAGCGCAGGTGTGACTCCGAGTGGCACCCCTAGTGGGCCATGAGATGGGTCCAAAACGACCAGCCTTTTAATGTTTTGAGGAAAAAGAAAAGAATAAACGACAGAGTGCCCTGCACGCAGGGTAAGACACGCTTGTTTCAGCTGTACGGCACACGCATGCGAGTGTGTGCCAGCTCACGAGACACCAGGTACTTCTCACCGGGGGTCGAAGGCCTGACGGCCGGGACGCAGTGGTTGAGCACACAGGCTCAGGTCCCACAGCCTGGAACATAGTCCAGATTTCAAGTTTAAGTTCACTAATGTGTGAACTGGGCTAGTGACTGCCCAGCTCTAAACCTTGGTTCCCACTTGGTAAACAGAGATGTCCCCATCAGTCACTGCTGGTGGCTGGCTACCTGAGAAGCGTTGGGGTACGGAACATTTCTGAAGACTTGGCTTGAAGAATTTTAGAGTGAGAAAGAACTAAGGTGTTTTGCACAACAATCCTCTCATTTTACAGAAGAGACCTCACGGGGAGGTTAAAGAATGTGCTGGAAGTCACAAAGAGACCGGGATCAAACCAGATCCCCTGGGGCTAGTCCAGTCCTGTCATCTGAAGACTTGCTTCATGCAAACAAACTGCAATCCTACTATTTGTAAAGGAGCTTTGAAACATGAACACTGGGGCTATCAACCCAATGCGCATTCCAGAAGTCTACATCCTAACACTGGCCATTGCTCTTGAGCAAGGACAAGTAAGGGAAATGCCTAAAAAGCAGTGGCTCCCGCTCTTTACACGGGGAGTTCACGGGTTACCACCACCCGTGTTTAAGTCAGTCCATCCTGAACACCCCCAGGGGGCGAGGACCCACAGCCGTTTCTGCTGCACAGGCAGGCGGGCACTTAGGGTTATACGGAGTGTCCAGCTGGGCCCCCTCGGGGGCGAGAACGGCTTGCCCACAGCTCTGGACAGTGCGCAAGGGGCTCACCACCGACCCCATGTCCACAAGGGCAGGTGGGCTTGCACCTCTCTGTCCCAACCGCCTTTTGTAGCAAACACGCAGACCACCCACATGGCCCATCCTCTCTGCACAGCGCAAGTACCTTCTCCTCCTTCCTCAGATTTCAGCAGGAACATATCTGAATGCTGGGTGCCTTTGTCCACATCTTTCTTGACTCTCTGCAAAGGAAAGGGAGTCGTGTGAGAACAGCCAAGGGCCATCTACAAGCCCCGCACAGCCCCCTCAAGCTGGTGGTCTCATTCCTTGTGGAGGGGACTAAGGAGTCCAGCCTTCTAGAACAGCCTCCAAGAGAATCTGAAATACAGCAGGTTCACTTCTGACCTCATCTGAATAGACATAACAAAAAGTGTGGGTATGATTTATTAACTAAGACTAGATTTTAAATTTAAAAATCCACCATTCTAATGAACACAATCATGCTAGAATACTCCAGTGCTCTCTCTCATTAGAGCTTCTGCAGCGATCCTCATTTTACGAGGACGGGAGCTCCACTGGAGACCCCACGGTGACCTCTAATATCATTCTGCAGCCATCCTTCACCTTCAACTCCCGTGTACCCTCAAGTCCCATCATCTTTCAAATAATGCGATTCAGGCTTTGGTGCAAGAATCAAATTAATGCTCCGTGCAGAAGCCAGCATTACCCCATCTAAAAAACTTTTGAGCTTCTGTAACAATAAAGCACAGGTTTCTTAATCTTGAGTCTTCTGCTTCAAATTAGTTTTATTACTACAGCCAGACCACACTTTATTCTCTGAAGCAATATCCTACAGTCTTCACAACACACCTTTTACCTAAACACTGACAGTGTCTAGAAGGCTACTTGGCAAGATGTTATTCTGGGTGATGAATTTCAGGAAATTTTAATTTCTTCTTTGTATCTGTCCTTTAAATGCCCTACTTTTAATTTCAGAATAGTTTTAATTTACACTTAGAGAAAAATTGAGAAAGCAGTACCAAGGGTTCCCACGTACTCTGCACCCAGTTTCCCCTACTGTTAACATCTTAGATTAGTGTGGTACATTTATTGCAATTAATGAACCAATATTGACAAACTGCTATTAAATGAAGCCCCCAGTTTATTCAGATTTCCTTAGTTTTCCCCAATGTCCTTTTTTCACTCCAGGACACCGCATCACATGTAGCGGTCCTGAATCCTCAGGCTCCTCTGGGCTGGGACAGCTGCTCGGATGTACCTTGTTTTTGGTGACCGTGGCAGTTTTGAGGAGGACTGTACAGGTGTTTTTTAGAATGCCCTCAGTTGGGATCTGTCTGATGTTGTTCTCAGGGTTAGACTGGGGTTCTGGGTTTTTGGGCTCTGGATCCCAGAGGTGAAGCGCCTTGTCACTCATCGTATCCAGGGTGCGAGCCGTCACCGTGACCCCTCACTGCTGACACTGACCTTCACCACCTGGCTGGGGTCACGCTGGCCAGGTTTCTCCACGGTAAGTTACCCCTCCCCCAACTCTCCACACTGTTCTCTTGGGAAGGACGTCTCTTCGCGCAGCCCCCACTTAAGGAGAGGGGAGTCATGCTGCACCTCCTGGAGGGCAGACAGTCTACACAATTATATGGAATTCTAGAAGCATAGGAGATCTGTCTCTTCCCCGATTCATTTATTCAATCGTTTGTTTATAATTGTATTGACTCATGGAGATTCACGTTACACTTCAGGCTATACTCCAATGCCACTTAACTTACTTTGTTGCTCAAACGATTCCAACTTTGGCCCTGGGAACTCTTTCAGTTGGCTCCTATGTCCTTCGAACACCCCCATCAATGTGGGGTTCTTATAACGACTTCTTAGGTTCTGGCACTACGAGATGCCCAGACTCGTTTTGCACATTTCCTGCCCCAGTCCTAGAACTGGCCGTTTCCAAGGAACCCTGGCACGCCCCTGCCCCCTTTTTTTTGGTGAGGCAGACTCGCCCCAAGCTAACATCTGTTGCCAATCTTCCTCTGTTTTGTATGTGTTGCCACGACAGCATGGCTTGATGAGTCGTGCAGGTCCGCACCCGGGATCCGAACCCATGAACCCGGGCTGCTGAAGCGGAGAGCACGAACTTAACCACTATGCCACCAGGCTGGCCTCCCTGGCTCCTTTTATTGGAGGTGGTATTAGAAACTAAGGTTTGGGTACCAGGTGCTACTGGCTGTCGTTGCTTCTAGGCCCTCTCTCAGCTGACAGAGCCAGGAAATACATGTGCATAATTCTTTTCTTTTAACTAATGAGTATGTACTGTGTTGACTGTAAAGGGGAAAAAAAGCTATTTTCCTTTTGGAAAACAAAACAAACAATCCAGTTGTCCATGGACTGAACGTGTGGGCCCGAATACCCTAAAACTAAAGAGGTCTGACGTCCGTCACTGGTGGAGCAGCCTGACTCTCAGGAAGTGGAATCTGGCATGCCTCTTCTGTTGTCCTTCTGGAAACGTCTGCACAATTCGAGTGGTGCGCCTTCTGCATATTACAGACAGTTACTAAGACTAGACGTTCTTCTCCTTTTCCAGCAGGTTAGTACAGAGGAAGGAACTACCACTTCCATGTCTACCCTTGCAGCCCAAAAGGCCCAGCATTTGTAGGAACTAAACTCACACCCAGAGGCCTGGCCTGCTGAGGGGACATTGAAGGAATTCAGTGACATCTCTATGTGTCGTTAGAAACTCAGATCACCACTGAGCTTCAGCCAATCTCAGCCTCCTTGTCGTCACTGCACCTGTCGACATTAACTGTGTTTTGCTGACAGTAATGATTTCTTCTTAAAATCAAAAGGTGAAGGGGGGATCTTTTATGCCAAAAGATTTAAATATGTCCCCTCAAGGCCTTGTAAGCCAGAACCCTTCCTCAGAAGGGCTGCTCGGCTGACCTGGGTCTACAGCTTCCGTACAGGGTGGCAGCCCTGGGAAGAGCCCTGGCTGGCTGGGAGGTAACGATGCTGCAGCCGACGAGTTCATGGGTCTGCATGCCCTAACAGCTTTCTAACTCCTCCTTTCATAGCATATTTTCCCTTCTTGAAGTTTATGACTTTCCCCAAAACCCAATCTCCTTGTCTTCAAAGGGAACAGCAAAAAGCTGCCCTGTATTATTCTTTTATTTTGGATTACCTGTGCCACAGATTCTTTCCATTTATGCAGATCATACTAGCTTTAAATTCAGTTAGTGTTTTCAATGGATACAACTGTATAGAAGAGGAAACAGAACTTGCATGAATATTTGGAGACGTCAAACTTCCCTCTAGAGAAGGTGAAGCTCTGAAAAGGGTCCAGCTTTTCTCTAAGGATGAGCCTCCTCCTCAAGCAGCTCAGGAGCGCTCATGTTAACGACACACAGCAGTAACTTGGGAGTGCGTTTTACAGAGAACTGACTCCTCCTCTGCCCAATACAGCACTAACGGAATCCAAAGACATCTGAGAGATGTGTATCAAATGTTATAACATTTGGTTTAAAAACAATGCAATTGTCTCTGAAACCATTCAGAGTCTGTCTGAGACCTGGAGTCCAGCACTAGGCTGCAGCCCCTGCCTCCCACCCAGGACCATCTCCTCGCAGCCCACGCTCTGTACTCGTGTCAGCAGCTCCCACTCCCTTGGCCTTCGACTCAGAGATGGACTCATTTCAACTGCCAGGAGCGAAGACGACACCCTAGACTCCCCATTTCAGTGCTGTCCAGTCTCTGGAAGGGGCGGTGGCGGCTCTGAGGTGAGCAAAGGCCCCACTGCTGCCCCAGGCCGAACTTGCCCGCCTCACTCTGAAGAGCCTTTCCTTCTCGCGTCCACTCTCTCGGGCCTGCCCAAGTTTATCCCCGAAGGGTAGAGGCAGGTTCCACATAAAGCAGCTGTACCCTGGTCAAGCTTCAAACAAAATGAAAAAGACTGAGAGGGAGAAGTCTGAGAAATTGCTCTGGCAGCTTCTAGGGAAGTGCTGGGGAGAAGACAGGGCAAAGGAGACAGAGCTGCCAGCAGCATGGCTGTTTGTCACAGAGCGCGGGGAGGGAGGCCTGGTGCCACCGTCACTCCTGTCCTGAGAGCTGAGAAACGGTAACACAGCTGACAGTGTGTGCAAGAGGCCCCACCAGCCAGTGCCATGGTGCGGGCTGTTCCGCTCTACAGCTGATGGACAGAACATCCCCAATCTCATGTGCGCTACAGACATCCTCCTGTGTCCAGGGCAAGCTACTTTAAAACATGCCGTGAATTCTCCTGGGCTCCCGGGTCCAGAGCAGTGGAGCGGCATGCTGCCTTCCTTTCTCTAACCTGCCAACGACACTGACCAGCTTCTAGCAACCCTCAGCATCTTGGCCAACGGGAGGCCGGGTTTATAGAGTTATCAGAATTTCATCCTGGTTCCCTTGGATTTACAATGGCAGTAATTTTTTAAAACCAGGCCGTGATGGCTAGGGTCTCCTGACACAGTAGCATGTGGCAGCCCAGGTGGACCATCTGTGAAACACAAAAACCTCTAGAGGCCATTCTTTCTGATGCCTCAAGAGTTAATCACCCACTTGTGCAGGCTGCCCCAAGGCAGTCGCAGGGCATTTTCACTGGACACTGTGCCCAGCAATCCCCTTCGCAGGTGGTGACACAGAGCCAGGAGGAGCACTCCTCTCATCCAGACTCCAAGACCATGAAGGGCATTCCAGTTGGGACTTGAGCAGCCCATCACCTACTTAGACTAACACCTCTTAATTTTCCAACGCGTGGGGGACGGCCCAGTGGCATAGTGGTTAAGTTTGTGCACTCTGCTTCAGTGGCCCAGGGTTCACAGGTTCGGATCCTGGGCGTGGACCTACATACCGCTCATCAAGCCATACTGTGGCAGCGTCCCACACAGAAAAAAAAAATAGTGGAAGACTGGCACAGATGTTAGCTCAGGGACAATCTTCATCACCAAATATATATATATATATATTCCATAGCATTCACAACTCAAATCTTTCACTAATTCTGATAAATCTCCCATGAATCCAAACAGACAAGCTTCTCACTGCAATTCAAACGCCAAGGCCTGGAGTCGGTAGCCGCTGGATTACACACTTGTCAGATGGAAGGCGAGCTGGTGTGCCTGGCTGGGGAACAGCAGCTGTTGAGAATTAGGCACGATTTTGATTAGTGGCATCAGCTTAACAAGGTTTCGCTCTGCTCCTCAGCCTGTTGTACTCTGTGAAGCATCTGCTATGATAAAGCCTTAGATCCGGGCACTTTGTGCTGCTTGTGGCCACACCAGCCCGTTCCTCAGGGCCCGCCCGATTGTACAACAGCCAGCAGAGACCCAGGCAGGTCACAACTGCTGAAAACGAGTCAATTTTCTCTTTCTAGAACAAAGACTGACCAAGAAAAATTTAAGAGAATGTTCAATCTCTGATCAACTGCCACTGAAGGCTAGAATCCTTTCTTTCCACGGGCTGTAGAATCCACCTGGAACTCCAGTCACTGAGCTGCAGGGCCCTGTGCTCACTGGGGTGGAGTGGGGAAGAATGCAGGCACTTCCCTGCTGCAGAGCACCCTCCCTGCCTTAGTCACCCTGACCACGCCACAGGCGACCTGCTCAGCCAGCAAGTCAGAGGGCCTGTTTCACCTGGGGAAAATGAGAATTAAAACCACAATGAGATGCCCCACATCCTCCAAATGGCTAAAATAAAAAGACTGACACCATCAAGTGCTGACAAGGATATGGAGCAACCACAACCCTCAGACATTTTTGCTGTAACTACTTTGCAAAGAGGTGGCACAGTTTCTTATTAAATTAAGCCTACGCCCACTCTGTGACCCAGCTGTTCCACTTGTAAGTATTTACCCAAGAGAAATCAAAACCTATAGCCACACAATGACTGGACAAGAACGCTCGCAGCAGCTTTATTCATAATAGTCAAAAACAGGAAACAGCCCAGGTGTCCACCAATACAAAATGGAAAAGCAAACTGTGGGGTGTTAAATAATGGAATGCGACTCAGCATGAAGAAGCAACGAAAGTGGAGGAATCTCCAGAACGTGCAGAGTGGAGGAGGGCTTTCTCTAACGAGTACATGTGTGACCGCATCGCTCAGAAACTCCGGGAGGGCAAATCAAACCTGGTGGGAAAATCAGAATGGCACTGGCCCCTGGGTGGACAAGGGCAGAGAATGGCTGGGAAGGCATGGCAGAACGAGGGTTCTGGGCACAGAGACTCACGCATCTGTCACCTAGACACCTAAAATGTGTGCACTTCACTGTAGGTCAATTTTACTTTAAAAAGTAAACACTGAACTCTGATGTCTGCGCTTTTCTTTGAAGTACATCAAAAAAGACAACGGGTGATAGCAGTCTACAGAATGAACAGATATGTGACAAAACAAGTAGGGTAAAATATTAATGGCAGAATCTAGGTGGGAGATAGAAGTGCTCACTAATTCTTTCAAGTTACTGCATGTTTGGAAAATTTCAAAACAAAAAGGAGAAGAAAAAGCCTAAAAATGAGACAGCCTTCCATCCCCCTCAGAGGCACAAACATTCACAGGTTGGCAAAGCGCTGATGAGGAAGGGGGCAAGAGGAAGACTCGTGGCTGCTGATGGTGTCAGTGGGCATGCCATGTGAGGGAAGCACGCTGAGGCCAGCGGGAGACACTCCAGTGCACATGCATTGAGACGGGCAAGAGAACGGCCAGGTGAGCACATCAGCACTGCTCACAGGTGAAGGAAGAGAAAGCCCACTGACAGCAGAAAGGAGAAACTAGTCGTGGTCTGTTCTACAATGGAACACCACACAGTAGGTAGTGTCCATGGCTTAGAAATCAAGATCCCCAAATACAGAATTATTCACAGTGCAGCCTTTTCAGGGCAAATGGATTAGAACATAATATGGCTATAAAAAAATCTTAATATATTCACAGAGGAGCAGATTAATACTCTGTCAGTTTCTAATTCAATAAAGAGAACTGTTTATATTAAAATAATGTGAAATCTTATTTGGAAGTTTTCATTTTTGGTGACATTGAAAAGGCAACAGACAGAAGTTCATTCGTTTTCCTATAAGCCATGTCTCACCTGTTTCGAGTAGCCCCCGTAGATGATGATGCTGCCCTGGGGAGTGACGGTCATTTGGCAGCCTGATCTGGGTGTGGGCCCTGTCCCTGATGGGGAGAGCTTGCTCCACGTGAAGGTGTCCAGGTTAAAGGCATACACATCATTGTAATAGATGTAATCCCTGTTATAATACAGTGACACAAACAAAAAGACAGTGACATTAAAAAGCGAACCTGATTTAAATTAAAGGTAAATTTCCTACCAGTTATACTAAGTTATCAGTTTAATTAAAGTTTGAATTCATATGAAAGGATTGGGAGCATATGTGAGTTTGCATTTGAAAAGCAGAAATAATGCTAGCCCATAGAAATATGGTAATTTACCTAGATCTGAAAGCGTTTTTAATCTGCAAGTTATACCATCTTGGCTTACACAGTTTACAAAATCACAATCTTACAAATAATTACATGAGGCTACTGTGCGTGTAACTTTAAGTTTGACAATGAATTATAGACTGCAGTGAATACTCAGAATGGAGATATCCACAGCATGGCAAGGGCTGTGCAGAGACCCTGGACAGGTGGAGAGATGGGACCGAGCAGTCCTGAAACTGATGGATGCCAGAGGGAAGCCCTTTGAATCCACAAGCTCGGGCAAGGGCAAGAGGACGTGGTTGAGACTTCCAGGAGGCAGCGTGGCCCTGCCCTGCTTAATGCTCCTGGGACTTATGTGGCAAGGACTCACAACGAAAACTGGCCCTTGAGAAGGGAGCCCCACATGCAGGGAAGCAGCAGCTGTGCCACAGTCCCAGAGAAAAGGCTGGGTCCTGACGTGGGGATTTGACAGACGCCACGGGCAATGCTGAGGGGCCTCGGGTCAGAGTGACACCAAAACAATAAGAGATGCCCTCTGGCTATTCAAAACAGGGAGCGCGGACTGATTTTCAAAAGAAGAAAACATGGGAGAAGTGAGAAGCTGGAACACAGGTCTGAAGGGATTTTTGTTTTTCATGCTGTGTTCACATGATCTGAGTCTGGAGCTCCACAGCAAATGCACAGAGGATCACCATGAGAGGAGAGCTGGTGCAAGGCCAGTCTGCTCGGCCACACCCTCGGATGCTGCACAAAGCAGGTACCGAGAAACAGGACACGCTGGCTGATGATGACAAAGAAACAACGTGAACTTTCTGACTGGCACCCATGACCAGCGCGCCCTTCTGAGGGAGGAGGGCTTTTAACATACGAACTGAGGAACATGGAGGCTTGGAGTTTTTAAAAGACTTCACTATCTTTCACCATTTCCTCAGATTTCACGTTGCATGTTTTCAGTTAAGAAATTCTATTCTTCACATAAAACAGCAACTGTATTTGGTTTTTAAAAGTCAAACTAATTTAATATGTATGGTGACTACACAGATATCTGTTCTAGTACCGTCATTTTTTCTGAATGTTTGAAATACTTCATAAACAATCATTTTAAACAAGGTAACAGATGACAATAGTTTTGAAAAAAGTTGACTTTGAAATGGTTGCAACTTACAACCACTGTAAAACTTGATTCGCTTTATAACCCATGAGTTCCAGGGAGGAGAGGCTGTGCTGATCTCACTCACTGCCCCGCACACAGTAGGTGCTGAATCAACGCACTGACAAACCTACGAATGCCCATGTGTGCTGTGACAAATAATTGTTGTTTTTTTGGTGAGGAAGATTAGCCCTGAGCTAACATCTGTTGCCAATTCTCCTCTTTTTGCTGAGGAAGATTGGCCCTGAGCTAACATCTGTGCCCATCTTCCTCTATTTTGTATGTGGGATGCTGCCATAGCATGGCTTGATGAATGGCGTGTAGGTCTGCACCCGGGGTCCAAACCCACCAACCTTGGGCTGCCAAAGCAGAGCGTGCAAAACTTAACCACTACGCCACCAGGCCAACCCCAAGAAAAACTGAAGCTTTAATGGAGCCAAATCTACACCACAATCCTCCATCTAAGATGGTGGACGTGAAAAAGCGGTGGCACTCACCCTCCTAACCCGCCAATGCCTCCTTCCTCACATGTGCATGCAAGGATTTATGTTCATGAGCCAGGAACTATCAGAAAAAATATGTGCAAACAGATCCATAATGAGACAAAAGTCTGAGTAGTGCCACCACAATTGATAAATTGACGGTATTATTTTTTAAAGGACTCGGAGAAAGAGAGGAGAGCATAAAACAAGGCACACAGCGAGAAAGACATCATCCCCTTCTCTGACATGGCACACGGTCAAAGGAAGAGCCCTGCAAACACAGCCTCACCAGGCGTTACAACACTCTGGACGTTTTACCCAAAACATTATGTATTATGATGCCAATAGGAATACTAACCTAGTTACCATGTGTCTTATCTTTCTGGATTGAACTAAGGACATTCAAGAGGGTATCTGTATAGATGGCAGGATTAAAACAATCAGAACCTGAGAGCGTAGCCTGGGAACCCACTGTGGCTTGTACCGACGTTAACTGAGGCCTCTCTTCAGACTCTACTGCAGAACATGGGCTATCACTGCACCCTGCAGCAGGGGGAATTTTTAAATTATTTTAGCCCAGTAGCTCTCAAAGTGAGGTGCCCTGGCCAGCAGCATCAGCATCACCTGGGAGCTTGCAGAAACGCAGATTCTCAGGCCCAACCCCAGGTTTACTGAGTCAGAAACCGGGTAGGACCCTGCAACCAGAGTTTTAACAAGCCCTCCAGGGGATTCTGGACCAGTTCGAGAATCCTGTTAGGCTGCCCACATCATTTGCAGGGTTTGATGCAAAACAAAAATGTGGGGCCCCTTGTTCAACAATTATTAAGAATTTCAAGACAGTGACAGCAGAACATTAAACTAAGCTTGGGGCCCTCCTGACCACGGGGGCCTGTGCGGCTGTCTCAACCACATGCCCAAGTAGTTGGCTGTGGTTTTAGGGGATGGGTGGCATTTTCCATGTGTATTCAGAATGGTTCTTTCCATAAAAAGTCCACCCCTTACTGTTCCAGGAAAGAAAACTCTTCCTGCTACTGGTACCAACCTTGTACTCTCATGGAAGCCACCAAAAAGGATTAACTGTCTCTTCCAGGCTACCATCCGATGTCCACTCCGACCTGAAGGACCCCCTGGAGATCTAAAATGGAAAAAAAAAAAAAAAGACCACTTTTTACACCAATTTCTGTTTCATGAGCACTTACTGAGTACCATTTAATTTGACCACAAGCTACCAAAACCATCCTGAGTTCAGCTAGCTACTATAAACTTCTAGAATAAAACATGAGGAAATGTCCATGACCTTGGAGTAGATAAACATTTCTTAGATAGATCATACTAAACTGACTCCATCAAAATAAAAATCTTCAGCTGTTCAAAATAAACCATTAAAAAATAAAATGGCAGGGCCGGCCCCGTGGCTTGGTGGTTAAGTGCGCGCGCGCTCCGATGCCGGTGGCCTGGGGTTCGGATCCCGGCGCGCAGCGAGGAACCACTTCTCCGTCCATCCTGAGGCCGAGTCCCACATACAGCAACTAGATGGATGTGCAGCTATGACATACAACTATCTACTGGGGCTTTGGGGGGAAAAAATAAATAAATAAAATCTTTAAAAAAATAAAATAAAAAAAATAAAATGGCAAGTGATGGACTGGGAGAAATATTTGCAAACATACATCTGACAAATGGCTTGTATCCAGAATATGTAAAGAATTCTTACTGGCTTATTATTAGTAAGATAAACAACTCAATAAAAATACAGGCAAAAGATCTGAACAGAAAGTTCACACAAGATATAAAAAGATATACAAATGGCCAATAAAAACATGAAATGATGCTCAAACATCATTAGTTGTCAGTTGTTTTGTTAACTAACTAAAACCACAGTGAGTTCCTCCTGCACACCGTGAGACTGTCTAAAACAAAAAGCCAGTATCCATTGTTGACAAGGCCATGAAGTGACTGGAGCTCACCCAGTCACACAGCAGTGGAGAGAGTGTGAAATGGGACCCCCACTGTGATGACTCCTTATCATGTGGAACACAGACTTAGCAGACAGTCTAGCAACCTGACATCAGCTATTTACTCAAATAGTGCATACAATGACCTATAGACAAACATTTTAGAGAAGCTTTATTCATAACTTTCAAAACCTGGAAGCAGTCAAGAGGTGCTTCAATGAATGAAGAGATAAACAAAGTGTGGTGCGTTCATACGATGGAATGCTTGTCAGCAACAAAAAGGAACCACCTCCTGACACGCACCGCACTACGGACAGATCTCAAAAATATCATGCTCAACAGATAAGTTTGTTCAAAATAATAATGGCAACAATTTATTCGATTATGTATGCTTTTATACATTCACTTATGTAAGTTATATATAAGTGAAATGAGTGACAGTGATGATAAAAGGAATGGGGGGAAGGAACTGGGATTATTTTGCTATTATAAGGTACTCACACTACTCATGAAGTGATAGTGTTATTTGAAAGTAGACTTGGATTAGTTGTAAATGTATATTGCAAACTTGAGGGCAACCACTAAAAAAAGTAAAAAAAAGAAGTATAACTGATATGCTAAGAAAGGAGAGAACATGGAATCATATAAAATGCTCAATTAAAATCACCAAAGGCAGAAAAAAAGCAAAAGACAAACACAGGAACAAAGAACAAGGGCAACAAATAGAAGACAGTAACAAATATGGTAGATATTAATCCAACTATATCAATAATCACTTTGAATGTCAATGGCCTAAAGGCACCAATTAAAAGACAGAGATTGTCAGGGTGGATCAAAACAAGACCCAGCTCTAGGTAGTTTACAAGAAATCCACTTTAAATATAAAGAAACATATAAATTAAAAGTAAACAGATGGACACAGACATACCATGCTAACACTAATCAAAGGAAAGTAAGAGTAACTAAATTAATTTCAGACACAGGGGACATCAAAGCAAGAAAAGTTATCTGGGATTTAAAAGGACATTACATAATTATAAAGGGGTCAATTCTCTAAAAAGACAATAATTTTTAACATGTATGCACTGAACAACAGAGCATCACACTATGTGAGGCAAAAACTAATAGAATTGCAGAGGAGAAAAAGATGAATCCACTATCACAGTTGGAGAATTCGATGCCCCGCTCTCAAACATGGACAGATACAGCAGGCAGAGAGCACTGAGGACAAAGCTGAACTCAACAACACCATCAATCAACTGGATATACAGTCAGGCGTCACTTAACAAAGGGGATACTTCTGAGAAATGCATTGTTAGGTGATGGCGTTGTTCTGCAAAGATCACAGAGCGCACTTACACAAAACTAGATGGCACAGATGGTACTAATTTTAGGGGCTCACCATCGTATATGCAGTCCATTGTTGACCGAAACAGTTATATAGCACATGACTATAATTGACTTCTACTGACTACTTCATCCAACAACAGTAGAATACACATTTTTCTCAGGCTCACATAGAACATTCACCAAGACAGACCATATTGTGGGCCAGAAAACACACTGTAACAAATTTAAAAGAATAGAAATCATACAATGTCTGCTCTCAGACCATAATGGAATTAAACTAGAAATTAATAACAGAAAGATAACTGGAAAATCCCAAAATTACGGAGATTAAACAACACACAGAATTCTAAATAACACATGGGTCAAAGAAAAAATATCAAGAGAAATTAAAAAATATTTTGAACCAAATGAAAATGAAAACACAACTTATCAAAATTTGTGGGATGCAGTAAAAGGAGTGCTTAGAAGGAAATTTATAGAATTTATAGAATGCATGTATTAGAAAAGAAGACAGATCTAAAATCTATAATAAAGTTTCCACCTTAGGAAACTGGAAAAAGAGGAAATTAAACCTAAAGTAAGCAGAAGAAAATAAATAATAAGGATTAGAGCAGAAATTAATGAATCTGAACACAGGAAATAGAGAAAAATCAACAAAAGCTGGCTCTTTGAAAAGATCAGTAAAATTGATAAGCTTCTAGCCAAGCTAAGATAGGGGAAAGACGACACAAATTACTAATATCAGAAATGAAAGAGGGGACATCACTATAGATCCCACGGAAATTAAAAGGATAATAAAGGAATACTATGACCAACTCTATGCCCACAAATTTGATAACCAGATAAAATGGACCAATTCCTTGCAAGACACAATTTGCCAAAACTCACACAAGAAGAAACAGATAATCTGAATAGACCTATATCTATTAAACACATTGAATCAATAATTCAATCAACCTTCCAAAATCTAAAGCACCAGGCCCAGATGGTTCACTGGTGAATTCTACCAAACATTTAAGGAAGAAATTATACCAATCCTCTACGATCTCTTTCAGAGGACAACTTCTATCCTCTATCTATCATTACCCTAATACCAAAACCATTCTAAGACATTACAAGAAAAGAAGACTACAGACCAATCTCTCTCATGAACATAGATGCAAAAATCCTCAACAAAATATCAACAAATCAAATCCAAAAAAGGATAAAAAGATTTATACATTATGACCAAGTGGGATTCAACCTAGGTATGCAAGGCTGGTTCAACCATTCAAAAATCAATTAATATAATCCATCGCATCAACAGATTAAGAAACAAAAATCATATGACCATATCAACAGATGGAGAAAAAACATTTAACAAAATCTAACACCCAATTCATGATAAGAACTCTCTCAGTAAGATAGGAATAGAGGGGAACTTGCTGAACTTGATAAAGATCTATAAAAACCTACAGCTAACATCACACTGGATGAGAAACTCAAAACTTTCCCACTAAGATCAGGTACGAGGCAAGGATGTCCACTCTCACCGCTCCTTTTCAACATCATACTGGAAGTCCTTGTTAATACAGTAAGGCAAGAAGAGGAAATAAAAAGTATATATACCAGGAAGGAAGACATACAACTGTCTTTTTTCACAAACGACATGATCATCCATGTAGAAAATCCAAAAGAAGTGACAAGAAAACTCCTGGAACTACTAAGCGATTATAGCAGGACGTAGGCAACAAGGTCAACTGTTTTCCTATATACCACCAATGAACAAGTGAAATTTGAAATTAAAAACAATACCATTTACATAAGCACCCCCAAAAATGAAATACTTAGGTAGAAATCTAACAAAATGTGTACAAGATCTATATGAGGAAAACTACAAAACTCTGATGAACAAAATCAAAGACGAACTAAATAAATGGAGGAACATTCCATGTTCATGGATAGGAAGACTCAGTATTGTCAAGATGTCAGTTCTTCCCAACTTGATCTAGAGACTCAATGCAATCCCAACCAAAATCCCAGCAAATTATTTTGTGGATATCAACATAAAGAATCTAAAGTTTATGTGGAGAGACAAAAGACCCAGAATAGCCAACACAGTACTGAAGGAGAAGAACAAAGTTCAAGACAGCGTGGTGTTGGCGAGAGAATAAACAAATAGATCAATGAAAAAGAACAGAGAGCCCAGAAAGAGATCCCCATAAATATAGTCAACTGATCTTCGACAAAGAAGCAAAAGCAACACTGGAGCAAAGACAGTCTCTTCAACAAATGGTGCTGGAACAACTGGACATCCACATGCAAAAGAATGAGCCTAGACACAGACCTTACGACCTTCCCAAAAATTAACTCAAAATGGGTCACAGACCTAAATGTAAAATAATTGATAAGCTAGACTTTATTAAAATTTAAAACTTCTGCTCTGCAAAAGACAATATCAAGAGAATTAGAAGAAAAGCCACAGCCTGGGAGAAAATACTTGCAGAAGACACATCTGATAAAGGACTGTTATCCAAAATACACGAACAACTCTTAAAACTCAACAATAAGAAGACAATCTGATTAAAAAAGAGCCGACACCGACCTGGTCATCCAGGCACACTCCCTAGATTCTTACAGATTACAAGCCTCAAGTCCTATGTCGGAATCAAATCCCCTCTAGGGTCCTCTGCTCACGCCAAAGGCGTTTTGCACTGGTTGCTCTCTAGGCCTGGCTCTCTCACCTACAGAATCCAGCCATCAAGTCCAGCTCCCCCACAAAGACCTCAGCAACTCCAGGCTGCGAAGGATGGTGACAACCTGAACCACATAGTTCAGCACTTATTTATACAATGTATTATTCTCCATTTATTTTTGTGTATTCTATATAGCTTCCCCCAAAACCAGGTGCCCTAAAAAATACATCAATACACAGAATCTCAAAATGAAAAGGAGGCTCAAGCTGCCCCATCCAAATATCTCCCCTTTAGCAAATTTTGGATGAACAGTTTATTACACGTCACTATGAGGACCCCAGATCTTCCCTTATCCCCATCCAGAACAAATTCCATTCTTCTCATCTTTCTTCAAATGCCTGACATACTGCTCTCTCTCCCCTAACGCTCTCGGTTTATTAACGTCCCTTTTAATATGTCACTCAAAATGACCACTGTGCTTGCCAATGGAAAGGCAACCAAAGGTAATCAATACCTCAATGTGACATTTAAGCATTAGCCTTTGGGGAGCCTCCTCATAGGCTGATGCCTACTGGGATTACAAAGTACAAAATCCCTCTCTCCTACTAGCAAGGGCAGATTTTAAAGTCATATCTCTTAATCCTATACTTACAGGCAACCTACAAGGGAAACCTGCCCCACTTCAATTTCATCTTGTTAGATTTGGTACACAGAGATAATTTTGGATACTGAATCTGTCAACCAACTTATCTGCTCTCCCTCTTCGCTGAGTATCACCCACAAATTTAGTAGGCATGTTTTCTTACCCAAATTCATGATAAAAATACCAAATGGACAAGGCTCAGAAGGAGGGTCTGGGCATGCCATGACAGCCCTGGGGTTGCTGGGCGCTGACCCCAACTGCACACTCTGCACGGGGGATGGGGTGGGCAGAGCAGTGCTGTCCTGGGGGCTGGCCCCACTCCTCAGGCTGAAGCAGACGGCACGACATCTCCACGCCATCTGTGCTGGGTGCTGAGCAGATGGGCACCCCACACTGCTGCCGCCCAGTAGAGAAGGTGAATGAGAAGGAAAACACCCCATGTGCTGGGCGAGAAGCAAGTCCCCCTTGTGAGAAGTTTTCTGATATAGTACTTAACAAGTACAATCTGAGGAAGGTTTTCATTCAACAACTAAACTAGTCTCATCACTTCCAATTCTACTGCAAAACAAGTTACACAGAAGAGCTTGAATGCTACCAGTGTTAGTCCAGTAACCATGAACCTAAAATAAAGGCCCAGTGACCTGCGGACACAGCGCCAGTAAGCCGTCATCTACAAATGACTGCCCACCGCCGAGACGTGCCAGGTTAAGGGCCTCCTGCCAGCTTCCTGGCCACGAATCTGACGGGTGTTTTGTCAACTCATTTTTTGAGGCAGCAGCCAAGTACCACTTGTTTTGTAACCAAAAGGGAAAAAAATCTTCTATAAAAAGACCCCTTTAAAAAAAATAAAGCCATCCAAAAAAGCCCGTTTATATTTGAATCTCCAACAGGCACTTTTCAATTGCCATGACTCCTAAATATGGAGTCGTAAAAAATTAACATGTCCTACTTGGCCAGATCTATATGTGGCACAAAAACACACGTGTAATGTTGTGGGAGTAAGTGTTTCAGCGCATCTGAGTTCTGTGCAGAACGGCATTCCAACAGGGTGAGCTGCCACTCAGCATCACCTAGGCCCCTTGCAATGGGCCGCTGTGGTGACATTTACAGAAAATGCACAAGCATCAAATAACTCTATGTGCGTAGGGTACAAAGAGGGCGTTAAGCACTAGATACGCAAATGCCTCCCCGAGTTATATTCAAGTTTACACCTTACAAAAGTGTACGCTGTGGCACCATGCTGCACCAGGGAGCCCCGAGACACTTAACAGAGCAAAGGAACAATTTCTCTCGGAATCCTTGTGAATCAAGGTCGCACAGGCCGACCTGACAGGGTACTTCCTCTAGTGGCTCATCCTCAGAATAGAAAAGGTCCCTCCTCCAAGAATAGTTACAACCCAGCCCCAGCAGGAAGGCTGTGTAAGAGCATCTCCCTTTGCATTTCAAACAGCGTGCCTTTGGAATTCAGCCCCACTTCTCCAAGTATCAATCAGTCAACGGAGTTTGAGCTTTGTAAGTAGAGTGTTTAATCACATTGTAGGGAGTAATTAGTAGCAGTCTCTATAATCCAGGCAGCCTATCAAGCTGTGTCCTTGTTTTATTTTTATTTTCACTGTTACCATTAATAATAAAACCACCATTTGTGGAATGTTTACTCTATGCTAGGCCAGCCCTTTTATGTGCATTTATTCCTCACAACAAACACGTGGTGCAGATGTGACCTCTAATCCCATTTACAGAGGAGAAAATCAAGACTTAAGAGTCAAAAACACACTAAGCTGGCCAGCGGCAGAGCCAGAATTTAAACCAAAGCAGTCTGGTCCCAGAACCCGCCCTTTCAACCACCAATTAAGACACTAAACCAACCAGATGAAGTCAGAGGTCCCAGCACTAATGACAGCTATGGGCCAAAACACTGACCACTGACCTGAATGGCAGCTTTCGCTTTCACATGCCCTTTGCCTCACGGCTTAGTGTTTCTCCACATAGTCACACTCCACCTGTGTGCTGCTCCTCCCTGGGTCCTCCCTGCCTCCCTCCACACAAGCACATCAGGGGTGACGGTCAGCCAGCAGGGAAGGAAGAGGGGCCTACACAGCTTCTGCGTCCACTGCTGTGGGCGCCTGGTTTCACTCAAGCTGCTGCGTGGCTGTTAATAAAACCCGCCTCGCTGTGGAGCCCAGAGCCTTCGGACCACCAGCCCAACTAGCTCACTACAGAACCCAGAGAGCAGAGATGTGTGTTTCTATTTCCAAACACGCATGTCACACCCCAAGATTCACATACATTGCAATTATGAGGCACAGTCTGATTTCAGCTAACTCGTAATTGCCCTTCGCAACAGGATCGTAAAAATAACTTTGAATCATTTTGCTAACGATTCTTCTTTTCTAGGATGTTAACTTTTCTCAGACACACTTTAAGATACATATACACTGAATACATGCGAATACTGAATACTTCAGTATTTCCTGAAGACCAAACATTGGCTCCTTTCTCAAATCAAGAGAAAATAGTGCACACACACACGCACTTATCCATTTATGTACATTTTTTTCATTCAACCAACTTTTATTCATCACCTACTAAGTGCTTCAATGCTATAAAAATGTATTCGTTGTACACAAATGTTCACAGCAGCGTTACTCACGAGAGCGGAAAAGTGGAAACAACCCAAATGTCCATCAATGAACGAATAAACAAAATGTGCTCTTTCCATACAATGGAATATTATTTGGCCATAAAAAAGAATTAAATACTGATATGTGCTGCAGAATGGATGGACCTTAAAAACATGATGCTAACTGAAAGTCAGTCCCAAAAGAACAAATACTGTAGGATTCACATCTAGGATGTTATGTGAAGTACCTAGAATAGGCAAATCCACAGAGATAGAAAGCAGGTTAGGGGTTCCCAGAGACTAGGGGGAAGGAGGAATGTGGGGTGAGTGGAAGGAGTTTTTTTGGGGTGATGGAGACGCTTTAAATTTAGACAGCAGTGATGGCTGCACAACTCTGTGAATATGCTGGAAACCACAATTATACATTTTGAAAGGGTGATATCGTATGAGAACAACATCTGAAGAAGCTGAGCTCTGTGGTAGCCTGGCCTCCCTCTGTTTGTGGTTTGAGTCACTGGTGAGGAACTAGGGTGGCCGCAGCCTCAGAAATAAAGGGAGGAAGGGTGCCAAAACCTTTCTCCCCTTGCCCAGCTGCGCCTCCTGCAGGGTGGGGAGAAGACTGGGGTTCAGCTTCAGAGACGCCGGCTGTTAAGTGTGCAGGCTGACCCAACCAAACTTGAAACAACAGGCAACCGGAACCGACAGGGCCGGCCCACTGTGACTAAAGAGGGGGTCCAAGCGCGGGAGCACCCTGTCTTATTACACAGGCAATTCCTCTCCCGTGGGCTCCGCTGGCCCCCAGCTCTGCTGCCATCACAGAGAAGTCCCACCAGAGCCAGAAGTACCAGCGGGAGACTGGGGGTGTGGGACAGACGGAAGGAACGAGGGCATTCCCCCCTCCCCTGCCTCAGCCCCTTGTCAGGAGCACTGGCATCTCCTCCAGCTCCAGAGCTTCCCCATCTGCCTCGTAGCCCACCAGTGGGATGTTCCTACTGTTCTGCATCCTCCACCACAGGTGTGACCACCCCTTCATGCTTTCCTCATCAGACCCTCACTGATACATTCATCTTTGTCAAAGGAAAGATCTTAGCAAACACCAGATGCTGGCTGTTATGAGCTGAATGTTTGTGTCCCTGCAAAATTCATATATTGAAGCCCTAACTCCCAGTGTGATGGTATTTGGAGGTGGGACCTTTGGGAGGTAATTAGGGTTAGATGAGGTCATGAGGATGGGGCCCCCATAATGAGATGAGTGCCCTTATATGAAGAGGAAGAGAGAAATCCTTCCATGAACAAGGAAAGGCCACGTGAGGACACAGCGAGAAGGCAGCTGTCTACCAGCCAGTAAGTGGGCCCTCACCAGACACTGAATCTGCTGGCACCTTGATCTTGTACCTCCCACTTCCAGAACTATGAGAAATACACGTCTGCTGTTTAAGCCCGCAGTCTATGGTATTCTGTTATAGCAGCCCGAGCTGACTAAGGCACTAGGCTGCCTAGTGTCTCACTGTTTCAAGGTTGCTTTTGATGATAATCACAGATATACCTTCAATTATCAGCCACTCACCTGTTAAATGGAAGAGAAAAGGTGATTCTTTCAATCCTTTCCTCTTCCCAGCCCCTCTGCCCATCCTGACCTATTACACATGGTAAAGGCTTCCGCACCATAAGTAACAGAGCAGGTGGGCAAATGCTGGTCCTGCCTTTGCCGTCCAACTTCCATCCCACTCACACAGGTGTACACACATTTACAACAAACACACCTCACCTTCCTTCCTACCCCTGGAGAAGATGCGGCTGGGGAAGGGGAGAAAGACTGCATATTTTATAAAAATAAAAACACTACTATATATAGAATTGATGTTGCCAAATCAGGCCTTTTGTATTATTTTTTTAAATCAGGGCAGTTCTGCAGGCACCTCCCACTGAAGACAGAGACTCAAGAAATCTTGAAATATCTGTTAGAGCTGGTCCTACACATCCCATGTAAAATGAGGTTCTTGTGTCCGCACTAGGCATCCGGTGCACAGTCCCGCTGTTAAATGAGGAAACTCGCAGGCACTGGTTGTTCAAGGCACCCCCTTCAATGACCTGATAGGGAGTTTGCATCACTAACCTCAGAAGAACAGTTCTTCCTAACTACTCTGGGGCGGGCCCTGTCTGTTCCTCCTGTTGAGGTACAATTGCCTCCCCAGAGGACAGTTTCCTCAGACCAGCAGACACAAGGATGGGCTGGAGGCACTCGCTGTATCAGGAAGCTTAACTCGAATCAGAACATCAGCATCGAAGACACACATAAACAGTCACGCGCCACATAACGATGCTTCAGTCAACAACGGACCATATTTATGACGGTGGTCCCAGAAGATCAGTACCATGAGCCCAGGTGTGGAGGAGGCTATACCATCTAGGTTTGTGTAAGTACACACTATGATGTTCACACAACAGAGAAATCACCTAACAACACATTTCTGAGACTGTATCCCCGTCATCAAGTGACACACGACTGTAAATCAAAAGTCATCAGCTTTCAAGAAGGAATCCATCCTGCCCTCCCACAAGAAAAACCAGTTTAAAAGCCAAGAAAGGGAGTAAACACTCCAGATGCTGATGTAATGTGGCCTCTGCTGGCCTTTACCAATATGTAACCTTTCCCACTCTCAGTCTCCCCAGTGTGAACCTACCCCCACGGGAGTGAAGAGCATTTACTAAAAAAATGAATGCAGAGTGCCAGGACAAATCCTGGTAACTAAATGAATTCAGTTCATAGTGAACTCTTCCTGTACTTTTCAAGTGATATGAGCCCACATCATGTGCATTCTCCCAAGCTGAGCGATCTTTCCCAGAAACGGTAAAAATCAATCTTCATTTTGGCTGAATCTCCTTACCTTTTCTTTTAGATCAGTAAGAAAAAAGTTACAGAGGATAAACTGCCAGCAGTCATCCTCTTTCAACAGCAACCACTATGTCAGTGTACTAATAACCAAGTCCAATTACAAGCGGCAGCAGCTCTAAGTCAAAATCCCACACACTGTAACTAGTCCAAGGAACCAATACAGACTTTAATAATTAGTCTACCTGCACTTTCCCACGGTTATTCTGGGCCCCATCAATCAAGCCAATCAAGGCAGTTGGGGTGATGTTTTCATTTTGTAATAATTAGTAAATTACAAAAGCAATACCTACACTATTTTAATTGTTAAGGATCTAAGAGGCCTTTTATGTGAATTTTCTTACTTCTAAAAGGGCAGCAGACATTTTCACATCAGTGCACAGCACTCAAAATAAGCATGAGACCCACCAGCAACTGAGGCCAATGGACTAGTAACCGAGGCCTCCAGCTGTAGTCCAGGGCCACATGGCTCAGGGTCCCTGCGGGGTGTGGGGGCAGGGGTTAATGTAAGATGCAGATACCCGAGCCCCATTTTAAACCTGCCCTGGATCAGACTTGATGTTCAGGGTGGAGTGTAGAAATGTGCATTTTAAAAGCTCCCTAGGTGCTACGTGGTGCACAAGAGCCCAAGAATCACTACTAGAGGTATTCTCTCAGCTCTGAGCCATCTCCCCAGGCTGACAAGTCTCCCAGCCACTACACAACTGACTCTTGCTGGGAAACCTGGACTGTTCTTTCTGGTACCTCTTCCAAAGGCAGATAAAGCCAGAACAACTGCTTATTCCGCAGGGCTGCCACCCACAGTCTCGTCTCTGCTACCCTGTGAAGTGATGGTGGATATGAGTAAGAACAACACTCAAACAAGGATACTGCGCACTGGGAATACAGAGCGCAGAGACAAAGGCCCCACACAGCAAGCGTGGGAGTGCCACGGAGCTCCCTGGGGACAACCATCAGACAGAGGTGAATGGCTTTAGGAACACACACACTCTTTGACTTTGCAATTCTAGTTCTAAGCCGTTGTAAACTTTACTGAAGAATAAAAATAACCTAACTAAACGGAGATAAGTACAATGTTCCTGATTGGGAAGACTGAGGATTAGAAACATGTCACTTCTCCCTAAGTGCAATCTATAAATGAAAGCAATCCAATCAAAATCCCATTGGAATGTTTAAAAACAGAACTTGAAAAACTGATTCTGAAGCTCATATGAAAAAAATGAGTGCACGACAAAGAAATCTTTAAAGTAAATGAGAAAAACCTTTGAGCTATCGAAATATACCACGAAGCTGTAGTGATTAAAATGGAGTGATACTAGAACAGGTGCCAACAGAAGATCAACGAATCAGAAGAAAACCTGGAAACAACCCAGACCTTTCGCCACGTGCATGTGCACACATGAGCAAGCATACACCCAGTTCTCTGGCCCACTTTGTAAGCTTTTTTCTCAGGCATGTGTTTTTCTGCATCTTGTGTTTTTGTACATATTTTTGTATATGCTTTTTTGTACAAAAAGAGAGGGAGTATTTCTTTAGGGTATAGTCCTAAAAGAGAATTTGGGGTCAAGGGGTACACACATTTAAAATTATGATGGCGTGACGGATACCACCAACATCTGACCACGGGAGTCCCTGCCTTCTTGCTGACACTGAGTAGCACTCACCTTTTCAGTGTTGGCCATTTGTGACTTGCCATTTTACCTCCTTTGCTCGGTTTTCCTCAAGCCACTTGTTGCTCACTACCTTACAGAAGGCCTCTATTTTGAACGCTGTAGGTACTTCCCCCCACCTGTCACTATTCTCAACTTTCCTGGGGCATCATTTCCCATACAAGACTGTTAATATTTCCTATTGTCAGATCTATCAATCTCTGTGGCTTCTGGTGCAGTGACTTGCTCAGGAAAACTCTCCTGAGATAAGCTTGTTTCCTACACACGGTGGGTTGTAGACAGCTGTCCCGGCAAGAGAAGGGGCCACACCAGAGGTACACGTTCCTCGATGGCCTCAAAGACGACATCTGGGGCGGGTGCAGGAAGGGTTGTGGCACAGGGACAGGTTAAGGCACCAAGTACTTGAGGAAGGCAGGAGCTCAGTGCCCACGTTTCAGGGTGGGAGACAAGAAGGACAGGGAAGTAGACGTTGCCATCACATAATAACCCATGCACACCATTTATAACTCTCTGCATCCCATCAGGGGCCTTGAAAACTGAGCAAGCCTCAAACATAAGGCCAAAAATATGTGAAGCAGTAGTAACCAAACTTTGCTGAGCAGCAGAAACACAGAAACTAAGCTGGTCATTTAAAATCTCCTGGCAAACAAAATACGAGACAGAACTGGGGACTTCCTGAGTTCCTGACTTGCACACCTGTACTCAACAGGCTGCACCTTTCTGGTCAGACGGACATTCCCACATGGCCCTTAGGTTCTGGTGAAACGCACCCGTCGCACCCTGGCCACCGAAGGGAAGAGCTCACAGCATCGCTCTGCCGGTCTCTCTGCTCATCTCACCCACAAAGAACCAGAGCTCATCACCCAGAAGGCTTGAAAAACAGCGATTTAGGCAAAAAAGACAAAAAATAAAGCACATAACCCTTTTCCTGCCCTACCACTCTATTTAGACTAAAACAGAGGGGTTAAGATGGCACTGAATTTTATCTTGGCAGTTTCACGTTAGTTTTCAATAGGTTCTACATACACACCTTTAAAAAATTCTCACATTTTAATTACAATAAGCAAGTATTCAAGTAATGAGAGACCTGTTTATCAGAGACATTTTCTGATTTAGGATGGATGCCTCAAATGCCATGTAAGTGTAATCAAGCCGACGGCACTGGGACACACAGCTTGAGTCATGCACTGAGGCCAGGGCGGCCATCTCTGGCTGGTTGGGGACACTGGCCACAGTGAGCTCTTCAAAGGACACTCCCCCAGTGACCACGCATCAATAGCGCCTCCCAGCTTCCTTGGAACAAACACCCACAATACATAGAACCAGAAGACGGAAGGCCACAAGAAAGCATGCCCGTCACGAAAGAGCTCAGAACGTCACTGCCGAAACAGCCCAGAGAAGTGCTACCGTCAACAGCAGGCCTTGCCGAGTAGCTCTTAGATGAGACACATTCTCTCACGGAGAGGGTTACTGTCCCTCACCCATCCATTATGGACGCAAGCTTCCAAAGCTGATACAAATGCTGTGGAAATATCAGGAATCAATCTGCCAAAAATGAACAAGCAAGCAAATAAGTAACAAATGGGTTTTTAAAGGAATTACTGAAGCAAAGCAAGAAAGATAACAAAGGTTACACGCTCTGGGCCTAAATGCTTTTTAAATTAAGGGGAAAATGACTAGGTTTCAACATATACATAACCAAATCAATCTTAATATGAAAATTGTTTCTTGATTCCTGTGCCTACAAGATAACGAACGCTTCCCAAAGCAAGTAAGAGAGGGCAATGAAGAAGTCAGGAATCAGGAATGCACACAAGGCTCTTTCTGGTTCTGATTTTATTAAGAGTGGCATCAAGTCCTTCTCCAGCAGGTCAACCGAGCTAGGGGAATCTACTGACACTGTCCACTTGCACAATGGACTCTTTGCATTGCGAGTTTAACAGTCTAAGCCTGAAGAGGATTACAGCAGGCTTCGACAGCCAGCATCAGCAGTCTCCTGAAAGGCTCATGGTCCAATAACCGAGCATGTCCTCCAGGGTGTGGTGCTCCCCGCCGACGAAAGTCCTAGGACCCGGAAACGGTTCTGCACCATAAGTGAATTCTGCAACACAGATGCCTTCTCTACTGAGGAGAGGGAACTCTGCTGCATTAACCGTAGACAGTACCCTGCAATCACGGCACACGCAGCCTGGCAATCGGGCATTGTACCCAGAAGGATAAAGCCACTAACTCCACTTTCAATCTGTCATTCTACCAAGTTTCTTCTCATAAATAATTTATGCACAGATAAACCGTCTGTGTCTCTACATAGAGAGGCGGGTGTGCAGCTCTGACCACTGAGACACCCGTGGTCAGTGTGCAGTGGTAAACGTGACAACCATGCATCAATGTCACCCACAGGTGCAGAAACCAAGCACCAGCAATGGCAGAGCCCAGTTTACTGAAGAGCCTTGTAGAGGCTTCCCCCTCCTTCCTCTCACCAGCTCCACTATTTTACGTCAACTAGACCTAGACAGAGCACTCCCTTTTAGTAAATACCACAGCTCCATTTCCAGCAAGTCGAAACCCAGCGTTGCCTCTAAGGGGATAAACAGATGGCCCAGAAGGAGAACCACATTAAAATATGATGCTGACGAGGGGAGGAATGAGAAAATAAGCCTAGGCACAGCGCTGCTCCCCAAGATCCCGGCAACACCTTCAACAAAGCCAGGCGTCAGGCAGCCATCACCAGGCCCCACTTCTCTGTGAAGGGTCCAGAGAAAACTCGAGCTCTTTTCCTACCTCAGACCAGCAGGTCTAGTCTCTCAGGGCTCTGCAGTCCACGCTCCTCGGAGCCCCAGATTCTACAAGATCCAATTGCGTCTCCTGAACTCAGAGTGCTGGCATGGGACAGAAGCTGGCCCAGAGGTCGGGCTCGTCACCCAGGCCTTACCTGACTTGCTCCCAGGTCTTGGTGGCCAAATGCAGGACCCACAGATCCTTGTAGTGGTAGAACTGCTCTCCGTCGGGAGAAGCAAACTCCCCTCCAAAGATCCACAACTGTCCGCCACCTTGAGGCACCACCACCGCCTGTTAAGAGAGGTGACAGGTTAGGATGCAGCTCTCTGCCAGCTCCATGAGTGGGGACCAGCACTGGCACCATCTACCACAGCACCACACAGGGTAGTTTCAGCCGGCACGCACACTCGGCCATCATCTTCTGCCTTTGAGGGGAAAATTCCTGAAAAATTCCTCATACAGCAAATCCGCCTAAGTCAAAAGTCTAATAAACTTTCATGCATTCCTGGTTGCAAAATTAACATCCACTTAGATTTAGACAACCCCATATCCCATTAAAAGGGACACATTTATGTCAAAAGTTCACATTAGTTATAACACAAACTGACAGTATTTTCTTTTTATTAAATATCTATAATAAAGCTGTTTACTTGCCCTCATTAACCCCTTTCCTAGCTATTAAGCACTGTATACCTAAAACTACACTAATGAATAACATATGTGTACTAGGGAATGCTTATGTAATGTTATTAACGTTTATTTTTAAAAGATTTAAGCATAACAGTAAAGGCAAACAGAAGCAGGGAAAATGATGCCTTCAGGCCACCCGCTGCAGGAAGCGCTCACTATCCTGTATCCTGAACAGCCACTGTCAGCACGGGAGAAGCAGAAGAGAGAGCAGCACGTAAGCCATGCCAACCAGGCACCATGCAACATCAGACTTTCGAGACCCACATGTGCACATTTCAAAGTATTACTGGGCTTAGCAGAATATCAAAACACTTACAGAACAAACGGTCCACAGACACATCATGAACCAATGTGGCGATCTGAGGGGGGAGGTAACTGAGGATGGGAACTCCAGGGCTCACATCCCATGAGCAGAATTATACTTCACATTCTCAAGGTTACTCATTAACTCATCAAAGATGAAGCAAGAACACCCAACATCCCACACTCCGCATCAGAAATACAAGGACGAAAACACAAGACTTTGCCCAAGCCATCCTGGTGTTCCTACAGTGACCACGTGGTTGAGTTCTCCATCACCCCACAGAAAGCTCCGTCTCCACGAGGTGAGGGCAATGTTGACTCTCGATTGGGATTGCTGTGCTAGATCCCCCTTAAGAGGAGAAAAAGCAAGTCAAAGTGTGTGATTAAAAAGGCCTTTCCAGGGCCGGCCCCGTGGCTTAGTGGTTAAGTGAGCGCGCTCCACTGCTGGCGACCCGGGTTCCGATCCCGGGCTCGCACCGACGCGCTGCTTCTCCGGCCATGCTGAGGCCGCGTCCCACATACAGCAACTAGAAGGATGTGCAGCTATGACACACAACTATCTACTGGGGCTTTGGGGGGAAAAAATAAATAAAAAAAAAAAGGCCTTTCCAGAAAAGGAAAAATATCTGTAAGGGAACATATCTCAGATTGCCAAAGTAAGAGCAAATGCTATTTCACATAAGATAACCCTTACCAATGCAAATACAAGAAACACAGATTTGGAGACTTTTAAAGGCAATTTATAGACTATCTAGTCCAGGGCTTTGGCGTTTTGGGTTGGATTGCTGAAGCAGTGGAATTCTTTCTCCAAACAAAAGCCTAAGTGAAGATAAAAGGTGGCACAAATAAAACGGGAACCCCTCCCCTAGAATTCCAGAAGCTCGCCTCCTCCTCACCCCATGGACACTCCGATTCCTAGCCCTGACCTCGTTTGGAACACCTGGCCTGTCTCGTCTCCTTCTCAGGGCCTGCCTTCTCTGAGGTTCTGCTGAAGGCCCAGGACTCAGAGGCCACATCAGAACCACCCATGACCGCCTGAACCCACCAGAACCACACAACCCACCGGCTGGTCAGTGACGGACAGAGCCCTCCTCTGTCGAGAACTCATTCAGTGACGTACCACTTGGTTCACTGTTTCAATGACAGTCACAACTTGCCTCGTTTTATGGTTAGCTAACCCATAAACCGAGTGTGTGAGGTTTTTCCATTTCACGGAAATGACTTCTCCTGTTAAGTACCCCAGAAACGTGGGGTGTAATGCTCAGTCAGTCAACCCTTGGCACAGAGCAGGCACTGGGCCAGCCTGCCCTGGGAGTCACCAGCCACGGGGTCCAGGCAGCAAAGCAGATCACGCGGGCATGTCCCTCATGCCAAGGGGGTGCTGATGGGAAACAACCGAGGGGCCTTCTGGCCAGGAGCTTGGAAGCAGAGGCCACAGCAGCAGGCACAGTGTGGCCGGGGCGGGGGAGCATGTCAGGTGCTGCTGGATGCCAGGATGCTCCTGAGCATTCTGTGTGAATGCCTACCTGCTCTCACAGACATCCACACAAAAGCACCCACTGGGCAGGTCAGACGGTGCTTCCCAGGAGGCTCCATCTGTGGGCACCCTCTGAGCACCCCAGAGCTTCCACTGCAGCGCAGGTCCTGCACCCTGCCTAGAGCTTAAGAACACTGCAGAACTGCGGCTCTGTCTCTGATGCCGCTCCTGCCCTGGACTAACTGGAGAGTCCTGGTGGCATACTTATGGTTGACACGACCCCCCCACTCCATTTTCAGTCAGTTTTGTGTGCATCACCTCAGCACAGATGACTGACCTATAAAGGGACAAGCCAGTTTCCTATCACTCTAAAACCCCCGTAGTGCTAGAGGAAAGAAACTCATCATCTCAAGTCTTTAAAGCAGACATGATGATGAGCTCAGGCCCAAATCTAACACATTTTTTTAGTTTTAATGAAGTTAGGTGGTACATTCATGTTACACAATACAATGGAGTTTTGTAATATCATGTTATAGAAGACAATTTAATGCCACAGGATAATACTACAAATAATGCATCAAATGGAAAGAACAATCTAGAAAAAATGTGTGAATATATGTATGTGTATACATGTATGTATTCCAACGAATATGAAATACAGATGTGTAGAAATACAAATTATACGTCAGAGAAAAGATGCAAAAAATTTAAATTAGCAGTTCTGGAAGAATGGACATGGACTTTTCCTTTTTATTCTTTTCATTTTTTTCACAATAAATATTTATTACTTACATAATCGGTTTTTAAAGTCATTCTTAAAAAATGAAGTCAAACTCCAGGCAAGAAAACAGAGACTGTACAAAAGCCAGAGCTCGTCTTCCACATCCCATCCCCCATCTCTGTCACAGTAACAGGCCCTCGTGTCAGGACTCTAGGGACCATATGAAGGCGGATTGATGGCCAGTGAGGGCTTTGTATTAACTACTCTTCAAAGATAGTGAACATAAAGAAAAAATTAACACATTCCTCAAGAGAAGATTAAATCCATAAAGACACAGGCATAAAACTTCCACTCCTGACCAGGACGGAGCAACAGGTACCACACCAGCCCTCCCACTGTAAACCAGGAGCCAACTAGACAAAATCCATGAAGCAATACAATCAGACAGAGGAAGGAAAACATGAACATAATAAATAAACATGGAAACAATAATCACGAACCAAACAACTTCTAGAGCTGAAGAATACTGTATGTAAAATGAAAAACTCACAAGTTCACAGCACATCCACTGACCATGAAGGGCAATAAAAGCCATCCAAAATGAAGACAAAAGAGAAAAAAGACTGGGGAAAAAACAAAGGACAGAGATACACTGCCCGTTGGATAACATTAAACAGTCTAACATACATGTAATAGAACCCCCCAAAAATCACAAAGGTACATCAAAATCAAATTGCCGAAAAACCAAAGACAAAGAGAAAATCTTTTAAGCAGCCTTAGAGGGGAAAAAAGACACACTGAATACAGGAGATTAAGATGAGAATGACCACTGACCTCTCACTAGAACGATGTAAGCCAGAAAACAGAACATCTTTCAAGTGCTAAAAGAAAACAGCTGTCAACCTAGAATTCTGTATCTAGCAAAATATCCTTCAAAATGAAAGTAAAATGAAGACATTTTCACTTAGAAAAAGAGCCGAAGAAAACTTGTTTCTAGCAGACCTGCACTTCAAGAAATGGTAAATGAAGTTTTAAGCTGAAGGAACACATTACCAGATGAAAACATAGATCTACACAAAGGAATGAAGTGAGTTAGAAATGGTAAATTTGTAAATCAATGTAAGATATTTTTCTTTCTCATTTTAAAATTTCTTTAAATAATAACTGTCTAAAACAAACAATAACATTGTATTGTGAGGCTTCTAAAATATATGGAAAAAAAATATATGACAACAACAGCACAAAGGATGGAAGAAGAAAATGTGGGCCTTCTAGTGTAAGGTTCTCACAGCTTATGAGAAGTGGAATAATATCACTTGAAGACAGACTGTCTCAAGTTCATGTATACAGCAAACCCTAGAGCAACTACTACAACAAAACATAAGCCAACAGAGAAGATAAAAAGGGGACATTAAAATACAACCAACGCAAAAGAAGGTAGAGAAAAAGGGATACAGAACAAATGGGACATAGAAAACAAACAGCAATATCAAAAACATGATTGACAGCCATATCAATAAGAACATTAAATATAACAGACAAATATACCAACTAAAAAGCAAAGACTGTCAGACTGGATACAAAAACAAGACCCAACTATGGTGCTGTTTACAAGAAATGCACTTCAAATGTCAAGACACAAATGGGTTAAGAGTAAAAGGATGGAAAAAGATATACCACACAAACACTAATCCTAAGAAATCTGGGGTGGCTGTGCAGACAAAGTAAACTTCAGAATATTATCAGAGATAAGTCAATAATGATATGGACGATGTGAAGACTATCAATCAACTTGACCTAACAAGGACGCTACACACAACAACTGGAGCTTTCACATTCCTTTCAAATATGCACAGAACACGTACCAAGACAGACCATATGTTCAGACATAGTATAACTCTCAAAAAATCTTTTCAAAGGATTGAAATCATACAAAGTGCCCTCTGACTGCAACAGAATTAGAAATGAATAACAATAAGGTATCTGGGAAATCTCCAAATATTTGTAAATTAAACAACATACATCTAGATACTGTAACCCACGGGTCAAAGAAGACATCTACAAGCAAATTAGATCATTTCAATCTGAATAATAAAACACATCAAAATTTGTGGGATGCAGCTAAAGCAGTGCCTAGAGGGAAATGTATAGCTTTAAATGCTTATATTAGAAAAGAAGATTTAAAATAAATGATCTACGTTTTCACCTCAAGAAGCTAAAAAAGGCAAATTAAACCCAAAGTGGAAGGAAGGAAACAATAAAGAGTAAAAATTATTGGAAAAGAAAAATGTGTAAACAACAGAGAGAAAAAAATGAACCCAATGTCAGGAAAATAGGAAAAACTATACAGAAATACTTGAACTAAACACAACTTCTGTTTGGGATCTAATGCTGAGATTTTTAAGTCATCTGGAACTTCTTCTACCTTCTTTCAAGAATGATTTCAAAATTGCTACATGAGAGGTACTACGTGAATTATCTCCCAAACAACTTCAAACGAGAACCATGTTTTAAAGATTAAAATGCAGAAGGTACCTTAATCACCTACTATAACACTAGTCATCTAATACAACGAGGAAATTCAAGTCAAAGAAATCAAGCAAATGACTGGTCACTAGTGTGCTGGTCACGCAGCAATGGCAGACCAACACCTGGGGTCCATACTTCCAGTTCACATCAATACAAAACAATACCCTAGAGAGAGACGCCCTTAAAATGTAACACTTAAAGATAAATCATGATAAAATAAATCTGTATTTCCTGCTAAATTTTTTTTTAAAGTTCTTAAGGAAATACATAATAAAGTCTTTCTTTACTTGCCATCCCTAAAGACAAAGAAAACGGATTTTAGAGAAAATAAATTCATCTTGTTTTCTTCCCTTATGCAACCAAAGCATGGGTATGACACATCTCGTTAGCATTTTGTTTTCTAGAGTTACTGATGATAAACTAAAACATCTTTACTAGTATTTTCTACAGAAAACTATTTTGCATGCATGTGTCGAAAGAGACAACAAAGAGAAGTCACACTATTGTAAAACTATATAGTTCACTCACCTTCAACAAGGTATGTTTTAAAATTCTAGCTATTTAAAATAATCTGCCCCGTTCAAATATTTTTAATTAGCTATTTAGGGGTAAAAACAATGATACAGCTCTATATAAAAGTAACAAAATAAGAAAAAAGAAAAACTTCCTGGGTTAAGAAAAGAATAATGAATGAAATGGCCAATCTGGGAACTAGCAATAGGATTTTATATCAAACTCAAAGGTTTTAATCTAATCCAAGTTAAATGTTATTTCCAAATTATTTCTATTTCATAACTGTTAAGCAAACGGAATGGAATAGTCTGGTAAGAGGGAACCTAGTTCAAATCACTGATCAGTGCCCAATTTCTCTAAGAACTTTACTTTTATCGAGGTCACTGTCAGGAAGAACTAATCTTATAATAAATATGCAGTACTCTAAAATACCTTGCAGTATAAGAAAAAAAAATTATTTGCTAAAGATACCCACAAAATGCAAATTCACCTCAAAACATAATACAAAAACAAGAGGTTTCAGGCCAATAAGGAAGTCTTAAGGAGGTTACAAGAAGTCACCACACTTTAACAAAACTACTTCCCATAATATCCTCCTAACATAAGCGTTCTTCTTCTTATAGAGGAGACAGCCAAGGTCTGAGCTGGACTACTGTGCCAATCTTCAGAAGACACCCAGCTGGACTCTGGAGGGAATGGCATCACCAGGCTGGAACAGGCTGGAGCCTGGCTTTCCCCTACTGGCTGCTTGCTCACCTCTGCACCGTCAAACCTACCGAGAGTTCATACCCCAGGCTCTCTCATGGGTGATTAATTTATGTGTTTGGGAAATAAAGTAACAAAAATAAAACACCTTTAAAAATATATACTCATAGCAGTTTTGAAGAAACTGTTTAAACCGACCGAAAACCAACACTCTCTGGATCTAAGGAAGGCGAAGCACCACCCCGCGAGCAAGTGACCGAGCTCAGAGGCACTGCCCAGGTGCCAGCGAGGCTCATCCTTGCCAGCAACCACCTTCCTACTTGTCCCACGAAGCTGAATGTTTCCCAGGCATTTGGGTTTTTTATTATTTGTCTTAATTGGAATAAAATCATGTCTGGAAAACCTTAAGTTCATAACTCTCCCACCAAATGCCAAAAAAGAGCCCAATGGAGTCCAAGATCCCACACAGACTGTGAACGGATTCCGACACCAGCTGCATGCTTCAGCTCCGTGAGAGCCAACACCTGACAAAGCAGGACACCATCAGGACCAGAGGAAACAGAATACAGGAGACCATCGGGAACGGCCAATTTGTCTTACTTGGTCACTGCTTCCCAGCCCTAGAATGGTGCCTCACGTGTAAAAGACGCTCAGTGTTTCAGAATGAACGAAACCAGGACTCCTGCAGTGCCGCCTCAGATGGACGGACTGAAGTTCTTATTGAGTTGGAGGCTAACACTTTCTGCAGCTCAAATGGACACTGTCAGTGGAACTCCACTTCTTTCACGAGTAAACCTTTTGTTTATATTAACTATTCTCCATAAACCACCTACTGCTCATTAACACAAAGGCCAATAAGAACACAGATGACATTTTTTTAACCACATGGAACTTTTTTTCTGTTTTATGAGACAATGCATTTTGTTTCAAGTGAGTGTTAGTTATTACTCTGGGAGAAACAAACCATCAAGTGAAGAAGAGGACATGAACTCAAGATCTTCACCTCCTCCTCCTCACCCATCCCTCAGTTCTCAAGAGTCTCTCTCCCTGCTGGCTGTCCCCAACAGCCCAGGAAGAAGAGGAGGAACACTCCCTTCTTCTCTCCCAGGAAAAGGTGGACGGAGAGGAGCACGCAGCTGAAGCATGCACCGGTCATTCTGTCCTACATCCAGCAGACATTATGACCTTTTACTCTCTTCCCTGGGCTGTACGCATTTTAGAAAAGGCCATCTAAACTCTCAAACTACACACTAAAAATACTTCACCCCACCCCAATCCAGGATCTAAGAGAAAAGAATGCAGCGTGTATGTATAAGCTTTCTCTTTCTACTCCTTTCGTCCCCTAATTGACTGAAGACAAGATAAAGAACACAGCTTCTAACATCATATTCATAAACTAGTCTATAATGAGGAAACTCTTACATCCCAGAAGTTAACGCAGTAGAATTTGAAATACAATGACCTTTAGGCAAAGATTTTATAATAATTTACTGTTTCCCATTGCTCTGATTCATTGTGAAATTCACAAGTAAACAGCAAGCCAACCTTAATACCAGTACATCATTAAGCCATAAACTAATAAAGTCCTCCTAAGGCATGCCTATGACTCAGAGTCCACCAAGCATCCTGCCAAAATAACTGATTTAAAAAATTTCAGACTTTTTTTGTGTGTGTGTGAGGAAGATTAGCCCTGAGCTAACATCTGTCGCTAATCCTCCTCTTTTTGCTGAGGAAGACTGGCTCTGGGCTAACATCTGTGCCCATCTTCCTCCACTTTACATGGGATGCCGCCACAGCACGGCTTGACAGGTGGTGCATCAGTGCGCACCCGGGATCCGAACCCGGGGCCACCCACTGAAGCGCGTGCACTTAACTGCTAAGCCACCAGGCCGGCCCCCTCAAAGACTTTTTAAGACACTAATTCTTCAACGACACAGTTTATAACTGTGAGTAAAATGGATAAGAAAATAAACACAACAGAAGCCCCTGAGGCTGCATTATGTGACGTGGGCACAGAGTGTGACTGCTCCATCAGGACATGAGCAATCGGGGCCCAGGAATCTGACGAGGCATCCGGGAGGGTTGGGGACTTGCAGTGCTCACCACAGGACAGGGCTCAGTCCTGAGCTTGGAGGGCTGGGGCAGATTATTCATTCTCAAGAACTGGAGTAGGCTCGATGGACTCAGACTTCTCAAGATCCATTTATTAACATCCAAGCTTATGAAGATCTGATTTTTAAACCAGAAATCAAGTGCATTCCTCTCTTCCAGAAGATGAAGCAGTCCTAATGCCCGCAAGCCTTCATGTACACGAGACGTTCATGCAGGGCCGGCAGGCAGGTCCTCCTCTCAGACCCAATTTCAGATCAGTAGGCTACTCCTGAGCATAGAATCAGAAAAGGAGAACCACAGACTGTGGAGGGATGTTTTAATGACACCACAGTAGGCAGATACCATTATCTTTCTCCAAATTGAAGAGGTATCACTCAATCAAATTGTTTTTTGAGCCCCGATACTGTTCCAAGTACTGGGTTATAATAATGAACGAGGAAGACGAAGTGCCCGTCCTCCTGGAGCTGATGCAGCCTGAAACAAGGACCCTTCCCTGACAGGATCACAGCTCTGACAGAGCTCTCCTGGGTGATGATGAGCCAACAGCATGTGCTGCTCCTTCCTTACTCCCGGTTATAACTCATCTCATTCTACAATAATTATTTTCCAAACACCATTCACACCTATCTCTGAACATTCTGTAGTCTCGTTTTCACCTCTCTAGTCACCAGATCTTGGACCTACAGGGGCCTCTCTCACTCAAATGGAGAAGGAGCACTTTGCTGACTGTACACGCCAGGCACCACACTAGGTACTTTTATCTGGATTATTTCATATGATCTTCGCACCACCTGGAGGGGCAGGTGTTCCTCTCCTTGTCTTACAGGTAAAGACACTGAAGTGCAAAGCAGCTTAGTAACAAGTCCAACTTAGAAACAGTGGAGCGGGGATGATGTGCAAGGCCCGGTCTCTCTGTACCAGGTGGCCTGTCATTCACCAACTCGGAAAGTCCATAACAGAATCCTCAGAGTAAAGCCCCAACACAGAAAGACACACACCTGGTGAGCACAGCGTCTCGGAGGTGGATTGGGGATTTCAACTTTGGTCCAGGTGTCCTTCTTGATATTATAGATATACAGTTCATTATACAACAAAGTCTGTAGAAAGGAAGAGGAGCTTTAGTATCACAAATGATGCTTCCACGCAAGTGACAGTAAGGGGGAAGGGTCTCCACCACTAGCTTTCCTACAGCAATATAAATCGTATCAATGCAGGGCACCGTACAGCTGGTCCCCTGGATCCTTTGGGATGATGACACAAAGAAAAAGAGTGTCTCTCCACCTGGCAGGGAAGGTGAAATTCTGCTTTTGTAACTATTTCATATACAATTCTGAAATACAGGTCTTTCTGGCCTGTTCAAAAATAAAAACGAGCTCTACAATTTATCAGCACTTTCCCTACTCAAAACAACTGTGGAAACCCATCATGAGGAAGAACAGCACGAACAATCAATCTGAATGAGCAGCGTGCTGGGCAACCTCAAGCAGGCGGTAAGAGGAGTGACCGCAAAGGTCACTAAAGGATCCTGGTGGCCTGTCAAGGACAACGTTGCATGCCAGTCCTGACAGCTTAGGAGGTGGCACACACAGGAGGGGAGTTAAAGCACAAATGCATATTTGGTATCTCTGCTTTAATTTTACTCCAAATGAGACCCACGGAAATTTGGGGGAAAAGAAAAAATAAATACTTTACTTTTTGGCCATTGAAATATTCACCTCCGAAAAGGATTAATTCATCTTTCTCAGGATGAGCAGAGAGCGAGGCATTTAACCTGCAAGAGTTAAAAGCAGCAGATCAATACAAACTGAACCACTTGATGCCCAGTGTGAGAGCCACTCCTTTCCATCAGAGCTTCACCACGGAGGATGAGCATTTCGAAACTTTTGTGAAAGAGGAGCCTGGCGCTGAGAACAGAAGCTAAGCACCACCCTTAAAAGCAGCCTCACGGTCACAATACTAATACCCAAGTTCACCCTCCCAGGAGGGTCCGAGACCCAGGCTACTCACACAGCATCTGGCTAAAAATCATCAGGTTGTGAGAAGTCTCCAGGCTCCTTCTTATGTGCCAAATTTTCCAGAACTGTCCTATCTAAGGGTCTATCCACTTAAATCACAATCAAAACTGTTCTAAAAAGTCCAGTATTTAAGCATTTCAATTTCCATCCCAGATACCTTCCATCCAGAAAATGCAAATAATTTCTACTTATTTCACACGAGGACATAAGAATAGCTATAAGGAAATTATAAATACACCCTGACCACTTCAGTAGGACGTAAGGAAAGACAGTGACTGGGAGGGCCAATGACTGGAAAACACACTTCTTTCAAACTTCTCTAGAGTGGTGTCCCCTAAGATGCGTTCCATAACACTCATTCCAAAACCAAAAAAAAGGGCCGGCCGCGTGGCTTAGCAGTTAAGTGCACGAGAGCTCCGCTACTGGCGGCCTGGGTTCGGATCCCAGGCGCGCACCAACGCACCGCTTCTCCAGCCATGCTGAGGCCGCGTACCACACAGCAACTAGAAGGATGTGCAACTATGACATACAACTATCTACTGGGGCTTTGGGGGGGGGAGAAAGGAGAAGGATTGGCAATAGATGTTAGCTCAGGGCTGATCTTCCTCACAAAAAAATAAATAAATAAATAAAACTGTTTAAAAAAATTTAAATTAAATTAAAAAAAAGCAAAAAAAGTTTCAAGGTCAAGTAAGTTTGGGAAATCTGAAAACTCTATTTTTCTCTTGGAGATTTATTGTATACAGAAACATTTTATAAGCTGAGAAATTCTGCAGGAAAGAAACCAGTGTTAAAATAGTACAGCCGCTGTGGAAAACAGTCTGGTGGTTTCTCAAAAACTTAAACACAGAATTACCATATGGCCCAGCAATTCCACTCCTAAGTATATAGCCAAGAAAACTGAAAACAGGGACCCAGATACCTGTACCGCAACGTTCATTACAGCATTATTCACAATAGCCCAAAGACGGAAACAACCCAGGTGTCCATCAGTGGATGAGCGGATAAACAAAATGTGGTTTATCCATACAAAGGAATATTATTCAATCTTAAAAAGAAATGAAGTCCGGATTCGTGCTACGACGTGGACAAATTTTGAGGACACTATGCTAAGTGAAAGAAGCCAGTCATAAAAGGACAGATGTTCTATGACTCCACTCACATGAAACATCTAGTACAGGCATAGAGGGACAGAAGGTAGAGTGGAGGTCACCAGGGGCTGGGGGAGGGGAATGGGGAGTGACTGCTTAATAGGTATCAAGTTCTTGTCTGGGGTTATGAAAATTTTTGGAAATAGATGGTGGTAGTGGTTGTACAGCACTGTGAATATAAGTAATCCCACTGAATTGTCCGGTTAAAATGGCAAATTCTATGTTATAGGTATTTTACCCACAATAAAAAAATTCAAAAAAAATGGAAACCAGTGTTTGCCAAAGGTCTTTGACCGTGCATCTTTTTTTCACTTAACACTTATTAATTTTCTGTGGAAAAGTAATGAACACAACCTGAGAAACAACACTTCAGTTTAGGCCCAGAGCACCCAAGTGTCACTGCCATCCAGACTGCACCCGCCACCTCCTCTGGGTCACAGATGCACAGGCACCAAGAAGCACCAATGCAGCTGAGCATCTCGTCTTCACTGCCCCATTAAATTACACCTGAGCAATACTTGGGGCTAGACACACTTACAAAACTTGGTAATCGTCATGGTTTTTTTCCCCCATAATAAGAGGGAGAGGCAGGAGATGAGAAGTTGCTAAGGTTACCAACCAATAGGTCTTAATCCTTTTACATCTTGGCTCCAAAAACTGCTCCCTTTTGTCAGGGAGCATTCGCAGCTGACCCAAGGAATTGCCAACATTTCAAATTATATAGTGGCATTAAACCTGTCTTTTTGGGAAACTTTACTTTAGAAAAAGTTCTCAAATATCATCCCCCCCAAAAAAATCAATCCACATTCAAAGTGGCTTCCCTCAGGAGCGCTGTGCATACGAAGTCTTAAAGATCTCAAGGATGGATTCCCTTTAACAATTCAAATGTTATCATGACTTTAAGTTTTCCACCTGTGATAGGCACTTTTAAAATAACCTTAGGAACCAAAGAAAAGCTCCTTGGGACAACACTTGATTCCACAAATTGTCACCAGTTGGAGAATTTTCAAACCTGGTGCAATGTCCCTGAGGAGCAGCTGTGCTGAGACCTTATTTCCATGTTTCTGCATGACAATAAAGCTGAATAGCCTCACTCCCCTTCTTCACAAGAAAGTGGAAAAAAAAAAGTTTTGTGGGAGCTGATCTGGAACGGGTTTTTAACGACGAAAACGTCCCAAGTGCCTGGTTATTTATGAAAACATGGTGCCAATTTAAAGCAGTTTTCCAATTTATACAAGAAAAGGAAACTGCCAGAAACTCTAATGAAGAGTCCGTGCTCGCTTACCTTGGAGAAGGTGGAGAGCAGGGTGTTTCCACGATCTGAGTCTTTTTGGCATCTAGCGTCTGGAAGTGGGCTATGAGAGCTTCAAGGTCTTCCTAAAGGCAGACAAGCAGTCACACGTGAGACATTTTCTTAAATCCTACTACGTGGCCAAAAGCCTGTGTCAGCTTTCCACCGTCTACCTGACGTGACCAGGGTCCTGTCACATCCATGAGTTAGAACATGTTCCTTCCATTTTAAAGGCACAGAATCTGACACACGTAAAAATACTCAGAGCTTGACGGGCAGTATTCTTGGAAGTGTAGACACATGCACACTACAGGAATCAGCTCATTCCAAACCCTCACGCTCCCTCCGAAGGGCCTTCCACTTAGACAAGCCCACCCTGACTTCAGGCCAGCACCTCCAGCCACCCCCGGAAACCCAGGCCTGGGCCACCCTGTCAGCCTGCTTTGCTGTCTGTACGGCAGTGTCTGATATGTCTCTTGCTCATCTATTTATTTTCTGTTTCCACCTCTCTCCCACCAAAATAACAAAATATAAGCTCCAAGCGAGCAAGACTTGTTAGTCTGCTTAGAACAGCACCTGCTGGGTGGGGGCTTGGCAACTATCAACTCAGCCAATCTGTGTAAGGTCTCTATCGTTACAACTGCAAAGACAGATTTAGAAATTAAGGTGCCCATTGACCTGTACTGCGGGGCAGCACTAGAACCTGGTCTTCCTACCCCACCCCCCTCAAGCCAGTGCCCGTTTTCCTGCGTTTACTAGTGACCCCTGCCCCAACCCCAGGGATGCATGGCCTGTCCGTCATGGGGAAGGGCTCCTCTCCTTATTCTCTTCCTGAATGCTCACTCCCCTCACTTGCTCATGCTGAGACCTGGGATCTGTCCCACCTGCCTGCCTTCCCTCCTCCACCCTCCCTCTCACACATTCCTGGTTCCACATTCTGCACTGAGGGTAGGTTAGATGTCCTTCCTGCACCTACAGACACTTCCAGACCATTCTTCCTCCCTTGCCTCCCTCTCCAGCCTCACGTCCCACACCATCTCCTCACTCTCCTGGTTGCGCTGACTTCTTCTCAGTTCCTTTAGCCAGAACACCACACTCCCTCGGTCTGAACAGCTTACCATACCCGCCATCTCCCCCGTGTGTGTCCCCTTCACCTCCCTGGATGCAGCCACTGTCTGGAACGGGGTGCTCATTACTCACGCATTTCTTTATACTTTTACTACACATTATGTATCTCTAAGCAATATAGACTGATTTACATTTCTTAATTCCATGTAAATGGTCTCATATTGTACCTTCTCTCGCAACTTGCTTTTTTGCTCAACACTGCTGAATGAACAGTTTGATACTCTGCCTTCATTTGCTTTCACTGTGGCAGAGCTACCACCCCACACAGCTTCTCTATCCATCCTGCTTATGCACATCAGGGTCAATTCCAATTTTTCGTTTTTACAAACAAAACTACTATGGCCATTCTCGTACCTGTCTTGGTTTAGCTGGGGGCAGTTTTTCCAACATAAACCTTTAGGCGTGTAACTGCTAGGCTGTAGCTTCCACTTTTCTAGACAAATCAGGGTCCAAAGCGGCTCTACCAATTTTCACCCTCACAGCAGTCCATGGAAGCATCTGTTGTCCTGCCACTTCTGTGTGGGTAGTTACCTAACAGTTGTCCTAATCCCTAACACCACATCCCTAACACAAAACACGCTGCATTGGGTACTCAAGACAAATTACTGAACACCTGGAACATTAAAGAAAAACCTGGAGAGAGAAGGGACTGCTGGAGTTGAGAGCTCTGGGTCTTGTGTCATTCACCTAAGAAATTATCCTCCTTAAGGCAGAAGGGAAGAGGAAGACAAGTGGGTGCAAGAAGCAGCGGGACCCAGGGGCAGCAGGTCTGAAGGAAGAGCTGCTGTGTGGGTCCTGGTACAAGCTGGCACTAGCGCCCACCAGGCTAGGTGGGCCCGCAATGCACTTCAGCCCACTCCCACGAGGACTGGAGCTTCCAGGGTGTCTGTGTTGGGAGCAGGCTTGGTCGCTCCATTCGTTAGGAGCACAGGCTCTGCCACTGGGTGACCAGCTTCAACTCCCACCTCTTCCACTTCTTGCCAATTAATCCAGTACCCTCTCCACATGCCTGAGAACAAATTCTTGCCAGACTATAATAAGGTCTACGAGCCAGGTGAGCTTCATTCCTACTCCTCTCAAGTAGCACGTCTCAAACAGCTGAGCATCACAATTACTGGCCTGGGGGCTAGTGGCACAGGTGGCCTAGTCAATGAAAGCCTCTCCAAGGTGACAATAAGCTGAAAGAAAAAAATGAGCCAGTCACAAGAAGAATGTGGCTAAGGGAGAGTCAAAGACCTGGAGCAGAAAGAACTGGGCATATCTGAGACACTAACAGAGAGCTGGTGTGGCTGGAGTGAGCTCGAGGAGAAAGAGCTGGAGAGGCAGGCAGAAGCCAGGATGAAGAACGGGGGCTTCAACATGGACAGTGCAGAAGGGAGAGGAATCCATGCAACAGCCAAGAGAAGGTGAGGTATCAACCAGGTCTCTGAGACACGAGTTCTGTGGAAAGCAGAACTCCAAGCTGTCCCCAAGACCCCCCTTCTTAGTCTCTCAGACGTGAAATGCTGAGACAGCACTCTCGGGATTAGGTTATGTTCCGTGACACAGCTGACTTTAAGAAAGGGATAGTATCAGGGGCTGGCCCAGTGGCGTAGTGGTTAAGTTCGTGCGCTCTGCTTCAGTGGCCCAGGGTTCACAGGTTTGAATCCGAGGTGCGGATCTACGTACCACTCACCAAGCCGTGCTGTAGTGGCATCCCACATACAAAATAGAGGAGGATGGGCATGGATTAGCTCAGGGCCAATCTTCCTCAGAGAAAAAAACGGGGCAGATTATCTTCTGCTGACCTAATCAGATGACCAGTGATACTAAAGGTTTGTTTTGAAGATTAATGGAGATAACATGCAAAGTCCCAGGTCCCAGACCTGACAGGCTCTCTCCACAGGGAAGCTACTGTTATAGTCATCCAAGTACTGGGCACTGTGGGGAGATAACGAAGATGAGTGAAAATCACAGTGAACAGTTAGTTACCGAGTGCTTACCAAGTGCCAAGCTTTCTTCTAAAGACACCACACAGACTAACTGGCTTCCTGTGCCACAACCCTACCACGCAGTGCACTCACTACCCCTATTTCACACATGAGAAACCAAGGCACAGAGAGGTCATGCTCCTCTGAGGTCTTCCAGGTAGTTGCGGCAGAGACGAGATTCAAAGCCACACCCTGTGGCTGCAGAGCCCGTGCACTTAACTGGTCAAGAACATGAAAACATTAGAGCCCAGAGACAGAGGGAGGCAAGAGACAGAGGAGGAAATGGAGACAGGAATATTTAGGAAGAAAAGGGCAAAGGAAGGTGGTCAAGAGCTCTGGACTGGGGACGTCTGGCCCAATTCCAGCTCCACGCGGGTTCACAGGGTTCACAGCAACCTGACCCTGAGCTGTGGAACCTGTCAGCTTCTGGTTTCCTGTCAGATGGGGACGCCAAAGCTACCTAACTCACTTGGAGTGAGGATTAAAGTCCAGACAACACAGTGCTGAGCAAACACTGATTAACCATTATAAACTGCCCCAGGCTAGGGATCCCAGGAGCGACGGTCAGCAGAAAGCACAATTCTCAACTCTAGGTTCACCCCTGATCCATCTGCAGACCCTGCTGTGGGGGGGGGGGGAGAAAGAGAGGGAGGGAGGAGGAGGGAGAGAGGAGGAGAGAGAGAGGAAGAGGGAGGGAGAGGGAGAGGAAGAGGGAGGGAGAGGGAGAGGAAGAGGGAGGGAGAGGGAGAGGAAGAGGGAGGGAGAGGGAGAGGAAGAGGGAGGGAGAGGGAGAGGAAGAGGGAGGGAGAGGAAGAGGGAGGGAGAGAGAGAGGGAGAGGGAGGGAGAGAGAGAGAGGGAGGGGAAGAGAGAGAGAGGAAGGAAGGCAGGCGGAGAAAGAGGGAGGGAGAGAAAGAGAGAGAAAGAAAACAGTGGCGGTCACCATAACTGTTACGGAATGCCCCACGGTTCCACTCCCTTCTCCACAACGCTCACTGCTCGGGGCCGCCGCGAGGATCGTTCACCCTCTTCCCAAAGATGAGGAGTGGGATTCAGAGTTAAGGCCCTCGCTCTCCGACTACACCCTTGCAGAGGCGCGCCCACTCCCTGGGTCCCCCACACTAACTGCCGGCCTCCCAGCACCCAGCAGAGCAGAGCCCGGCACCGCGCGGGGCCCGGGACGAAGGCAGCAGCGCCGAGAGGAGCAGGGCAGCGCGCGGAGGGGGACGCGCGCCCGGGTTCCTGTCTGCCGGCCCTGCTCACCTCCTCCTTCCGCGAGCGCTTGGACACCTTCTTCTCCATCTTGGCGGCCGTCTTCTCCGCCCCACGGCCCTTCTTCTCCTTCTTGCCCTTCTTGCCCATTGCGCCGGGTCCCAGGCAGCGCCGCCACTCCCAGGAAGACGAGGAGCAGCGCGCTGCAGAATCGGCAAGGCGTGCTCGCGGGGGCGCGGCCGGCGCGCAGAAACGCGTCACTTCCGGCCCGCCCCGCGCACGCTTCCGGGTACACAGGCCCGGGAGCCCGGATGCAATTTTGCCCGGTGCTTGAAAACCGGTATGGGGGCTTCCGGTTCTGAGTGGCGTCCGCTTGAAAGTAGCCAGGCCGCGCCCCTTGTCTTCTCGGACCGTCCTCAGCTGTCCCAGGGGACTCGGTCCCTGTCGTTTTCGGAGCTACCGATCCTGGGCAGGAAGGCCGGCTGTAGTGTTTACTATATTTAGGCAAATTGCTTAGCCCAGTGTAGACCCACGTTTTTTCTACCTTGGACCTTTTTTCACAATGATTGCTGTGGCTTCATTCCCCAGAAAGATGTTCATACACTTCCAAGGATTTTCAGACCCCAAGTGAAGACAATCCCTTCCCCGGCACAAAATGCCACGATGCTGTGTTAGGTCCTGAGGATATTGTGCTGAAATGAAAAACTCGGTCCTATCATTGCGCTTTCTATGCGACTGTCCTCATCACGTGGTTGAAACCTTGTTTATGACTCGTTTTACAATTTCCATGAGATTCCACTCAGTCTCGCATGCCCTTGCTTACTCAATTGCCTCTGGCTAGGAGCAAAGGGATTTGCCTCAGGAGATGATCAATGACTTAATCTCCTGGCCCCGTGTTCCTTGAAGCATACTGTACCTTGGAATGCAAGGACATATCTCATTCATCTGCCACCATGCCCTAATCTTTGAGACTAACCTAATACTTTGTCCTTTGACATTTCTATAGTATAGTAGAATAGCTAAAATCGTATATAATGCCCAGCACAGACCCTTGCACTGCAGCTCTTTACTGCCCATGGGTTCTGTCCCTGTGCTGAACACACAAAAAAAGGTGGACGAATGAATGAGCAGCTCGTGTCTGAAAATTCTTTTTCGACTCACGACTCAGCAGCCCCACATCACTCAGATATCCTGTGTTAGAGGACTTTGTTTCTCCATCAGTAGAACAGGGCTCATGACACCCCCTCCAAGGGTAATCAGCTTACCAAGCCTGAGAAAAACTGCCTTCTAGGAAATTATACTCTAGGATTTGACCAAATGACATAATAAACGGGAAAACCATTTGTAGGACATGGAATGCTATGGTTTGGAGAGGACAGAGTGAAAATGCTTATTACTACTTGGAAGATGTCATAGTTGGGCTTCTAATCAAGGAAAGAGGACAAATTAAGGACAAGGACAAGCGAAAAATTGGCAAAAGGAAAGCATGAATCAGGAACTGATCTAGTTTCTTACTTCGTAAGTGAACCGCTACAGGGCTCAGCCCTAAAGAAATTACCTTAGATCCAGTTGATTACCAATCACTGAGCAGCCAGAGAGGAATGCTTTTCCAAACAACTCCAACCTTTGTTCAGAAGCCTACTTCTCTAAGAAGAAGAGTAAAATTTGGGGAAACTATGGGAAGAAAGGGTAGAATAGGATTCAGCTGCCACTATCTCCAGCACAGCTTGTAGACTAGGAGAACACGTGTGATGATAGGAAAACAAGAACCAGGTAGAAGCTGATCAGAAAAGAGCTGCAGAATTTCACAGACACCTGGCTCCTGAGCCTCCAGGCATAATCATCTTTGACAGCGAGCTACAAAAGTCTAAGTCCTCACTATTGGCCTAGGAATTGTTACTTTCTCTCTAGTGCCAGACGACTTTAAGAACATACCTAATCCTTTTATACTCTCCTAAGAATACTGGGTAACCTTGAGGCAGTGCACTTGAAGTAAAATGGCCGTTCAGTCACACTGTATCTGTCTGCAATATGTTACAGTGGTCCCTTCTCAAGGGCTGCAAAAGGGGGAGCGTATTCCCATGGAAGATTTAGAAGGATCTGGTAGACACGGGTTTAATATTTTTATTATCTGAAAGAATCTTGAAGCTAAATTGGAAGGCTCTTGGATTATATGTTGTGGTGATTTACGTAGGGTTCAAATTCTTATTGCCCAGAAAGAAAGAGAATAGAACATTTACAATGAGACCAGTATCCTAAAATAGTAAAAGATTAAGTACAGCATCCTTTCTCATGAAATTCACATTTTGAAACTTTAATGGATTATCTTAAATCTACTATATCATTAACTTTTAGCCTGTGTACTTTTGTGTGGCCAGGCGCCCTCTGCTGTCTTCAAGTTGAAATCCAGAAGAGAATAAAAATACTAATTATGGACCTACTTAACTTCTAATTACCCTCACCACAAATAAGCAGTGTAATTGGAAAGATCTTCCAAGTAAGATATAAATGAGGTGATTCTTTGCACATTTCCCATCTGGAAAGTAAGAATATTAAACTCGCCCACCTACTACATATAATTCCTGGGAGGATCAAATGAAATAATGAAAACCTTAGAAAAGTAAAAAGCAAAATACAAATTTAAGAGAGTTTATGTGTTGTGAAATGAGGTCATGATTTTGAACTGACTGACGATCATTTCGTTTACCAACATTAATTGGATGCTACAACATGTGAACATTGTTCCAGAACAGATGAGATAAAAAACAGAAGACCCAGCCGCCGCTTCCAGCAGGTTTTGTTCTAATGAGACAAACATGATGACGTTCCTCAAATGCTTGTCAAATGAAGCAGGGAATAAGGAAGGAAGGAGAAAGTGAAATCAAATCATCGTTTCATATATTTTGTCTGGTTGTCTAGTTGTCTGAGGGGAAGAGTGAATCCAGTCTTGTTGCTCCAGTGTGGCTGAAAGCAAAATTCTCTCCTCTTTGGGGTTAAAGTGTGCTGTTTAATTTCCAATTATTTGGAGATCTTTTGGTTATTTATTTCTAATTTAATTCCTTGATTCGATATAACTAATAGCTTAGTGCTCTCAATTTTTCATTAAATATTGCTTCAGCTGCATCCTACAAATGTTAATACATTGTGTTTTGATTTTCATTCACTTTGAGATGCTTCCTAATTTCCCTTTTGATTTCTTCTTAGACCCCTGGCTTACTTAGAAATGTGTTAGTGTCTAGACATTTGGAGGTTTTCCAAAGATCTTTCTGGAAAGTATTTTTTTTTCCTCTAACTGCTTTTATGACTTTATCTTCATCTGTATTATTCTGCAGTTCGACTAAAATATGTTTAGATATTAATTTCTTTTTGTTTATCTTGCTTGGGAATTGGTGGTCTTCGTGAACCTGTGGATGGCGGCTTTATCATGTCCGGGAATTTCTCTGTCATTTTCTCTTCAGAGAATGCTGTTGCTCCTTTCTCTTTCTCTTCTTCTTCTGGAGCCCCGATTAAAGACATGCCATCCTTTCTCATTCTCCCTTCCAGGTCTCTTAACCCCTCTTCATTTTCCATCTGTTTGTCTCTCTGTGCTGCATTCTGGATAATTCTTTCTGACTTGTCTACTAGTTCATGGATTCTTTGCTTGGCCCCATCAAATCTGTCTAACCTTTCCATATAATTTTTAATCATGATTGGTATATTTTCAAAGGTTCTGTTTCTTTTCTCTAGGTCACTTTTATAGCTTCCTGTTCCCTGTGGATATTTTCGAGCTTGTCTTTTATTTCCTTAAATAAAGTAAGTACTTTAATCGGTTTGTGCTGCAATAATGCTGTCCATTATTTTTGGAGAACTGCTCATGAATATCCTTTGAAAGATTTCAGTGAAAGCATCTTTCTCCAGAGGGGAATAGCTTTTGATTCTTCCAGACAACCATGGGCACTGCCAGGTCATGACATCCTGAGTCCAGATTTGTGGCTTAAGGTTTTTTTTGACAACCTAGGTGATGCAAATTTAGGCTGAAAATCTAAGGAAGGACTGGGATGTGGTTACAATATCTCAGGGATCTTGCCTCCCCACCCAGCTCAACACTGAGGTGACTTCCTTGTGGTTCCCAAGGTACTGGAGACAGGGTTACTTCTGCTTCCCCCTCATCCTGCAGGCACAGCTCTTGGGATTTCAGCTTAACCCGCAGGGGATCTCCTCAGATCCTACCAGGGGCAGCCTTGGATTGGATGATTTTTTTCCCTTGCCCTTTGAGGCTGTCAAAACCGAAGTCAAAGGTGGCAATGCTTGCTCATTCCTGGAAGCAAAAGCCATCCCAGGGCCCAGTTTCTACCCAATTTTTTTGTTTCTACTTAGGTTCTGATTCTGTGATTCTTTACTCCTTGTTAGCTTTCTGAAGCCTTTGAGAGGACTTGTTTCAACATTTATCCAGCATTTTTTAGTTGTTTTGAATGAGAGGATTGGTCCAAATAACTGAGTCTACCATATTATGGCATGGCTTCATTTTTCAAATGGTATTTTTCAGTGTGTAATTAATATTTACAAATTTTTAAAATTTGGAAAATACAGATAAGTATAAGAAGAAAACCTCAAAGTCACCTATCGTCATCCCCTCTCACATACAACAATTCTTAGCCTTTTGGGAAATTTCCTGCTGACTGATATTAAGCAAAGATGTGTGTTATAGTTTCACTCATCTGCCTGGCAGATTGTAATTAGGCCATGAGCCTTGCGTTTTACCCCTCTGAGCCTCCAGGTTCATGTCTGTGTCTTGGCAGGAAGGTCCCCTAAAGCTACCGAATGATAACCTAAAAATAAAGAGCCAAAATGAGAGGCAAAGAGACATTTATTTTGGGAATCAAAGAATTGCAATTCGGAGAACACAGATTCAGGTAGAAACCCAAATAATGTCCCACTAGGGAGTAAAAATCAGGGGCTTTTATTTTATTTTTATTTTTTTGTGAGGAAGATCAGCCCGGTGCTAACATCTGCCAGTCCTCCTCTTTTTTTTTTGGAGAGGAAGACTGGTCCTGGGCTAACATCCGTGCCCATCTTCCTCCTCTTTATATGGGACGCTGCCACAGCATGGCTTGCCGAGAGGTGCTGCGGTGCGCGCCCGGGATCTGAATCAGCGAACCCTGGGCTGCCACAGTGGAGTGCGCGCACTTAACTGCTTGTGCCGCTGGGCCAGCCCCAAAATCGGGGGCTTTTAAAGGCAAGGAGGGGAGATTGTATTACAAAGAATTTTAATTGGGGTTGGGGGCAGAAGCTAGTCTCAGCTAAACATTGATTGACTATCGATTCTATCTTCAGAAAGCCCACCAGCCTCAGTCTTTGTGATCAGGATGTCCGTCCTCCCATTGACTTCTCAAACAATTGTAAAAACTATGGCCGTTTTGGCTCAGTCTGAAGGTTTGGCCTTGTCCAAGGTTCAAGACAGCAAGGCAGTTTCTCTGGACAGGCAGCTCCAACTCCATTTTAAAATGGCTCCACTGATGTCGTTTTTGACGCCAAACACAGCCCAAAGTCGGCTTTCCTGCCTGCAGCGATCAGAGACAACAGACTAGAGAAAATACAATATTCTAAAGAGTGCAAGTCTGTCCCCAGTGCTAAATTTGTTTCTAAAAACGTAAAACTCCTTGACCAAATAGTTGAAGATGTTGATGATTCTTTAGGTAAGTTGACTTTTAAAATCCCTATAATATCACTATTTTGAGCATCTGGCTCTTTAATCCTGCCTGACTCAGAAACCAGCTCAATTTTCAAGCCCAGTCATCTCATAGTCTTAGGGTTCATAGCGGTAGCCCCTTAAATTCCAGCTGCCTGACTATAAAATAGATCACACCCACTAAAGCCTCCTAATTCTCTTTTCTCTCCCTGTTCATCCACATGCCTCTGATCTCAGACCATCTGGAGGAGGCCAGGTGTTAGGCCTTCAGGGAAGCACAGTTCTGAAACCTACATTCTGGGCACGGGGCTAACCACATTCTTCTATTCTTGGCTGACTAGAAAATGATGCAATTAGTATAAAAGAGGTGCAACAAACGCTTCTTCTACATCAGAATTTGAGGTTTGGTAAGTTGTAAGAGGCAGGCGGAAACTGGATTGGAGAATTGATCATGGGTTGCTGGTATTTCAGAGACATGCCAGGAATGGCATTCATGCTATCTGATTTCAGGGTAAGTCAAGATTTTCCCGTTAACGCACTTCCTCTAATGGTCCCGAGAATACGATAGAAACTTACTGCATCATAATGCTCCACGTGCTCTATCTCTCTCCTCTAGACTTTAATCCCCGTCAGGCCTTGTCTTATTCACTTCTGTATCCCCAGGATAAGAGTGTTGCACTATTTGTTAAATGTTAATAAATTATGAATAAATGGTGAATGAGTAAAGTCCCCAAGTGACTCACAAAGGGACACAGAGAATGTTATCTGGCGTGGTCAGAGGAGGGCAACAGTTTTGTCTGTCAAATGTTTTAGTTAGTATAATGTACTGTACTAAGATCGCCCATTCCCAAAGACTGAGAACCACACACATTTGAAATCAAAACTCAAGCGAGATAAAAATGAAGATTTAGACGGGTCAAGCAGAGGAACATAGGACCGATGAATAAATTTACAGTTGATAGAATGAGAGATAAGCCAGTTCTGACACATTTTGAATGAGATGCAAAGCCTGTCTTCCCTACGAATGGACTCTGACCACGTGAGGTGCGACAGGCTCATTGCCAACCTTTAATTCTGATCCTTAACATCCCCATCAACGAATCTGGTGTCGGCACTCACTGATTCATCTCTCATATTTGCCTGTCTGCTTGCCTGCCTCCTTCCTTCCTTCCTCTCTTCCTTCCTTTTTATTTTTTGCTCTAGCCTAAAAGGAAGGCCTGGGGTGGGCAGAAGGGAATTCTGCAGCCATGGGCCCTGGAAACACTTGCAATGCTGAGAGAAAAACACCAAGTAGGTTATTCCAGGGAGGGTGGAAGCTGATCCAGTGAACATTGTGATGCCCGTAAAACTGCCGTGAGGCTGTGTGAGGCCCCCAGGCTCCTTCTCTGTCGCCGGGCCCCTCCCTCATGGGACTCTACTCCAGCCCCTAACGTCCTGTCAAAAGGTCTCCAAGGTCCCAGTCTCTCAAATATCCTCTGTCTGTGAGGATTCAGTTAGCTAATGATTTTATGAGTCGTGTAGATTGCTCCACGTTATATGTCACTAGGGAAATGCAAGTTAAAACAATAAGGAGAGCCAGCCCTGAGGGCCCAGTGGTTCAAGTTTAGCACTCTCTGCTTCGGAGGCCCAGGCTTGGTTCCCAGGCGCAGAACCACACCATTCGTGTGTCAGTAGCCATGCTGTGGCAGTGGCTCATATAGAAGAACTAGAAGGACTTACAACTAGAACATACAACTATGTACTGATGCTTTGGGGAGGAACTAAAAAAGAAGATCGACCCCTCCCCATTTCTCACCCTTGACTTTGAAAAGCCGTTGAAGACATCTGTCATAAGCATTACTTGGTGATAATAATCATTACTTGGTAACAATATTCTTGAAAGTAGAAGGTAATGTCTTGTTTTCTGTCAGCATCAGAGCATTTTGGTCCTTGGTTCAGGTGGTCAGAGCACAGCAGTGTATGCCCCCTCTGGCCATTGCAGAAATGGAGACAGCCTGACCCTTTCCTGGACTGAGGACGTGGGCCAAAGTGCCAAAGGATGGGAGGTCAACACAGACCGGGGCCTGAGCTCAGCAACAGCAGAGGGAGCTTCTTTAGAGGCGACAGGCTGTGCCAGGGTCCTAGTGGACCACCAGCTCTCACAGCCAGTAGCCAGGCCCAGGGACGATACCCCCCTATGGACGCAGGCCCCACAACAATGAGAAAGGAGCCTCAAAGGTGAACTTCCCCCACTGCCCACACCCTCACAACCCAGCAGCGTGCGGAGGTGCCGGTGGGGTGGCAGTGAGCCCGGGTAACCCACAAGTGGAGCCGACCAGGCCTCCGTTTCCCTGGGCTCCGTTGGCTGATGCAACACTGACTAGGAGTTGGTAGAAGCCCCGAGCCCAGCAACGTTGGAGGTGGCCGCCAGAAGTCAGCCCTTCCACACAGATGGCGCCCCTGGGCTGGCCACGTGATGCCAAGGAATGGTCAAGTGCTTGGGCATCAGAAATTGAAGCATCTCGCAGCCTTCCTTGCTGCAGATGTTGGCCTGCTGCGGCGGTCACACCAGAGGTCACTGGTCCCCAGCAGCCCTGCAGCTGTGTCTCACCTGCAGGCTGGGCGGGGTAGGAGATGGCTCAAGAGAGTGGTGTCTGAATTCACTCTTACCTCCTAGACGAATAATGTGTTAGAAGCTGCATTGTTGTTCTTTGTTTTTTAAGAGGGGCTTCAGTGCCGGTTTAGCAATAGTTTTGCAGATGGGACTAATTGAGGGAAGAAACGGAGCCTGCTGGTTTTCACACTATGCATACAGTACGCAGGAGGGGGTGGCTGGAGCCCTGGGGCCCCAGTGGAGTCTGCCAGGCTTTCAGAATCCAGAAAGACAGAGGGTCGGCCAGGGGAAAGGAGACCAACCAGACACGGGACATTCGCAATCCCTGGTATTACCTCACCCAGTGCCTTTAGGTGTCTATAGAAACCCATAAATTACTGTTTGCTCAACTGTTCCGAAAACAAATGGGCACAGAAAGAATCCTCCCTTCTGCCTGCCAGGTGAAAAAGGCCATTTCCAAGGGCTCAGGGTAGAGCCAACTGTTTGCGTTTCTGTATTCCTGACTGTCAACATTATCATCTCCGCCATCAAAGTGCAGGAAAGAGCCAGAGCCTCCCCGCCTCTGCGCTTCCTGCAGACAGAACCGCACGTCCTACTCCACAGCGTTTACATCGGCTTTCTGGCCCGCGCTCCGCCCTCTGCCCTCTGCCCTCTGCCCACCCCACATGCCCTGTCTCCACTTCCTCCAGCCTCCTGGCACTTTCACCTGTGGCTTTTTTTCCCCAGATACGTTTTCTCCTTTTGGACTAATTTTGGATTTGCAGGAAAGTTGCAAGGATAGTTCTGAGAGTTGTGTGCTCATCTTCCTCAGCCTTGGTAAGTTGGTGAAAATGAGACACTGACACTGGGACATGACTTTTAGCCAAACTCCAGGCTTCACTTGGACTTTGCTGGGTCTCCCACTGACGTCCTTTGACTGGTCCCATCCGGGATCCCATGCAGGATGCGGCTCACTTCTCAGAGTGCAGACCCTAAGCCCTCCAACCCAGTGTAACTCCCACCACGGAGTCCCACCTGCCGCTCTTGGGAGGAAACACACCCCCAAATGGAAGTTCCCGATTGTCTCCTTAATGCCTGGGGGCTACGGATGAAGATGGCTGAGGCGTTCATTTGGCATTCTCCCCCCCACCCTCAATCCTGGCCTCCCCCCATCCTCTTTGGGGTACCCGCTGACCTCCTTATCTCTCTGGTTGCTTTGCTCTCAAGATTCCAAGTATTAGTCATTCACTACTTAGTATAAACCACAGGCTTTGCTGCAGCCCTGCAAGTGGCTGAGATGTGACGATGAAGAGTTCTCTGGGACAGAAATCATCTGTTGGGTAGTAGTAGGGACTAAAGCTTTTTTGAGAGTCCCATTAGTTAGAGTTCACCTCCCTGCTTCTGTGACTGTGGCCCTTTCGCACCCCGGGGATGCCTGGAGGAGCATCGGGAAGTGTCTCCCCACAGAACCTTCACGGTAGCTGTGTTTCACTGATGCCCACCCTCCAGACCCCACAGCCGCCGCACCGAGACGGGACATCATTTGAGACTCATTTCCGTGCAGCATCTAGAGGCTGACAAGATGAGTCATTTACTCTAGAAAACAGGAGAGAATCTCTCTGTAAGAAAATCTTTCTGAGGCCAGGCCCTCCTTCAGGGCTTGTCTCCCAAACCCTGATGCCTTTGTCCAACTGCCAAGGGTTATTGGGTTCCACTGAAAAAATCAGAACAAACCACGGGTAAGGGATGCAGAATCAAAATGTCCGCCACTTGTGAGCCGAAGGGGACACTGAGTCATCTGTTTCCCTTGCTCAGGGGCCACTGGTGACACAGAGCCAGGAATGTTGGTGATTTCGTCCCCTGGACAATCCATGTTTCACTGTGATTGTAAAATGAGGCCAAGGCGTTTGGGGCTCCGAGACGGGCCAGTGCTGTGAGGAGCATTGCTTCTCTGAATCAGTGACCACAGGACAAACTGTGACGATCTTGCAGGGCCGTGGAGAAGATGGGCGTAACTGACCAGACTTCTGAATCACTCACCCAGGGCCACTTGGCCCTTCAGGGAGAAACAGGCCATTCTCCTGACCCGAGTCCCCATTCTTGTGCTGTGGCCTCTGAACACTATTGAGGTGGAGAAGCATGCGGTTCCTGCGTATGAGCATCGCTGCTGTGCCTTCAGACTCGAGAGCTGAGCTCAGGGAGGTTGAGAAGGGTGAGCTGCTTCATACAGTGCCCGGCACAGGGTCACCGCTCCCTGCATGAGCTCTTGTGGCTCTGACGATGCCACGTGTTCAGGGCGATAGGAGCCAGCTTCCCCCATCCCGTCTTGGGCCCACGGCTCAGCCCTCTCCCTGCTCTTCTCTGGAGATACAACTAATTCTAGACCAATACGCCATTAGTCTTGCTCCCCGCATTCTCCCCCCTGACATGCTGGGTTTGCAGAATACCCCTGCTTTATTTTGCAAATCAGGGAATGAGCACAAAGCAACTGAGTCTCTGGCTTTCCATGCAGCAGGGCAGCCCTACCAGGAGCTGCAGCCGCCTCCTGGCCCCTGAGCTGGGACCTGCTTCGGCTGCTGGGTCCCATCAGCCCAGGAAATTTCTGTACCTGGGAGAGGTCCACGAGCATGGTTATACCCATGGACCCTGCCCTGACTCGAGCCGCACCCCCCCCCCCCCGCTCTCCTGCCCAGCTGGCCCAGTGGCCCAGTAACCATCCTTTCTCCTGGTTCCTGTGGCCACCCCGCATCCATTCCCACCCTCATCTACTCTGGACAAAGCAAACTCCTTCCTACCACACAGCATTGGTGTTGGAAGTTCAACAC